>NC_041381.1:472974004-473003999 GCF_002162155.2 Triticum dicoccoides | reverse complement strand
CCTCGCCGGTCTCCGGCTGCCCCGCTCGTCGCCGACCTCTGCCGCCCACCGCACCACCGCGCCATCCCCGCCGGCGCCGCCCCGCCGCCCTTCGCCGACCTCGCCGGAGCTGCCGCCCTCGCCGGAGTTCATCCGGTGGATCGGGATGAGATCCACCGGGAGCCCATCCAAACGCCTCTGCCTCGTCCCGGATCCCCTCTTCCCACACGCCTCCGTCCCGGGTTGACTTTTCCCGGAGGTTAAATTCCACTAAGTCCCAGATCTGTGTAATTTTCATGCCATGTTCGTCATGCTGTATCTCTGCATCCGTAGCTCCGTGTCATGCATGTAATATGTCAAATTGTTCGTCTAAATGAGTACATCATTTCATTCCATTGAATCATATTCATTTGAGGTCATCTTGATGCCTGAATCATCGTTGTAAGAGTGCTTCATGATGTTTTCTGCTGTCTGTTAACAGAACGAGCTCTTTTGTCATTTTTGCCATGATTGATGTGTGCATCCTATGAGGTTGATGTCTACATGTGTTTTGAACTATGCCATGTCTTATTTACAGAGGTGCTTACCATGTATTTTTGTGATCAATGTGGTGACTAGCACAAGCATGCAAACTAGGCATCGTGATGTTGCTGATTTTAGTCCCTGTTTTGCTGTTATTTTGATGCCATGTAAACTTGATGCTACAGAGAGATCCATGCATATTTTGAGATACTTAAGGAAGGGTGTTTTGAACATGTGGTTATTGTCTATCCATTCATGCCTCTTGTTGAAATTATGGAGTAGTCTAGTATGTCATTTGAGTGCTCTACTTTTGCTTCAAAATGTTTCCTGGCAGATTGTTTACTTGTTATTCAACTTAGCCAAGGTTGTTGTAGTTGATCCTTGCATGCTATAGACTTGTTCTTGCCTTGGTTTGTTCCACAAACATGTCTTCTTGATGATGCTATGCTTATCTTGTCATGCAATGACTTGTGGTGAGTGAATCGAGCTTGTTAAGTAGGGTACTTGATGTTGCTGTTTTGTTAGGCTGAATCTATTATTTCGTGATGCCATGTAAACATGTTGCTACTAATCATTCTATGCATAATCTGGAGATGTTATATAGACATGTTTTGATCTACATGTCATCCTCTATCCATCCATGCCCCTGGTTGCATTTATAGGTTGCTGTAGCTTGTTCATATCTTGCTCCAAAGTTGCTTCATAATGTTGCTGTCAGCCTGTTTACATTAAGTTCAGTTGTTTCCATGTGTTTTCCTAGTGTTCCATGCACCCTATGACCTTTCTCTTGCCATGCTTAACATCACAAATATGCCTTCTTACTGTTGGTTGCCTTGCCATGCCATGTATTGCTCTGTAGTGAGTTGCACAAGCTCATCTACATGCCTTCATAATTCTGTTTCTGCCATGTTTGAATCTGTAATATAACTTGCTATGTTTATGTGGGTGCCATCATATTTTCTGATCCTTTTTGGCGTATGGTCAGTAAGGGACTCTTGTTCTATGCAATTAGTAGATTCATGCCATGCCTTTGTTTGCCATTGTAAGTTCCTGTAACATGTTGTTTGATAGCTCTAAACATTGCAACCTGATGTTATTTTCTGTCAAGTCTGAATTGTTATTACTTGCAATCTTACCATGTGTGTTTGAGCATGTTCTAGTGATTTCTGGAGATAGCTCAGTGTTCATGTTTTGTTATGCTTTACCTGTACATCATGCCATGCCTTTTTTTTTCTTGTTGAGGTCCTGTAGCATGTTGTTTTGATGCTTGCAATATGCCTAGTTGCTGTTTTGAACAGCTTGTCCTTTAAACTTGTTTCATGTGTGTGTGTTGAACCGTTTCTCCATTTTGAGTGTGCTCTATATGAAACTTTCTTAGAATTGCATGTAGTTTCATATTATAATGTTGCATCCTTGTTTTGGTGTGTTTGTTTGATGTTTGTATGCATTTTGCATCAATGCCATGTTTAACTTGTGTTGCTCATATCTTCTAGGCCGTAGCTCCGAACTAAATGAACTTTATATGTAACTTGACTAGAATCTTGTGTAGATCATCCTTGTGCATCTTAACTTGCTGTTTAACAACTTCAACTTAATGTTTGTTCAGATCTGGACCAATTTCGAAATATGCATATGAGGACTTACTGGAATTGTTATATGTTGTTCCCGACCTCATTTAAACTTGCCTTGATGTGTTGCTCTTGTTTGCATGATCTCTTGCCATGAGTAGCTCCATATAGCTTTGTCATGCATCATGCTTGTTGTGCATCATGTCTTGTTCATGTGTGGTGTGTTTACTATGTTGTGTGCTTCTTTTCGATAGTTCCTGTTTCCGTTGCGATCGTGAGGATTCGTTCGTCTACGCTTGGTTCGTCTTCGTGGCTTCATCCGTTCATCTTCTTCATGGACTCGTTCTTCTTCCTTGTGGGATTTCAGGCAAGATGACCGCTACCTTGGATCTCACTACTATCATTGCTATGCTAGTTGCTTCATTCTATTGCTATGCTGTGTTACCTATTACCTGTTTATCAAGCCATCCCAAATTGCCATGAACCTCTAACCTTTGACACCTTTCCTATGCAAACCGTTGTTTGGCTATGTTACCGCTTTTCCTCGGCCCCTCTTATAGCGTTGCTAGTTGCAGGCGAAGTTGAAGATTTCTCCATGGTGGACAGGATTTTGATTGGGATATCACAATATCTCTTATATTATTAATGCATCTATATACTTGGTAAAGGGTGGAAGACTCGGCTTTTTGCCTGGTGTTTTGTTCCACTCTTGCCGCCCTAGTTTCCGTCATACCGGTGTTATGTTTCTGGATTTTGCGTTCCTTACGCGGTCGGGTGATTTATGGGACCCCCTTGACAGTTCGCTTTGAATAAAACTCCTCCAGCAAGGCCTAACCTTGGTTTTACCATTTGCCTCACCTAGCCCTTTTCCCCTTGGGAGTCGCGCTCTCGAGGGTCATCTTTATATTATCCCCCCCGGGCCAGTGCTCGTGTGAGTGTTGGTCCAACCTATCAACCGCCGGTGGCCACCAGGGGCAACTCTGGGCTGGCCTACCGGAAGTTTGGACAATCCGGTGTGCCCTGAGAACGAGATATGTGCAGCTCCTATCGGGATTTGTCGGCACAGCGGGAGGCTTTGCTGGTCTTGTTTTACCATTGTCGAAATGTCTTGTAAACCGGGATTCCGAGTCTGATAGGGTCTTCTTGGGAGAAGGTCTATTCCTTCGTTGATCGCGAGAGCTTGTCAAGGGCTAAGTTGGGACACCCCGGTAGGGTATAATCTTTCGAAAGCCGTGCCTGCGGTTATTGGCAGATGGTAATTTGTTAATGTCCGGTTGTAGATAACTTGACACCAGATCCGAATTAAAACGCATCAACCGTGTGTGTAGCCGTGATGGTCTCTTCTCGGCGGAGTCCGAGAAGTGAACACGGTTTCTGGGTTATGTTTGACGTAAGTAGGAGTTCAGGATCACTTCTTGGTCATTACTAGTTGACGACCGTTCCGCTTGCTCTCTTCTCGCTCTTATTTGCGTATGTTAGCCACCATATATGCTTAGTCGCTGCTGCAGCCTCACCACTTTACCCCTTCCTTTCCTTTAAGCTTTGCTAGTCTTGATACCCATGGTAATGGGATTGATGAGTCCTCGTGGCTCACAGATTACTACAACAACAGTTGCAGGTGTAGGTTCTGCGATGATCATGACGCGAGAGCGATGTTTGCTTGTCTTGGAGTTCTTCTTCTGCTTCTTCTTCGATTAGGGGATAGGTTCCAGGTCGGCAGCCTGGGCTAGCAGGGTGGATGTCGTTTGAGTTTCTGTTTGTGTTTCATCCGTAGTCGGATGATGTTCTTATGTATTGTGATATTGTATTCATGTGGCATTGTATGCCTCTTGTATGTATCCCCATCTATTATGTAATGTTGATGTAATGATATCCACCTTGCAAAAGGGTTTCAATATGCGGGTCTATCCTTGGTGGGACATTCGAGTTCCTTTTGGATAGGGTCGCATATTGGGCGTGACATATATCCTTAAGATATTTCCGTTCTCATTAAAGGGTGATGCTAAGACTTGGTATAATTCTCTTGCTCCTGGTTGTGTGCGTAGTCCCCAGGATATGATTTATTACTTCTCTGCTAAATATTTCCCTGCTCATAAGAAACAAGCTGCCTTGCGGGAACTATATAATTTTGTGCAAATCGAAGAAGAGAGTCTCCCACAAGCTTGGGGGAGGCTTCTCCGATTACTTAATGCTTTGCGTGATCATCCTCTTAAGAAAAATGAAATACTTGACATCTTTTATAATGGACTAACCCATGCTTCCAAGGATTACTTGGATAGTTGTGCTGGTTGTGTTTTTAGGGAAAGAACAGTCGATGAAGCTGAATTACTATTGAATAATATGTTGACTAATGAAAATAATTGGACTCTTCCTGAGCCAATTCCTGAGGCAATTCCTGAACCAATTGATCCAACTCCTGAGCCTATTCCTAAACCCACTCCGAAGAAGAGAGGTGTTTTATTTCTCAGTCCTGAAGATATGCAAGAGGCAAAGAAATCAATGAAAGAAAAAGGTATTAAAGCTGAAGATCTTAAGAATTTACCACCTATTGAAGAAATACATGGTCTTAATATACCGCTTGTTGAAGAACCACACTGTCTTGATAACCCGACACATCTACTAAAGGTAAATTCTCTCTATAGATATGATAAAGTTGAAATCCCCTCTACTAAATTTCATAGCCCGTGCTTAGATGAATTTGATGACTTTATGGCTAGACAAGAAAGTTTTATGCTTATGTTGGTAGAGAGTTAAAGAATAATGCTTTACAGATAGGACGCGTGAGCGATAATATGGCTAGAGTTAAAGGTGAACTCAAACTCATTAGCAAATATACTTCTATGGTTGCTACTCAAGATGAGCAAGTACTTAAAGCTCAAAATGATTTGCTTGATGAATTAAATAATAAGAATGATTTTGCTGTTAGAGTGGCTACTAGAACTGGTAGAATGACTCAGGAACCTTTGTATCCTGAAGGCCACCCTAAGAGAATCGAGCAAGATTCTCAGAGAAACAATTTAGAGGCACCTAGTTCTTCTAAAAAGAAGAAAAAGAAACATGATAGAACTTTGCATGCTTCTAGTGAACCTATTGTAGACACACCTGAGAATCACAATGATATTTCTGTTTCTGATGCTGAAACACAATCAGGTGATGAACATGAACCTAGTGATAATGTTAATGATAATGTTCATGTTGATGCTCAACCTAGCAAAAACAATGATGTAGAGATTGAACCTGCTGTTGATCTTGATAACCCACAATCAAAGAAACAACGTTACGATAAGAGAGATTTTGTTGCTAGGAAGCACGATAGAGAAAGAGAACCATGGGTTCAGAAACCCATGCCCTTTCCTCCTAAACCATCCAAGACAAAGGATGATGATGATTTTGAACACTTTTCTGAAATGATTAGACCTATCTTCTTACGTATGCGCTTAACTGATATGCTCAAAGTAAATCCTTATGATAAGTATATGAAGGATATCATAAAAAATAAAAGAAAGATACCGAAAGCTGAAATTTCCACCATGCTTGCTAATTACACTTTTAAGGGTGGAATACTAAAGAAACTTGGAGATCCAGGTGTACCAACTATACCATGCTCCATTAAAAGAAATTATGTTAGAACTGCTTTATGTGATCTTGGAGCTGGTGTTAGTGTTATGCCTCTCTCTTTATATCATAGACTTGAATTGAATAAGTTGACACCTACTGAAATACCTTTGCAAATGGCTGATAAATCAACTGCTATACCTGTTGGTATTTGTGAGGATGTGCCTGTTGTGGTTGCAAATGTCACTATCTTAATGGACTTTGTCATTCTTGATATTCCCGAGGACGATAGTATGTCTATTATCCTTGGTAGACCCTTTTTGAATACTGCAGGGGCTGTTATTGATTGCCACAAAGGCAATGTCACTTTTCATGTTAATGGTAATGAGCATACAGTACACTTTTCGAGGAAACAATCTCAAGTTCATAGCATCAATTCTATTGGAAAAGTTCCAACTATCATTATTCGAAAATGTTAAGGAAACTTTTGAGGGGCTCTTCTAGCCAGGGCTCTCAGGAAAAACAAGCTAAAGAGAAGGAAAAAGCCAAGTATAATCTTCCTCGCTTAGCGGAAGTACGGTCGTGTGAATGGCCATGCGATGATTTCTTGAAAGAAACTGGAATTCATGAAGATTTTTATTCTTTGATCGAGAATGCAGGCCTCACTGGTTTCCTCCATGACCGGATCGATCAATATCTCTTACTCACCAATACTTTCGTGCAAATTTTTTATTATTATCCTAAGAAGTCACCGCCTTCAGTCTCATTTCACTTATATGATGAATTCAGAGAAATGTCTTTACGTAATTTTTGCGCGGTATGTAGGATACCCTATGAGGGAGAATTAGAGGAACCCCATCATAAAGATGTGGATGGCTTTGTTAACACTATAGCTGTAGAGGAGCCAAAGAAGGGTTCTGAAGCAAAAATCTCTAGCATACATTTTCCTGTTTTACGCTACTTTGCCATATTTGCTAGTCGATGCTTGATTGGTCGTGGAAATAGTGGAAACTTTAGTGTTCCTGATATTATCATTCTTCAACATGCCTTGCTTGGAGATAATAGTTTTAGTATGGGTGCCGTCATTGCTAAACGGCTAGGCCTAAATCATACAAAAGGCCCCATATTTGGAGGTATCTATGCTTCACGTCTTGCTAGACATTTTCAGATACCTATTAGGCACCATGAGAAAGAGGAGACAAAATTGCCTCCTCACATTTTAGATTACAAGAGCATGGTAGCCCACACGTTTATTGTTGACAACAAAGAGCAGATGCTCTTGTATAACCTTAGATTTAATAAGAAACACAATGAGACTATTATTTTGCCTGCGCCTATGTTGTTTGATTTGCTTGGAGATAATTTTCTTGTCACGCCGGAGGCGGTGTATGCTCATCGAGCCCAAGCATCCACTCCAGAACCTGAACCTGAGCCGGAACCTGCACTGGACCCTTATCGTGCATCATCTTTCCAGTGGGATCCGGAGATGACCAGCCAGTGGTATCCTGATTACACCTCCCAATACACCGGGGAGAGTAGCAGCGGTCCTTGGTATTAGACCAACTTATGCCAAAAGCCTAAGCTTGGGGGAGTACGTATTTCTCACCGACTTTACATTCATGTTCACACATTATTTTAGTCGTCGGTGCTCATACTCTTTCATTGTATTATCCATGTTAGTTTAATTTTCTTTTTCTCGCTTTCTTCTTGTGTGTTTGATAAACCTTGAGAAAAACAAAAAAAATAGTTAGTTTAATTTCCATGCCTGTAGTAGAAATTAAAATGAAAACCCAAAAATATTTCTCGTTCTTCTTCTTACTTGTTGGGAGATTTCCCGTGTAAATAGTTTTCTTTTTTTCTTTCCTTTGGGGGTCGAGAAGACCATATTGAAAATGCTTAGTGGCTCTCATATGCATGATTTTTTATTTAACTTAGAGCCCATATTATCTTGTCTTCTCTTTTGAGTTGAATGATTGCAGATTCCAGCTTAGTCCAATGCACGTGCACTATTATTATTATACACTTCGTTCGGTCGTGCAAGTGAAAGGCAATAATGACGATATATGATGGACTTATTGAGATGAGAAAAGCTGGTATGAACTCGACTTCTCTTGTTTTTGTAAATATGATGAGTTCATCGTTTTTTATTCAACTTATTATGAAGTAAACATATTTGCAATGACATTTAGAGATTATAGTTGCTTGTGCCATGCTTGATTAGCTATGAGTTATAGTGGTTTACCTTGCGTGCCAACATGCTATTAGAATTATTATGATGTGGTACGATGGGATGGTATCCTCCTTTGAATGAATTGAGTGACTCGACTTGGCACATGTTCATGCATGTAGTTGAAACAAATCAACATAGCCTTCATGATATTTATGTTCATGGTAGATTATATCCTACTCATGCTTGTATTTGGTGTAAATTAACTTTAATGCATGTTTATGACTGTTGTCGCTCTCTTAGTTGGTCTCTCCCCAGTGTTTTGCTAGCCTTCACCTGTACTAAGCGGGAATACTGCTTGTGCATCCAAACTGCATAAACCCCAAAGTTGTTCCATATGAGTCCACCATACCTTCCTATATGCGGTATTTACCTGCCGTTCCAAGTAAATTTGTATGTGCCAAACTCCAAACCTTCAAATGAAATTCTGTTTTGTATGCTCGAGCAGCTCATGTTTCAACTAGGGCTGCCTATATCTTCCATGCTAGGTGGGTTATTCTCAAGAGGAGTGGACTCCGCTCCTCATTCACGAGAAAGGGCCGGTAACCGGGATGCCCAGTCCCATGATCCAAAAATATCAAAGCAAATCAAAATAATTAAACAAAACCCCCCCAGGGTTGTTGTTAGTTGGAGGCACTCGTTGTTTTGAGCAAGCCATGGATTGATGCTTGTTGGTGGTTGGGGGAGTATAAACCTTTACCATTATGATTGGGAACTACCTATAATGCATGTAGTATGGAAGATACAACCATCTCATAGTTGTTGCGTTGACAGCAAAAGTATGCCGCTCAAAATATTATTCAATCTCTATTTTAAAATCGATCTCTGGCACCTCTACAAATCCCTGCTTCCCTCTGCGAAGGGCCTATCTATTTACTTTTATGTTGAGTCATCACCCTTCTTATTAAAAAGCACCCTCTAGAGAGCACACTGTCATTTGCATCCATTACTATTGGTTTATATTGGGTATGACTTGACTGGATCTCTTTTACCATGAATTACAATGTTTAGTCAGTCCTTGATCTTTAAAGGTGCTCTGCATTTATGTTTTGTGGTCCCAGAAAGGGCTAGCGAGATACCATTTTGTTATATCATATTATGATTGTTTTGAGAAAGTGTTGTCATCCGAGTTTTATTATTATGGCTCGCTAGCTGATTATGCTATTGATATGAGTAATTGTGAGACCTAAGTGTTATTGCGAGTATGGTTAGTTCATAATATCCGCTGAAACCTGAATGATGGCTTTGCATGTTTACAACAACAAGAGCAAATAGAGTTTGTAAAAGTTTTTCTTTATCACTTTCAGTTTATCAACTAAATTGCTTGAGGACAAGCAAAGGTTTAAGCTTGGGGGAGTTGATACGTCTCCAACGTATCTACTTTTCCAAACACTTTTGCCCTTGTTTTGGACTCTAACTTGCATGATTTGAATGACACTAACCCGGACTGACGTTGTTTTCAGCAGAACTGCCATGATGTTGTTTTATGTGTAGAAAGCAAAAGTTCTCGGAATGTCCTGAAAATCCATGAAGGCACTTTTTGGAAAATATAAAAAATACTGGCGAAAGAATCAAGACCAGGGGGCCCACACCCTATCCACGAGGGTGGGGGGCGCGCCCCCTCTCCCAGGGCACGTCCCCTTGTCACGTGGGCCCCCTGGACCTCCACCGAACTCAACTATAACTCCATATATTCACGTTTGGGGAGAAAAAAAATTAGAGAGAAAGTTTTATCGCACTTTACCATACGGAGCCGCCGCCAAGCCCTAATCTCTCTCGGGAGGGCTGATCTGGAGTCCGTTCGGGGCTCCAGAGAGGGGGATTCGTCGCCATCGTCATCATCAACCATCCTCCATCACCAATTTCATGATGCTCACCGCCGTGCGTGAGTAATTCCATCGTAGGCTTGCTGGACGGTGATGGGTTTGATGAGATTTACCATGTAATCAAGTTAGTTTTGTTTGGGTTTGATCCCTAGTTTCCGCTATGTTCTGAGATTGATGTTGCTATGACTTTGCTATGCTTAATGCTTGTCACTAGGGCCCGAGTGCCATGATTTCAGATCTAAACCTATTATGTTTTCATGAATATATGTGTGTTCTTGATCTTATCTTGCAAGTCTATAGTCACCTATTATGTGTTATGATCCGACAACCCCGAAGTGACAATAATCGGGATACTTCTTGGTGATGATCGTAGTTTGAGGAGTTCATGTATTCACTATGTGCTAATGCTTTGTTCCGGTTCTCTATTAAAAGGAGGCCTTAATATCCCTTAGTTTCCGCTAGGACCCCGCTGCCACGGGAGGGTAGGACAAAAGATGTCATGCAAGTTCTTTTCCATAAGCACGTATGACTATTTACGGAATACATGCCTACATTACATTGATGAACTGGAGCTAGTTCTGTGTCACCCTATGTTATAACTATTACATGAGGAATCGCATCCGACATAATTATTCATCACTGATCCATTGCCTATGAGCTTTTCACATATTGTTCCTCGCTTATTTACTTTTCTGTTGCTACTGTTACAACTACTACAAAACCCAAAAACATTACTTTTCCCACCGTTACCTTTATTATCATACTACTTTCCTACTAAATACTTTACTGCAGATACTAAGATATCCAGGTGTGGTTGAATTGACAACTCAACTGCTAATACTCAAGAATATTCTTTGGCTCCCCTTGTGTCGAATCAATAAATTTGGGTTGAATACTTTACCCTCAAAAGCTGTTGCGATCCCCTACACTTGTGGGTTATCATAGCCCCTTAGACTTTGTTCGGCGTTCGTGAAGAAAGGCCGAACAGAGGATCGAATAATGCTTCACAGGAGCTAACATATATGTCTCTATTGATGAACAGGATTCGATGCTAGTGGCAACCTCGCATGCCGCCGAAGTGTCCGAACTAAAGCGGAAGTTGGAGGAAAAGCAAGGTATGCGATACCGAAGCTTATCTGAAATGATATGAGTTCTGATTTCTTATCTAAATGAGCTTTATGATTACGCTCATAGTTGAAGCGTCTGAGGTTGAGGCCCTCAAGAGCGCACTGGCCAAGGCCAAGAAGGAGGTGGACGAGGAGCGAGCCACCCGCCGAAAACATGAAGCGAGGTTGGATGAAGTCCAACAAGAGCTCAAGGATGCTATAAGAAAATATGAGCCTTGCAGCACAAGGTGTCGGATCGAGACTCCGAACTTGCTACGGCGCTCCAAAGTGCGAAGGAGGCCCGGGTTGAAGCCCAAGGAGCTTGTCGGGAGATCCGAGAGGCCAAGCAGATCGCGGCGGGTAAGGCCTTTAATATGCAGAGAAAATTTCTAAGGAGAAATTACACCTTACTGACACGCATTTGGAGTTCTCCAGGAGCGTTTGCGGATCTACCCGGAAGTATTGTTGTTGCTGTGGATTTCTTCCGAGCTGAACAGGGGAGCTCAGCAAAGAAGCTGTTCTGGTCGCAGTACGTTGCGCCAGAGCATCCTATGCCCCTCAGTGATCAGCTGAAACAGCTGACCGGGCAGCATAGGGTGGCCGAACTGGCCATGAAGGACGTTATAGTCCGTCTTTGGCCAGCCGAACCCATACCCAGCAGCTACTTTGGGCTTTTGAAGCGGCTAGTCGATGCCTGCCCACGGCTTGACGCTATAAAGCGGTCAGCCTATATCGAAGGTGCCGGGATGGCCTTCGCCCGTGTCAAGGTGCAGTGGGCGACGATGAATGCCACCAATCTTGCAACCGAGGGAACGCCCGCACGCAAGGAGCACCTTACGCCGGAGCGGTATTTCGACGATGTCCTTGAAGGATCCCGCATTGTAGAGGGCCAGTGTTCGAAGGACATCATTTTTGAATGAATGTATCTGCGCTGCCCGAACTTTGTATTTATGAAAACAAGTCATTTATATAATATTTTTCTTATTTCATCTGAAATTATTTTTCCTGTGTTGCGGCCGTTCAGTCGTCGGCTTTAGCCCCTCACGTAGATAGTACGAGGGTGTTCAGAACAGCACAAAAACACACTTAAGCCAACGACCTGGTCCTTGAAGGAGGTGTTAGTGCGGCGAACCAGGCAATCAGACTATGCGGCTTTATTACTCTCACTTAGCCATATGAGTTTTACAATAAGATTGTAGGCGCAGCCCCTGGTATTGTTTGATGGTCCGAACATGGCTGTTGTAGACGCCCGTCCCGATGAAGACCGGTCCGTCGCATAACGCGGAAAAAATCACAAGATATTTTTAATTAGTCGCCGAATAGCTGACCAGCTCTCACCGCATCATTACAGTCAGTTTTCGGCTTTCCCTACTTAGGTGTTTATCCGGATCAGACAGAAACACACTCACAGTAGTTCTCCCTTTACTACCTTAGTCGAACAAGCGGAACGTAAGGTAGTAACCAGAGGAGCCGGGCAACGCAACTATTGACCAAAGACATGATTCGGAGCCAATGCATATAATGCTATATTCGGGACGCCGAATTGTACTATAAAAAGTGTTCGGACTTATTGTATTTTGAAGAAGTGTACGCGGCTAAATGGAGCCCCTGGCGATTTAAGTCGTGCTGAGGTGTACATGACAATCGGACTAAAGAAAAAGAGGGAATACAGATTAAGAAATAAGCCAGTACCAAATAGGTTGGGCGAAAAGTTGTTTCCATTATAGTCTGATTGATACGTCAAAACATATTTGTACAGATGATGCTATAAGCATCGAGGCTATTTTACATGCCGAGCACAACGGAAAGCTGTGTACAGGTACTAGAAAGGGGAAGATGTGATCTTTGAAGATCCTTTAGATACTTTGCCATACATCTGCGCTGCTTTTTACCTTGGTGTGTGATTTGAGAGGATCATTGAGCAGGTTTTCATAAGGGCCGGAAAAGGGCCCTTGGCACCATTAAAAGGTGATGTGGGTTGTAGGGAACCTGAAAAAACAAAGATAAGAAAAAAGGTAGATATGAGGGTCCAGGTACGATCGAGCCGTATTGTGGATTTTATCCTTGATCTGCCTCCATCGTCGCCCATGGTACCTTTATTATGTGCACGCGGTACATACGCTGTAGTTCGGTTGGGGCTAAGACAAAGGTCGAATTGCTAATCGAGCTCCTGACGAGCTGGATTGTCATTCTGTAGGGTAGTCCGGACTCGTTTGACAGGGTCCGGGGGCTTGACTGCCGATGTGGAGTTTGGCTTGATAAGGCTGACCTGTACTTCCGCCGCGAGGGCCGCGGTGTGTTCCTCAGTATGGAGGGAGCGATCCATGTTTCCATGGACTGTTATAACACCGTGTGGTCCTGGCATCTTGAGTTTTAGATAGGCATAGTGCGGGACCGCATTGAAGCGTGCAAACGCAGTTCGTCCGAGCAGTGCGTGATAGCCACTGTGGAAAGGGACGATGTCGAAGATCAAGTCTGCGCTTCGGAAGTTGTCCGGCGAACCGAAGACGACCTCCAATGTGATTGAGCCCGTGCAGCGGGCCTCTACCCTAGGTATTACTCCTTTAAAGTTAGTTTTGGTGGGCTTGATTCTTGACGAGCCAATACCCATTTTGTGGACTGTGTCCTGATAGAGCAGGTTAAGACTTCCGCCGCCGTCCATGAGGACTCTCGTGAGGTGGAATCCATCGATAATTGGGTCAAGGACCAACGCGGCTGGACCTCCATGATGGATACTGGTTGGATGGTCTCTCCGATCGAAAGTGATTGGGCATGCTGACCATGGGTTGAATTTGGGGGCAACTGGCTCTATCGCATAGACGTCCCTTAACGCGCGCTTGCGCTCCCTCTTGGGGATGTGAGTAACGTATATCATGTTCACCATTTTGACCCCGGGGGGAAATTTCTTCTGTCCACCTGTGTTTGGTGGGCGAGGCTCCTCGTCATCATCCTCGTTGGGCGACCCTTTCCCCGTGTGCTCGGTGTTTAACTTACCGGCCTGTTTAAAGATCCAACAACTTTTGTTGGTATGGTTGGCAGGCTTGTCAGGGGTGCCATGAATCTAGCAAGGTCGATCGAGTATTCGGTCTAGGCTAGATGAACCATTTTTGTTTGTTTTGAATGACTTCTTCCGCTGACCGGGTTTGGAGCCACTGAATCCGGCATTGACCGTCGTGTCTTAGGCATTGTCAGTGTTGCTCCGACGCTTGTTTTTGTTGCGTTGGGGCCTACCGTTGCTGTTTCTGGCTTCAGAAGTGCCAGGGTCGCTGGTACTGTTGCTACTACGGGCTAGCCAGCTATCTTTGCCTGCGCAAAAGCGGGTCATGAGTGATGTGAGGGCTGCCATGGACTTCGGCTTTTCTTGGCCGTGGTGTCGGGCGATCCATTTGCCGCAAATGTTGTGTTTAAAGGCTGCTAGAGCCCCGGCGGCCGGAAAATCAATAATTTGGTTCTTTTTAATTAGGAAGCGGGTCCAGAATTTTCTGGCTGACTCTCCAGGCTGCTGGACTATGTGACTGAGGTCATCGGCGTCCGGAGGCCGGATATAAGTGCCTTGGAAGTTGTCTCTAAGGGCATCCACTAGGTCTTCCCAGCTTCCAATAGAGATTTTTGGGAGGCTCTTTAACCAGTGCTGAGCTGGTCCCTTAAGTTTTAGGGGGAGGTATTTGATGGCGTGTAAATCGTCACCGCGAGCCATGTGAATGTGGAGAAGAAAGTCTTCAATCCATACTGCGGGGTCTTTTGTGCCATCGTATGATTCAATGTTCATGGGTTTAAACCCTTCTGGGAACTAGTGCTCCATTACCTCATCGATGAAGCATAGGGGGTGTGCGGCGCCTCTGTATCAGGCAATGTCACGACGCAGTTCAAATGGAGTCCGTATGCGGTTTTCTGCCCGGGTGAAGGTGTGATTATCGCACCAGGCCTGATGGCCATCTTCTCGCGCTGGGGCACGCCACCTTGATCCATAGATTGATCTGGTCTGGCCGGCTCTATTATCCAGGTCTTGTCGTAGGTCATAAGTGTATCCTGCAGCCGTTGACTCTCTGCCTTTATGGCGGGGTGGTGCAAGCTGGTGTTCGGCTTGAGTTGCCGCTCTGTCCTGGCCACGGGGTGGTCGGTCAGGTCTGTCGGTAGTGTTATGCATTGGCGGTATAGGCTCTGGGGCCTCATCATCGAATTGGGGTAGCAGCTTGCGCTTCGGATAACTCTTAGTTGGGCAATCGAGGTTGTATTCCTCATCTGCTAGGACATTAGTCCATCTGTCATTGAGCAGATCCTGATCAGCTTGAAGCTGATGCTGCTTCTTTTTCAGGCTTCTTGTAGTGGCTATTAGCCGACACTTGAAGCGCTCTTGTTCGAGGGGTTCCTCTGGCACGATGAAATCTTCGTCGCCAAGGCTCTTGTCCTCTTTGGAGATTGGTAAGTAGTTACAGTCCTCCGAGCCCTCGTTCCCGATAGGATCGTCGGGGTTGACTTGCCCATCCTCACAATCATCATGCTCGTATGTTGGTTCTATATGGGCTTCTTGGTCTTCAGCATTATCCAAAGTATTGTTGTCTCTTTTGCGACGCGATTTCGAGTGGCGTCGCTGACGTCGACGCTTTGGTGGTGCCACGGGAGGCTTGTCCTCGACTGGATCCTTCCCACCATCATCGTCATCCTCTTTGCGTGTGTCCACCATGTACACGTCATATGTGGAAGTGGCCGTCCAGCATCCGGTAAACGGCGGGTTCTGGCTTTGCCCTTCTCCGACATCGTCGTCCATGCCATCGATGTCTTCGGAAGCGTAATCAAGCATGTCGGTTAAGTCCTCAATAGTGGCTATGAAGTGGGTGGTGGGTGGGACATAAAAGTTCCCCGCTCTCAGCCCCTAGTGTGGGCTGGGCATAGTTTCGCAGCGATTCTTCTGCAATGGCGAGAGATCGCATTAAGTCTAGGGCCTCGTTTAAGAGTGAGGTTTGGACAGGGAAGCGAGAGTCCAAGGAGCAGGGCGGGACAGAAGTTCCCTAGCCAAGCTCAAATGACGTGGATCTCAAGAGTTTGGAGTTAGTGTCCGGAGGCGAGTCCGGCTCCATGAGGATACAGGGAGCTTGGCGTGACTCCAGGCCTGCCGGTGATGCGATCCCCTCCGGTTCTCCGGTGTCAGGCTCTATAGCTGCAGAGAGTCCAACGAGTTTTAAACTCCCGTCTTCGGACCTGGTGGTGCGCTCCGGATCTAAGGCCAGAGCGGTGATTGGAGCCGCGAAACCTTGGAAGATCAAGTCTCCTCGGATGTCAGCGACATAGTTCAGATTTCCAAAACTGATCTGATGACCAGGGGCGTAGCTGTCAATCTACTCCAGATGGCCAATCGAGTTGGAGCACAGTGCGAAGCCGCTGAATTCGAAAATTTGGCCGGGGAGAAAAGTCTCCCTCAGGGCGGTATTGTTGTAGATGATCGATAGAGCCATCGAGCCTTCCAGTGACGGCATAGTGGAACTCTCAATGAAAGCACCAATGTCGGTGTCAAAACCGGCAGATCTCGGGTAGGGGGTCCCGAACTGTGTGTCTAAGGATCGAAGGTAACAAGAGGCAGGGACACTATGTTTACCCAGGTTTGGGCTCTCTTAATGGAGGTAATACCCTACTTCCTGCTTGATTGACTTTGATGAGTATATGGGTTACAAGAGTTGATCTACCTCAAGATCGTGATGGCTAAACCCTAGATGTCTAGCCTGTATGATTATGATTGTCTCTATGGACTACGCCCTCCGGTTTATATAGGCACCAGAGGGGGCTATGGTTGTAGAAAGTCAATTTACAGAGGAAGGAAACTATACATCCAGACGCCAAGCTTGCCGTCCACGCAAAGGGGACTCCCATCAGGACACGGGAGAAGGCCCTCTATCTCATATCTTCATGGTCCATCAGTCCGGCCCATGTCACATAGGCCGGCTCCCCGAGCACCCCACAGTCCAGGACTCCCTCTGAGGCCATTGTTGATAGATCGAATACGGTTGTGCTGATCAAACACAACCAATGTCAGGTCCTCAATGTCATTTTGTTGCTCTGGTAAGCCATTCTTGACACTACCAAGTACTTTTTGCTACTCTAAAAGGGTATTGTTGACATATTCAAGTTGACGTTGCGCATCTGGCAGGAGATGCGTCACAGCTTCATGTTCTTGTTGCTGGTCTACTAGGGCCTTCTTGACAGCTTCAAGTTCTAGCTGCTTCCATGCCAGGGCCTTCTTCATAGCATCTAGTTCGTCATGCTAGTTTGTTAGGCCGTGCTCGATTGCTATTGGTTATTCCTGCTGCATTGCCAGTGCACCGATGACTGGTTCAAATTGTTGTTTGTAGGAAAAAAGACTTGATGAACTGCCATCATTTGGGCATCCTGACTTTCCCTACAGAAAAACACATACACGTTACATCATATGGGAGAATTTCAAAAGCTATAGATGCATGTGACGCAATATACATTTACATGGCTGAACAAAGGTGAAAAGAAAGGAAGTGTTTACGGAAAAGAGTTGGCCTACTCACCAGGTGAACCCGCTTTCTCTTTGATTTGCTTGAGCTGGGTAATACATATGCATTAAGAGACATGAGTTGTTTGAACTCTTGAAGCGGCACATGTTGACCCTTTGTCACCGCTTCCAATTGATGACGATAATATTCCTGCCATAATGTACTTAAAGACATTAGATTGTAGTGCACAATTTACATCCCGTGATACATGACAGAGAAAGTAAACATATTCTAACCATACATGAAAATTTTCCAATAACACTGACCTTTACATCTTTAGTACTGGCTGGATCTGCATCTTTTTATTCATTTTCAGTGCCACATTCATTCAGTTCTTCATGGTGTGTACATCTAAGTGAAGGACCTCGTCCTCGTAGATCTAATAAAGGTGAGTAATCTGTCATATGACAGGCGACATGAATACCAAGCTAATAACTCAAGAAGCTTTTCCCGTCGATACATGTCCTTCATCTTCATTCGGTCTGTATGCTTGTCCCACTCCATTGTTGACGTGTCAACATATGCTGCGTAATGATGATTAGTAGTTGACAGTAGGTGCAAAATGAGGCAAGAGAATAATTCAAATATTGGTGCCAAAATTATTAAACATGTGTTTAATTACTCTTAGATCAAGGTAATGAAGTAGGAATAAGAACCCTAGATGGATTCACTGTGACACCCCAAAATTTTTAACCTTGTTTTGTTAACTAAAATTTTACCAGGAAATTAAAACTTTTATTTTCTCGTCTCACTTTTGATTTTTGAAGCTTTTCCTTTCTTATTATCATGGAGTTTTTACCTCAAGTAAAATACTCCCCAAATTTTACTGGACTCTCTTCCCTCTAAAAATTTCTTTTTCCCTTGGCAAGGATTTTATTTTGTTATCTCCTTCAACACTGGTGTTTGGTTATTAAAAACCTTTCTTCTGTTTGTCCCCTTCTCAAATTAAATTTTGGGATTTATTTTCTTTAAGAGAAAAAAAACCCTAGGAGTTTTGGGACTTATCTTATATTGAAACCACCCATGATTTTTACCATGCCCCATATGGTAAAACCTCCCAAAAACCCTCCTCCCACTTTGGGGCAATCCATATGTTCTGTCCCAACAAATCCAACTCATTTTGGATTTTATTTCATTTATTTCCTGCCCAAAATCTTTTCTGCCTTTTGTTTTGAACCTGAGGGATTTACAAAGCAAGTACCTAAATGCCTTGGAGTTTTGACCTCAAACCAACTCTCCTGGATAGTCCTTGGTACCCACAACCTAGAACCATCATGTTTCACTCCTCTCCTTTTCAAATATTTCAAATTACAGTCTCTGCAAGTTTGGACCAGATTGGTTAAATTTGGTGAAATTCATGTCTCCTCTTCTCCAAAAATTCCACAAAAATTCAGGCAACCCCCTGTTGCATTGAGAAGCCACTCCACCAAAAATCAGCTCAAGCAGAGCCTCCCACATGCCAAAATCATTCTGTCGAACACCTGGCCAGCACTGTTTCTCTGCATTTTCAGAAATGTTCAGAGTTTCAGAGTTCAGTGTCGTTTCCCTTCGTCAGAATTCAGTCACGCGTCGATAGTGCGCCCTGGCACGTTGCGCATGGCCCCTTCCCCCTGGACAGCACCCCGCACGCGCACTTGGCGCCTTCCTGGTGTCGGTGGCGCCATGGCCCGCTTACGCCGGCGTGTCCCGCGGCGGCAGAACCACCGTAGCGGCCGACAGGGGACAACACCCCGGCAGAATGCTGTTCGGCGCCGCCCATCGCCTCCTAGCTCTCCGCGTGGCCCTGCCATGCCAGCGCACGCCCGCGGCACCGTCGACGTGGCCCGGCAAGCACAGAACATGCTCCCTGCTGCCGATGGGCCCGTGACGCCCCATTCCGTTGAGCTCACCCCAAAGCGCCTAACCTGAGCTCGCTTAGCACCAAAATAGAGTCAGTGGACCCACACGACGGCGCTCAACCCCTAAACCACCCCGACCAATGCCCTGCGCCGCCATAAACTTCGCCGGAGAACCCCGTTCTCGGCCACCACCTCGGACCGCCTATATAAAGGGCTCCCGAGCTCGCCCTCGAGCGCACACCCCCTCTGCACCTCACCAGCACCCTGCCAGACCACCAGGGGGACCTCGAGGAGGTTTTCTTCCCCAGCTCCGGCCGCCCTGTTCCGCCTCGGCCTCCACCATGATTCACTCCGGTGAGGCCATCTCCGGCGCCCTAATCACGTCAACTACCCCCTCATGCTACCGCAAGTCTAACCCCCTCCTCAATTTCATCTCCGCAGCACTCTCCGACGAGACCCACGACCACCCGAACCGCCGTCCGCCGGAGCAGGAGCCGTCGTCGACGCGGTGCTCATCGGCGACCACCACCACTACCAACCGACGCAAAATGACGCCCTGAACATGGAGGTACCGTCCGATCCTCCTGCCTCGCCGTGGGTCGCCGCCAGCGACCTCCGCAACTCTTGGGCTCCGATGAGCTCTGTCTTTCCCGTTTGAATTTTCAAACTTGACGGGTGGGACACGCCTGTCAGCCTCTCTTTTTCTTTTAAACGAACTGTTTTCTGAAAGCGTATTCTGGCAAATGCGCTTTCTAACAGAATCATTTTCTGCACTTTTCTATTCTGCCCCCTGAGAGTTTTCTGTTTCATTACAGAAGGGTCCCTAGATTAAAACCCTTATAGCTTTTAAACAGAGAAGGATTTTTGATTGATTCTTTTTCTGTTTTCTATAAAATTTTGTCTAGTTTATTTTAAGATTTATTTCAAAAAAATTGCAGACAACTTTTGGTACTATTTTTGAAACTATGTTTTGATTCAAATATTGTTATTAGGATATCGGAGAGAGGAGAAAGCCTTCAAAAGCCTTAGGATGCACCTCTCCACACCACAACTTGAAGGCAAGCATTCCGAACCCCGGCATAATATTTTTGTGTGTTCGATGACACATTTATAACATCACCTCACTTTGAAAAAAACTTGTTATTTCATGTGATGTGATCATATGCATGGGTGCATGTTAGCGATTTCCATGCTGTTGGAAATGAACACGCTTGTGATGATATTCATCCTCATGTGCCTTGCATGCATACCGGCAGGAACCGGGAAAATCTCAGCCTTGGGTAGGCATGAGTTTGTCGCCGATCTCCGTCAGGACAGTTATGTCTGGTATGGCATGGTAAGGTAATATGAGCGGTGACTCTGTTGGTTGATATATATTCGTTATGCTAATTATGCAGGGAATACTTAAACCTCCTGAGTCGACCATAGATCGAGTCTTGTTCCAGTAACCCCCATACTTGTTTCGTACTACCACTCCTCTCTACAACAAGTAGAGTACGGTTCAGTAAGTTGTCAACCTCTTTCTAGCACACACTATACAGAGAGGCCAGGGTGGAAGATACCGGTTGTAGCTGGTAGGCAGGCCACCTGGTCCGGGGGCATGGGTGTTTTCGGTTGAGACCGAGAGGGGAGGCCACCCCTTAGAGCGTGCGATATAAATTTGATCCCATGCTACGCGAGGTTGTAGCCTCCCCACTTAGAGTTTGCTTGACAGGTGTCGTGGGTGATTCCAGACACGTGTGAGTTAAGCTGGTGTGTGCAAGTTAGGTGGTTTCAACAAAAAGACCGTAGACGGAATTACTCCCGACGGACTAATGAAACCCGTTACTCGTGGGTAAAGAGTACACCCTCTGCAGAGATTAAAACCTATTCGAATAGTCGTGTCCATGGTTAAGGATTTCAGTCTGGGATGGGGAGAGTGTCGGTCTTAGTGTCGGTCTTCGGAGGTGAAACTGTTACACCAGAACTGGAATTACTACCTGTGACTTGTGATAATCATGATCATTATTATTGCTGACTAACCCGTATTATTATTGTTGTTATCAAGTATCTCTGGGATGGTTCTACCTCCGGGATATTCACTATGATCATTTCTTTTTAAAGCCCTGTATGTGGTGTCGCTCAGACGCCCGACTGTGGCATTTCTTTTTAAGGCCCTTTATGTGGTGTCGCTCAGACGCCCGACTGTGGCATTTCCTTTTAAAGCCCTTCATGTGGTGTCGCTCAAACGCCCGACTGTGGCATTTCTTTTTAAAGCCCTTTATGTGGTGTCGCTTAGACGCCCGACTGTGGCATTTCTTTGATGTTTATTTCATTATTTTAATACTGCTATGTTATTGCATTTTTATAAATAACCTGCTTACATGCATCAGAGATTTATTTTTGTGACTGACGTCATGAGCATTAATATTTCGGAACATCGTTGTTATATTATACCCGTGTTCATAACGTTTGTGAGTACATTAAAAGTACTCACTGGCTTGTCCCTGGCTATTGTCTTGGCCATATTTCTTGCGCGAAGAGAAGCGGTCGTGAGGACAGCCCCGGAACCCACATAATGGTGATAGCAGCCCCGCGAAGATAGGAGTTAACCTGGTCAGCTGTTCCCGTGGGAAATGGAGTCCCATAGACGCTGATGATTCATAGCCCGCTTCCGCCACCAATCACTAGAAACCATCTGTTGTACTCACAGGCCAGAATGGTCTTGTACTACATATTTGTATCTTGCTTGGAATTTCTGTATCAAGTTGGAGCCTCATCAGCTAACAGTAATCCTGGGGCTGATGAGCACGACGGTCTCTTTCTGGAAATTGATACCCGGAAAAACCGGTCGTGACAGACTTGGTATCAGAGCCAGGCTGACCATTGGCTAATTCTATCTTAGCCAGGTCGATAAACTTAGGCAAACCAACCTACCAGACGTTAACCAAACCCCAGCCGAGCTTCTCATGCAAGATAGCCACACAGTGACCCCGACACTTTTGGCAGTCGGTGCCCAACCTATCAACCTAGCCTGTCGATCATGCACCAGTGGCCAGCACCCAAGGTGTCTCATTCACAAGCGTGCGAGCGAAGACTCCGTCCCCTTTTTCTATAAAAAGGGCACGCTAGCCCCAACCCAGCACAGCCTCTACCCCAAACCGAGCCACAATGCCTGGACCCGTCGTGCACAACGAGACCACAGCAACCAACCTTGGAGGCTTTGTGACCATACTCGCAAACCTCACCCGTCGTGCCTATGCATTAGAGGAGCCACCAGAATATGTTGTGTACCAAGGACCCATGAGCGGTGAGGACCGTCAATTCTGGGCCACTGTACACATCTACAGTAGGGGTCTAGCGCCCGAACTCCCCTACAGGTTCACCGGAAGAACAACTTCCTTCGAGCCACAAGCCATCCAGCTAGCTGCTCGAGAAGCTATAATTCAACTTCGGCAGTTGTCACCCAGAGTTAACTGTCGCTCGTTCTACTACTACCCCAGGCGTGAAGGGTATGGTAGACCACCCCAAGTTGCCAGCGGAGACCACGAGACGGATCCTGCGTTGTTGCACCTAGTGCGCTATGTAAGTGCACTAGAGGCATTGTTTGATCAGATCACTATTGATCTGATCGCAGCTCGAGGAGAGCTGGTTCGCCGAGCCCCGACAAGCAGGGAAGCCGAGTCCGACGCCAACAACCCAGTCGTGCTGTTTGGACACCTGATCGAGACCTTGAGGTCAACCAGCGGCCAAAGTGTCTTGATGACCCTAGAAGTGCTTCGTCACCTTTTGGGAGCACACTCCAACGGGATTGTGGCAAACAATCCCCGTGATGGTCATCATCGCTACCCTGACCTTGCTGTTCCTCCTCCATCTCCGACTAATCCCGGCAGTGAGACCCGTGGAGAAGCCTCGACATCCACCAGACACGCCCATTTAGACGTAAACGAGGTAGACTAAGCTGTACGAGTAGTGCCGTGTCTCAGTGTATCCTCGCTTTGTAATCGTGCGACCTTGTATATAAACGCAGTCTGTCGTTGTGCCTCTGTTTTAATAGTAGCCTTGCGTATTTTGTCGGCGCATAGTTGCATATTTTCCGGGCACAGCTACCAAAACCAACCCCGACGACAACCACAGTAACACGTCACTTTATGAGATATGTGTATCGCTGACACTGACCCGACCTTTGGAGCTAAGCTGGCAAATTTATTACCTTTCACCACGGTAAAGTGACCCAGCTCCATTGCTATATAAAGGCCACCTTGTGATCTTACCCAGCACCCCACACTTTGTGCACCACCCTCACAACCTTCTCCTGTCATGCCAAGCCCTAGTATTTATCTGAGAACCCCAGATGCAACCCCAGGTAGCTTTGTCAAAATATTGTGGGACTTTACCCGCAGTACTATGGGTTCTACCCAGCCACCCCAGTACGAGCTGTTCAAATTGAGAATCACTTTTTCCACCTCGGAATATTGGGCAGCAGTACACATCCCTCCCGCAGACTCCAACCAAGATCCAACGGAAGTTTCCTTCGTGGGGGAATCTATGCCAACCCCACACGTGGCCATAGAAGCTGCTGCAAAGGAAGCGATTGCTCGCCTTCGATCCGCAGTACCCTATGCCCGCGAACAAGAATATTATTACTTTCCGAGTCGTGCAGCACCCGGAGGAGTAACATCTTTTCCCGGTGGACGAATTGAGAGAGACCCAGTACTAGCCAACCTTATCCAGTACATCATCGCTCAAGAGCATTTGAACCAGCGGGTGATGGATTATCTCCAGAGTCTCGTTGATTTAAATCCTTAGATCGCCATCGGCAGACCACTGAGGCCCGACCCGGAGAGACGCATACATTGACTGGTCAATCCACTTCCTCCAATAGAAGGGGAGTGTGTCCCTTTACCAGAGACTTTTTATCGGGACCCCGTCCAGTTACCGTTATCATTTTAGACGTCATTATTGCGTTTGTTATTGCAGCATTTATTATTATGTTGTAATTTGTGCATGGTACCTCGAATTTGTGCGATGAGTCGTGTATTGGTACCTACTAGTATGAGTAATTTTCTTCGTGATTAAATTGTGTAAACGCAAAAAATCCTAGAATGAGATTTCTTTTCCCTGAGCTACTGCATCGTTTATTTCCTCACGACATGGATTATTTTTATTTTCCGCAGCACCACGGCAGCAGACTCACAACCATAATCATTCGAGCACATACACTACTTACAAAACTTTGCAACGGTGTTACATCTAACTGAGCACCTCCCGACAAAAGTCAGCACCTGACACACCCCACCTACTCCTCGTGATCGCCAGCACCATGGAGAACCAGCACCTGAGCAGCAGCATTGCGACGATCATCGAGGATCATCGCACACAGGAGCACGGAGAGCCCCAGCACCGCTGCCAGCCCTCCGCACAACAGGATCACGTACCAGTCTGGCACCACCGCCGCCATTAGAGACTCGCCTCGAGCTTCGGCAAACGGAAACAGAGGAAAAGGAAAGAGGAGGAGAAGCAAGGCCAGGTGTGAGGAGAAGAGAAGAACACCTCGGCCGTTTTATAGCTCGAGCTCGGTGTACGGTCGACGAGGTCCACCAGCGCCGCTCGTCGCTCGATCGCCGGTGTTCGGAGGCGAATCCTCGAGCAGTGCCGACAGCACACTGGCCCGCGAGGTGAGTGCACGCTGCACCGGTAGCTAGCGCGCCGCGCACTATCACGGTACGGCCTAGATGCCCTACGCGCTAGGCGTCGCCGGTGAGAAAGCGCGGGGAAGCACGCGGGAGAGAGGAAGAAGAAAGAGCCAGAGGAATAAGAAGAGGCCGACAGTGGGCCCCGGATCCACCTGTCACCCAGAGAGGGCACTGTGCCCTCGGGTACGACCAGCGTATTAGTAAATTTAGCATTTACTCTAAATTTATGTCCAGCATAGAAATCCCTCGTTTTCTTCCCAAAACCATTGATTTTTTTTTCACGCAGCGCCAATGTCCCGCACTGTATTTTTGCACCACTTATTGCCCTCTCACTGTAGCCATCTTTGTTTCGATGTATATACGACTTTTAGCAAATCTCGAGGACGAGATTTTTCTTAAGGGGGGTAGTGTTGTGACACCCCAAAATTTTTAACCTTGTTTTGTTAACTAAAATTTTACCAGGAAATTAAAACATTTCTTTTCTGGTCTCACTTTTGATTTTTGAAGCTTTTCCTTTCTTATTATCATGGAGTTTTTACCTCAAGTAAAATACTCCCCAAATTTTACTGGACTCTCTTCCCTCTAAAAATTTCTTTTTCCCTTGGCAAGGATTTTATTTTGTTATCTCCTTCAACACTGGTGTTTGGTTATTAAAAACCTTTCTTCTGTTTGTCCCCTTCTCAAATTAAATTTTGGGATTTATTTTCTTTAAGAGAAAAAAAACCCTAGGAGTTTTGGGACTTATCTTATATTGAAACCACCCATGATTTTTACCATGCCCCATATGGTAAAACCTCCCAAAAACCCTCCTCCCACTTTGGGGCAATCCATATGTTCTGTCCCAACAAATCCAACTCATTTTGGATTTTATTTCATTTATTTCCTGCCCAAAATCTTTTCTGCCTTTTGTTTTGAACCTGAGGGATTTACAAAGCAAGTACCTAAATGCCTTGGAGTTTTGACCTCAAACCAACTCTCCTGGACAGTCCTTGGTACCCACAACCTAGAACCATCATGTTTCACTCCTCTCCTTTTCAAATATTTCAAATTACAGTCTCTGCAAGTTTGGACCAGATTGGTTAAATTTGGTGAAATTCATGTCTCCTCTTCTCCAAAAATTCCACAAAAATTCAGGCAACCCCCTGTTGCATTGAGAAGCCACTCCACCAAAAATCAGCTCAAGAAGAGCCTCCCACATGCCAAAATCATTCTGTCGAACACCTGGTCGGCAATGTTTCTCTGCATTTTCAGAAATGTTCAGAGTTTCAGAGTTCAGTGTCGTTTCCCTTCGTCAGAATTTAGTCACGCGTCGACAGTGCGCCCTGGCACGTTGCGCATGGCCCCTTCCCCCTGGACAGCACCCCGCACGCGCACTTGGCGCCTTCCTGGCGTCGGTGGCGCCCTGGCCTGCCTACGCCGGCATGTCCCGCGACGGCAGAACCACCGTAGCGGCCGATAGGGGACAACACCGCGGCAGAACGCCGTTCGGCGCCGCCCGTCGCCTCCTAGCTCTCCGCGTGGCCCTGCCATGCCAGCGCACGCCCGCGGCACCGTCGACGTGGCCCGGCAAGCACAGAATGTGCTCTCTACCGCCGACGGGCCCGCGCCGCCCCGTTCCGTTGAGCTCACCCCAAAGCGCCTAACCCGAGCTCGCTTAGCACCAAAATGGAGTCAGTGGACCCACACGACGGTGCTCAACCCCTAAACCACGCCGACCAATGCCCTGCGCCACCATAAACTTCGCCGGAGAACCCTGTTCTCGGCCACCGCCTCGGACCGCCTATATAAAGGGCTCCCGAGCTCGCCCTCGAGCACACACCCCCTCTGCACCTCACTAGCACCCTGCCAGACCACCAGGGGGACCTCGAGGAGGTTTTCTTCCCCAGCTCCGGCCGCCCCGTTTCGCCTCGGCCTCCACCACGATTCACTCCGGTGAGGCCATCTCCGGCGCCCTAATCACGTCAACTACCCCCTCATGCCACTGCAAGTCTAACCCCCTCCTCAATTTCATCTTCGTAGCACTCTCCGATGAGACCCACGACCACCCGAACCGCCGTCCGCCGGAGCAGGAACCGCCGTCGACGCGGTGCTCACCGGCGACCACCACCACTACCAACCGACGCGAAATGACGCCCTAGACATGGAGGTACCGTCCGATCCTCCTGCCTCGCCGTGGGTCGCCGCCAGCGACCTCCGCAACTCTTGGGCTCCGATGAGCTCTGTCTTTCCCGTTTGAATTTTCAAACCTGACGGGTGGGACCCGCCTGTCAGCCTCTCTTTTTCTTTTAAACAAACCGTTTTCTGAAAGCGTATTCTGGCAAATGCGCTTTCTAACAGAATCGTTTTCTGCACTTTTCTATTCTGCCCCTTGAGAGTTTTCTGTTTCATTACAGAAGGGTCCCTGGATTAAAACCCTTATAGCTTTTAAACAGAGAAGGATTTTTGATTGATTCTTTTTCTGTTTTCTTTAAAATTTTGTCTAGTTTATTTTAAGATTTATTTCAAAAAAATTGTAGACAACTTTTGGTACTGTTTTTGAAACTATGTTTTGATTCAAATATTGTTATTAGGATATCGGAGAGAGGAGAAAGCCTTCAAAAGCCTTAGGATGCACCTCTCCACACCACAACTTGAAGGCAAGCATTCCGAACCCCGGCATAATATTTTTGTGTGTTCGATGACACATTTATAACATCACCTCACTTTGAAAAAAACTTGTTATTTCATGTGATGTGATCATATGCATGGGTGCATGTTAGCGATTTCCATGCTGTTGGAAATGAACACGCTTGTGATGATATTCATCCTCATGTGCCTTGCATGCATACCGGCAGGAACCGGAAAAATCTCAGCCTTGGGTAGGCATGAGTTTGTCGCCGATCTCCGTCAGGACAGTTATGCACTAGTAGAAAACAGGGCTTTCGTCCAGGCCAGTTTAGCCCATTAGTCCCGGTTCAATCCAGAACCGGGACCAATGGAGCTATTTTCCCCGGTTCGTGAGCCCAGGGGGCCGGCCGGGCCACGTGGGCCATTGGTCCCGGTTCGTCCGGACCTTTTGGTCCCGGTTGGTGGCATGAACCGGGACCAAAAGGGTTACCTTTAGTCCCGGTTCATGCCACCAACCGGGACCAATAGTGGTGCCTATATATAGCCCCTCGTGCAAGAGCAGAGCACACTGCTCTGTTTTTTCTGGCCGAGGGGGAGAGGGCTTGGTGGTGCTCTAGCTCACCTCCTATGCACACAAGGTGTTCGATGGAATGCCCGAGCCACACTACTTAAGGTTTCTCCTCTCCAAGCTCGACCGCCAAGCTCCATTTTCCTCAATATTTATCTAGGTTTAGCGGTCCGTCACGCCCCGTCCCCGTCTTCACCGCCGTCGATCACCCGCGCCGATCTCATCGCCGGCACCACCGTGGTGAGCCTCTTGTTCTTATCTTCTTTCTGAAAGGAAAAATATTATTACTAGTTTGTTTAGATAGATACTTGTTTAGATAGATACGAGATAAATGGGAATACATTTTACACGATTGACCAAGATGAAAAGAGCACCAACCAAAACAGCGGTGTCCGCTTTGATGTAGCAACCGACAATGGAAATGACACATATTATGGTTACATAGCAGACATATGGGAACTTGACTACGGAGTAGATTTTAAGGTCCCTTTGTTTAAGTGCAAGTGGGTCAATCTGTCAGGAGGCGGGGTACAGGTAGACCCACAGTACGGAATGACCACAGTGGATCTGAAAAATCTTGGGTACACTGACGAACCGTTCGTCCTAGCCAATGATGTGGCACAGGTTATCTATGTGAAGGACATGTCTACCAGACCGAGGAAAAGAAAAGATAAGGAAGCGAATACATCATACAATGAGCCAAAGCGCCACATAGTTTTTTCAGGAAAAAGGGACATCCTGGGAGTGGAGGGCAAGACAGACATGTCTGAAGAGTATGAAAAGTTTCATGAAATTCCCCCCTTCAAAGTCAAGGCTGACCCAAGCATCCTGATAAACGATGAAGATTATCCATGGTTACGGCGCAATAAGCAAACGACACAAGCGAAGAAAAAGTGAAGACTTTCTCCCGCAACTATTATGATGATAACATGCCAACTTTGTAACAGACGAGTATGATACCATTCTCCGTTTTGTACATGCACATGCTATGCCAACTTTTTCAGAGTTCATTTGAAAACTATGAATTTTAAAACCTCGCCAACCGAAGGGCGCTCACACCGGTTTATAAATAAAGCAACAAAGAAAACAAAAAAAGAGTTTCCAAATTTGAAAACTAATGGCACTAACAGAAAGTTTATAATTTTTCTAAAACTAAAAGCAAAAAGAATTAAAAAATAAAGCAAAAAACAACAAAAAATAAATAATGCAGAAAACAGAACAAAAAACTGAAAAAAATTAAAAATAGCAACAATAAGTATTTTGTTGTAAGTAGAAACAAAATAAAATAAATAAAGCAACAAAGGAAACAAAAAAGAGTTTTCAGATTTGAAAACTAATGGCACTAACAGAAAGTTTATAATTTTTCTAAAACTAAAAGCAAAAAGAATTAAAAAATAAAGCAAAAAACAACAAAAACTAAATAATGCAGAAAACAGAACAAAAAACTGAAAAAAAATAAAAATAGCAACAATAAGTATTTTGTTGTAAGTAGAAACAAAATAAAATAAATAAAGCAACAAAGAAAACAAAAAAAGAGTTTTCAGATTTGAAAACTAATGGCACTAACAGAAAGTTTATAATTTTTCTAAAACTAAAAGCAAAAAGAATTAAAAAATAAAGCAAAAGACCAAAAGAAAAATAAATCAAAACCAAAATAAACTAAATAAAGCAACAAATAAAACAAAAAAACAAAAAAATGCCACCTACTGGGCCCCACGGCCTGAATACGACTAGAAACCCTATGGGCCAGGATTCAGGCCCGTGGAAGGCCCAGTAGGCCCACAGGCACAGGTGGTAGAGTTAGGCCCGAAAGCCTGCTTTAGAGAGGAGCTCGAGAGGGGAGCCGCACCGCACCTTATAAACTGGTGCGGCTCCCTCTCAACTAGCGAGGTGGGACTAAACATTTGGCGCGGGGCAACACAAGGCCTTTGGTCCCGGTTGGTGGCACCAACCGGGACTAAAGGGGGCCTTTGGTCCCGGTTGGTGGCACCAACCGAGACTAATGCCCC
>NC_041381.1:472970737-472973144 GCF_002162155.2 Triticum dicoccoides | reverse complement strand
TTTTTTTTCTTCTTTTTTTTCTTCTTCTTCTTCCTTCTTCCTTCTTCCTCTTTTCTTCCTTTTCCTTATTTTCCTTTCTCGAGGGATAAGAAGAAAAGAAGAGGAGAAGAAGAAAGAAAGGAATAGAGGAGAAAGAAGAAACTTTGACACGAGGGGGGGGGGTACCGATACCCCCTCCCCGATAACATTATTTTCCCATGTATATGTATGTTGCGTCGTTCTCGATATAACGAGGGTGTCGAGGATCGCCGAGGGGTCGAGGGTCGGGAACTAGGGTAGAGGGTCGAGGGTCGTTAAGGGGTCAAGGGTCGAAGGTTTCAGGGTCGAGGGTTCCTATAGTGTCAAAGGATTGAAGAAATCCAATAGCTTGTGGGCACCCGAAAGTAAGTACTATATAGTAGCTTATTCCAGGCATCTCCTAGTGATTCAAGCGCTAGTTTCATCAATACCATTTAGCATGCTTGCTAATTATCAGTTTGATTGACCTCTATTTCTTGTAAAGTGGTTGTGGCAGGAACAAGGGAATGATTTCTGTGGATACTACATTTGCGAGTCCATCCGCCACACGACCTGTGAGCGGGGCTACTCCGACAAACAATATGAAGTGCGTAAATAACAATATTCACAATTTTATTTTATTACCATCATTTGTGTTGAGTTTCATTCATTCATATATATATATATGTATTGACCCCCTTCTTAAAATTAGATGTTTCGGATGCGGGATGAACTCCTAGCACCAGATCGCATGCGAGCAATTCAAGAGGAATTGGCGGCATTCTTTCTTGACCACGTGATCGCTGAAGACGGAGAATACTATGTGGACCACGCGTCCGTATTTTAGGAGATTATATATTTGTAAAAGATAATTATTGTATATATGTAGCCGATACTGTCGGATAGATATACGAGAACTTGTTTGTTCGACCAATCTCTCGGAGAAGGAGAGGTGGTCGATATCACTTCTCTCTGTATGCATATATGTTCATGACGATCTTCTGTTTGCTTACTAGCTAGCTAGCGTGTCTAGCTAGTCCTCTCTATACGTATGTATGTATGGTACGTAGCGTCGACCAAGAACGGACAAAAGAGAGGACACTTCTCTCTATTAATTAGCTAGCTATAGCACAATATATGAAACACCTAAATTAACCCCCCAAAACCCCCCAAACCCTCCTTTCAAAAAAAAAACAAAAACCACAGCCACATAAACGCTGACGCGTGGATGCCTATTGGTCCCGGTTGGTGCCACCAACCGGGACCAAAGGCCCTCCTGCCTGGGCTCAAGGGACAGGCCACGTGGAGGCCCTTCTGTCCCGGTTCTGGATTGAACCGGGACTAAAGGGGGGAGTCATTAGTACCGACCCTTTAGTCCCGGTTCACCAACCGGGACTAAAGGCCCTTACCAACCGGGACAATAGGCCCTTTTTCTACTAGTGATGTCTGGTATGGCATGGTAAGGTAATATGAGCGGTGACTCTGTTGGTTGATATATATTCGTTATGCTAATCATGCAGGGAATACTTAAACCTCCTGGGTCGACCATAGATCGAGTCTTGTTCCAGTAACCCCCATACTTGTTTCGTACTACCACTCGTCTCTACAACAAGTAGAGTACGGTTCAGTAAGTTGTCAACCTCTTTCTAGCACACACTGTACAGAGAGGCCAGGGTGGAAGATACCGGTTGTAGCTCGTAGGCAGGCCACCTGGTCCGGGGGCATGGGTGTTTCCGGTTGAGACCGAGAGGGAAGGCCACCCCTTAGAGCGCGCGATATAAATTTGATCCCATGCTACGCGAGGTTGTAGCCTCCCCACTTAGAGTTTGCTTGACAGGTGTCGTGGGTGATTCCAGACACGTGTGAGTTAAGCTGGTGTGTGCAAGTTAGGTGGTTTCAACAAAAAGACCGTAGACGGAATTAGTCCCGATGGACTAATGAAACCCGTTACTCGTGGGTAAAGAGTACACCCTCTGCAGAGATTAAAACCTATTCGAATAGCCGTGTCCATGATTAAGGATTTCAGTCTGGGATGGGGCGAGTGTCGGTCTTATTGTCGGTCTTCGGAGGTGAAACTGTTAAACCAGAACTGGAATTACTACCTGTGACTTGTGATAATCATGATCATTATTATTGTTGACTAACCCGTATTATTATTGTTGTTATCAAGTATCTCTGGGATGGTTCTACCTCCGGGATATTCACTATGATCATTTATTTTTAAAGCCTTGTATGTGGTGTCGCTCAGACGCCCGACTGTGGCATTTCTTTTTAAGGCCCTTTATGTGGTGTCGCTCAGACGCCCGACTGTGGCATTTCCTTTTAAAGCCCTTTATGTGGTGTCGCTCAAACGCCCGACTGTGGCATTTTTTTAAGCCCTGTATGTGGTGTCGCTCACACGCCCGACTGT
>NC_041381.1:472967436-472970344 GCF_002162155.2 Triticum dicoccoides | reverse complement strand
TGTGGTGTCGCTCAGACGCCCGACTGTGGCATTTCTTTTAAAGCCCTTTATGTGGTGTCGCTCAGACGCCCGACTGTGACATTTCTTTTTAAAGCCCTTTATGTGGTGTCGCTTAGACGCCCGACTGTGGCATTTCTTTGATGTTTATTTCATTATTTTAATACTGCTATGTTATTGCATTTTTATAAATAACCTGCTTACATGCATCGGAGATTTATTTTTGTGACTGACGTCATGAGCATTAATATTTCGGAACATCGTTGTTATATTATACCCGTGTTCATAATGTTTGCGAGTACATTCAAAGTACTCACTGGCTTGTCCCTGGCTATTGTCTGGGCCAGATTTCTTGCGCGAAGAGAAGCGGTCGTGAGGACAGCCCCGGAACCCACATAATGGTGATAGCAGCCCCGCGAAGATAGGAGTTAACCTGGTCAGCTGTTCCCGTGGGAAATGGAGTCCCATAGACGCTGATGATTCACAGCCCGCTTCCGCCACCAATCACTAGAAACCATCTGTTGTACTCATAGGCCAGAATGGTCTTGTACTACATATTTTGTATCTTGCTTGGAATTTCTGTATCAAGTTGGAGCCTCATCAGCTAACAGTAATCCTGGGGCTGATGAGCACGACGGTCTCTTTCTAGAAATTGATACCCGGAAAAACCGGTCGTGACATTCACCAGCAGTGTTAACCCGATTAAGAACCCTCAGTTTCATATCTTGTAAACACAACAACAACTTTCATACGGGAGACTAACTAGATTTGGTGATGTAAACACACTTGAAACTTTGGTGGGTTACGAGGGGAATAATTGAGAGATACGGGACGATGTCTTGTTTCTTGAAGGGGATGTGATTGTTGAATAAATAATTGGCGTTATTTGGGGAGTTTCAGCATGTACGTGTTCTGTGATCCAGGAAATGAACTAACAATTGGCGTATTGTCAGCATGGATTAGTTGAGACAAAAAATCATCTTCAGAAAAAAACACCAAATTAATCAGAAGAAGATATACTCAAAGGTTACATCACTGATTTGGTAATCAACGAACCGTAGAATGGCATGCAGTGTTAACCCGGGGTGCAACAAGAACCCTAATCGTTAACTCGAATAAGAGCCCAAGGTTTGTACTCCATCCAATCGATCCATACTACTTGTTGCTCCAATGGATGTATCTCGGTGTATTTTGTGGTAGATCATCCATTTGAGCAAGATGTAATATGGATTTGAGGGAGCATTTTAAACACAAGAACGCAAAGAGAACTCTTCGATTAGAATGAGATTTTGGGGTACTTTTACCATCATAGAGAATGGTGCGCAACAGAACTCCGTCCGCTGGAGCAGCTCCATGACCAAACGATTTGTGCCCATAGCTAGCGGAAACCACCGACGAGGAGGGGGTGAATCTGGAGGCGAAGAGAGAGAGAGAGAGTGAGAGAGAGATGGAGAGGGAGAGGGAGAGGGAGAGGGAGAGAGAGAGGAGCAGACAATTCGTTTTATGGAAGGGGATGTGATTGGTGTGAAAAAAGAGGCAGTATTTTGGGAGGATTGGGATTAGGTGGGTGCGCGCGGAGTTCAAAAACAAGTGGAGCAAAGAAAAATTTTGAGGGAACGCTTTGTGGGGGAGGCAAGGATAAAACTAAGCTTTGTTCAGTTCTAGTTTTTTTTTCCTTCAAAATTTGCGAGAGCTACTTTTTGTAAGGTTGAAACACTTTTACAAATAGCTATGACCACTTTCATATGAAAAAAGTAAATCACAGTTCATGTGACACCATGTTCCTCGCATAAATGTTGGTTCTACTTTGTTTTGTAATGTGTTAATGACGTACCATGTTCATCGCTTTATTAAGGTGAGCCCAATAGGTTTGCGACGCACAATCATTTTTTCGTGCATGTCCATGAAGGAAAGCACAGTCCTCATGTGAGTGTGTTATGGTTTTTTACAAATTCAAGCTTGCGGTGCTGCTGGTCACGTCACACTTTCATATTATACTCTGCACATGGCAAGATGCTACTATCAGAAAGATTTGATAGAACATGAATCCAAGCACGCTACATACTTTGCAATCATGATTCAAACCACTTAGACAAGTGTTTTTTAAGAAGTACTATTCATTGTTTACATCACAATATGTACTTCCCACGTGCAAACAAGCTTAGGTTATGCATGGTGTCATATATCAGCCATAGCTAATTGGTCATATAATATTTGTATTTTACATTTCGTTTGCCTCTATAATTCTGATTATGCAATATGTGTTCATGTAGTACCATGTTCCTACATATTTAAGGTGAACCCAAGAGGTTTGAAATGCACAATCATTTTATTTGTTCACCATGTGAAATGTATTGTTTACACATTCTAGTGCGTGTGGCCGGTTGTCACGTCATATGTTGAAAGGAAAAGAGGGCTCACCTCCTTCCAGTTTCTCTATCCCGTGCACCTCCTTTGCTCTTCTTCTCAAAGAGTAACTAATTAAGGGGTACCCCTTGAAGGGCTCTTGCAAAGGTTACTTTCTTGGGTCTAGGAGTGTGCCAAGTGGTGTGCCAGCTTTTGCCACGTATCTTACACTGAGCGCACCCTTGAGATTTCGGGTTTTTTTAGCACATGTTTTCGGGTTTTATAAGCTTTCCAGTTTTTTCCTAGGTTTTGGAGGATTTTTCCAGGAAGTAGTGTTATTCCATGTGAAGCATAACATGTGTTCTACGAGAATCATAACTGTGATTTTCTAAAAAGTAAAAGTACAGGAGGCACAACTATACTTTCCAATAGGAAAAAAGACAGATGTGCTTCCACGAGAAGCCGAACTGAGCTTCCATGAGAAGCACAACTATGCTTTCCAAAAATAGAGAAACACAGCTCGTGCTTCCTTCCCAAAAGAGAGAATCACAGTTGTACTCCCCTC
>NC_041381.1:472964242-472967217 GCF_002162155.2 Triticum dicoccoides | reverse complement strand
TTTGGTTTTTTCCGGTTTTTGGTCTTTTTTCTGGTTTTGCTTTTGCTTTTTTTTGTTTTCGTTCTTTTGTTTCCAGTTCTTTCCAATTCCCTTTTTCTTTTGCATTTTTGTAAAAAAAGTTCATCAAAACTTAGTAATAGGGAATTTATTTTCAAAGATCTCGACGCGAGAAATCTAATGCTGAAAATGGTTCGTGATTTAGACGCATGGTTCAAGAGATAAAATGTTTTGAAAAATATAAATCTACGAAAAAGAAAAAAAACATGTTGTGACATGTGGGCACATGTAGTGTTTCACTTATCAGTACCATAGAAGTTAAGAGTGACCTTTACAAGGGGTAGCTCTTAATTAGTAATTTCGCTTCAAACTGGTTACCTTGATGCAAAACTTGGAGACTAACGGAAAAAAACGCTCAACAGAGAAGAGAAAAGGCCCCCTAGCCAAGCCAAGCCCACCACACATAAATACCCACCCAAAAAAGACCTCCCTCCTACACGAGTAAATGAAAAAACGACAATGTTATCTGGCGAATGTCAGCTGGGAAAGGGATGACAAGCAAATGTTTTTGTTCGTCTCCCATGCATCAAGCGGGGCAATGAGCTAATCACTGAGCAATCCAAGAAAGAAGAGGCGTTTTCGGAGGCTTTTGAAAACCTGCTTGGCAAGGCTGATGCAAGAAGAGGCTCACTGGACCTAAACTACCTGCAAATGCCAAGGCATGACCTGCATGAGCTAGAGCTCATTTTCACAGAAGAGCAAGTTTGGAAAGTGAACAAGGAGATTCCGGCGGATAGAGCACCCGGTCCGGACGGGTTCATTGGAGCGTTCTATCACATTGCCTGGCCGGTGATTAAAGGTGACATTATGGCTGCCCTCTTGAAATTGTTTGTTGGAGACGGGAGAGGGTTCCATAAACTGAATGGCGCGCACATCATTCTAATCCCCAAGAAGCCAGAGGCCATGGAAGTTGGAGACTACCGTCCTATTAGTCTACCTCACAGTTTTGCCAAGCTCTTTGCCAAACTGCTCGCTGTGAGAGTTCGCCCCCGCATGTCAGAGATCATCGAGATCAATCAGTCCGCTTTCATCAAAGGGAGGAACATTCACGACAACTTTCTGCTCGTTAGACAAGTAGCACGGAAGTTGCGCGGCCGAAAGGAGAAGGGTCTCTTCCTCAAGCTCGACAACTCAAAAGCGTTCGATTCATTGTCTTGGCCTTTCCTCATGGAGGTTCTGCGAGCTAAGGGCTTCGGCCAGAGATGGATTGCATGGATTTCGTTGCTGCTCCAATCAGCCAACACCCGAGTGATCATCAATGGAAACCCGGGCAGGCGGTTCCTCCCCGCCAAAGGCCTTAGACAGGGCGATCCGGTATTGCCGCTGCTCTTCGCATTTGCAATGGATTCCCTCACCTATGTCATGAAGAAAGCTGTGGAGGTGGGCGTTTTAAGCTCGTTCAGAGGAATCGCTGTGAACCAGAGACTATCGTTATACGCTGATGATCTTGCCTTGTTCTTGAGGCCGTCGCTCCAAGACCTCACATTTGTTAAAGCCACCCTTGGCATCTTCGGTGAGGCGTCAGGTCTCAAGATCAACTACAACAAATCACACGCGATCCTTATCAGGCATAATGAGACCGATCAACAAATAGTGGAAACAGTGCTGCAATGCAAGATTGCTAAATTTCCTTGCCGCTACTTGGGGCTGCAGCTGGCGATTCATCAACTATCCCGTGCAGACTGGCAACCCCTCCTGGACCAGGTTCGGCACTTCATCCCGGCCTGGCAGCCTGGCTTCATTCAAAGGCCAGGCAGACTGGTCCTTGTCAAGACGGTGATCGCGGCCAGGCCAGTTCATCAGCTCCTGGTGCTTGACCCCCCTGCTTGGGTTTTGGAAGACATCAATAAGTGGATGCGATCCTTTTTTGGGCTGGTAAGGAGAAGAGCCATGGAGGGAAGTGCCTTGTTGCTTGGGATACGGTCTGCAGGCCGACGAGTTTCGGTGGTTTGGGAGTGCAAAACTTGGCCGTGCAAGCCCTCGCGCTCCGCGTGAGATGGGAATGGCTTAGGAGAACGGATCCGAAGAGGCCATGGCAAGGACTTCATCTAATGGTTGATGAGCAAGCCCGAGCTGTCTTTGATAGCTTGGTTAAGATCACCGTCGGTGAAGGATCAAAAATTCTGTTCTGGAAAGATCATTGGATACATGGAGTGGCCATTAAAGACATTGCCCCGCTGCTCTTACACCTTGTCAGTACACGCGATAAGAACAGAAGAACAGTGCAAGAGGCACTCCTTGACAACGCATGGGCCAACGATATCCATGGTGAGCTCTCGTTCATGGGCCACATGCAAGTTTACCTGTTAACTCAAGCCATTAGCTCGGTGGAGAGAAACATTGACGAGCCGGATCAGTTTGTATGGCCCTGCGACGCCTCTAGCAAATACACCGCAAGTTCGACCTACTCGAGGCTCTGCATTGGATTCACACATGCCCCGGCCGCCAGTGGCATTTGGCGTAGCTGGCCCCCCCTCAAATGCAAAATCTTCGTGTGGTTAGCCTGTCAACACCGACTGTGGACATCGGACCGTCGTGCCCGCCACGGCCTTCAGGACGCCCCATCCCCTTGCTATACTTGTCTCCAAGAGGAGGACAACGCAGAGCACATCCTCATGCAGTGCGTTTACGCCCGCAAGGTGTGGCATACCTGTTTCAGCTCTTGGAGACTCCCCATCCTCACGCCAGATGTAAACAACACTTTCTTGCAATGGTGGCTTGAGCAAAGGAGTAGATTTAGAGGGAAAGCCAAGAGATCCGTGGACACTGTCGTGATCCTCATCGCATGGGTCCTTTGGAAGCAACGCAATGCACGAGTCTTCAACAACAGATCGCGGCAGAGGTCCCCCTTGCAGCTTATTGATGATATCCAGCAGGAGATTGATGATTGGAAAAAGGCCGGTCTCGGCGGTGCTGGA
>NC_041381.1:472893580-472964011 GCF_002162155.2 Triticum dicoccoides | reverse complement strand
CTGCCTTCAATAAAAATATGGTATGCCATTGGCATATACTCTCGAAAAAAAAACAAGCAAATGTTTTTTTTTGTGGCAAGTTTAGTTGGGAAGAAACTGTCACCCCATACAACTAACTTGCCACCTAAACTGTTCACAAATGCCAAACACTCGATGAATGTTCGACAGCTATTACGTTTCAAAGAAAAAAAACGTAAACCAGGCCGTCCGCATCCTCACACACGTGCACAAATCTTGAAGCACCAAAAAATCTCGACGGAGAGTCGGCTGAGATTTAGCAAGCCGGAAAGAGGTATATACAGCGCAGGGAGTTCTAGGAAAAAAATCTAGCGAGAATAGACAAGCAACAAGCTTGCGCCTGGGATGGATCAGCAGCAGGAGCAAACTGGTGAGTCCTGTGTCGCCTATGGTCTCGGGACGCGCAACGTCGCGGTTTACTGTGTCGTTTACGGTCGCTGGGCGCGCAACGTCGCCGTTCCCTGTGTCGCCCTCGCCCTACGGCCCCCGGGCGCGCGACTCTCCACGGGAGCAAACCTCCCAGCAGTCTCGTCGCGATCAACGAACAGCTTCGAGTGGTCCTCAACGAGAGATCGCCGACTAAGTTAATTACGTGTTAATTCAGGTATCGTATCGCTTCTGCCATGTTGGTTTCATAGCACACTGAAGTCCTTGCAGCTAACATTCCTTGCTGGGGAGGTTCCCACATGACACCCCAAGTTTGGCATACATACCAATACCTTGGTTAAATTTCCAACGGTCAACATCCAAGTCCGGCACCAGATGATTCCTTCCATAATGCAGCAAAATGCATCAGCACCGGTCATGTCCCCATCACGCGCCTCCCGACAGGGGGAGCAGGCTCTTTATAAACGCTCCGTTGTCTTCGGAACCTCACGTACGTCGGTCCTGAACTCCCAAGTGACCAGGCAAGCAGAGGCTGTGAGGCTCTGAGCTCCCTCTCTCCAATGGGCCGGAAGAAGCTGAAGAAGATGCAGAGCGCGGCGCAGCAGCAGAAGGGGAAGCTCTACATCATCATCGCCTGCATCTCCCTGCTCGTCTGCGGCTCCAAGACCCGTAAGTAGAAGTGACCGACTCTACATTCATGCAGTATGTGGGCACAACTAAAAGAAGTTTAAACATATAGTTGGGTGTTAACTACTCGCTCCGTAACAAAATGTAAGACATTTTTGTGCTCTATGCAAAACCAAAAAACGTCTTACATTTTGTACAGAGGGAGTTTTATTCAACGGTATTTTCAATGTAGGGTTGACTGACAATGTTTTAAAATATCCCTTCACAAACTATGACAGTCACGCAAGTTTGATTAGTTCTCTTTTTGCTTTAAGTTTGATTAGTTCGTATAGAACCCTATACAAATATAAGTAGAAGTTTTCTTCACTTGCTTGAGTTTAGTGGAATTTCACGAAAGTTAATGTGACAGTGCATGCACTATTTTATCGCACAGGGAGTACTCACCGTCGTGATTTGAATTGCATGACATGCATGGCTGCAGGTGTCAAGCGGCAGAAAAAATAGCTCACTAGGAAAATGTAAGCACTGTCATAATTCGCCACCGTGGATACTGCAAAATTACTCAACGTACCGTACACACGTGCATCAAAGGTGTGATTGGTTTGAGGGTACAGCGAAACGAGACGGGTTGGTTCCATCATGGCCATGGCAGCAGATTGATTCCATCGTACATTTCCTCGACGCCCTCTGTCCATCTCCTGTCTGTCAGTCAATGTATGCTATTGCTAAGCTACCAGGTTTTTGAGAAGCATTTGTATATAAGGCTGATTAAATCCGTAGATAAATATGGGTTGAGAAATTAATTAAGTCCCATCTATGGGTGTAAAAATATCACTATTTGGCAAATACAGTTATAAAAAAGGTACAACCAGTCCAGGGACTGTATAGTCAGGTAGTAACCCTAGCTTCTTGTAGATAGTCTCTCTTAGAAGTTAGAACATGTATAAACCAGTTTTTGCTTATGTATCCGTGTTTGTTTCTATCGCAGAGGTGCCTAAGCAAGTGATTGTCCTATATAAATAGGCTATGGTAAATAAGATATCTGAATACCTTGCATTGTACACGACCTTATGACTCGCATGTTTACTGAAAACTTGTTTTTTTTGAAAGATCCAGCATTGCTCGCTTGTCATTGATTTAGCAGAGGAAAGTTAAAACAAAATACAGAGAAGCTCTTTTGACAAGAGCATGCCCCGAGGCAAGGATAAGACGCTACTCTCTCCCAAACGGGGCCCCAAAAGGGTGCGCTAAGCATTTAGGCCCTGCAATATTCCAGAGCTCTAAATGTGTTGTTACACGTCTAGTGACACTGTCCGAGGATGCAACTTTTCCTTTGAAAATGCAGTCGTTACTCTCCCTCCAAATTTTCCAGCAGATGAGCATGATGATCGAGGCCGCGGCCTTTCGTGCCTTATCATTGCCGAATTTTTGCAGGCAAAGTTGCACTCTTTGGGTTGAGCTGCCGTTGTTGCTCCAGAAAACTGGGTTCAAAGGGGCGCAACCATTCCAAGTTGCCGCCTTTCTCCAAATCTCCAGGGCGAGGGGGCATTCCCAAAAGAGATGCACCGATGTCTCGAGGTTGCGGATGCACAGCGGGCAAAAATAGCCATTGACCCAACCTCGGCGCTGCAGCCTGTCATTGCACCACAGGCGATCAAGATGCAGCAGCCACGAGAAGATCTTCAGCTTTCCGGGCGCCCAAGGTTTCCAGATGGAGGAGCAAAGATTATCTCTTGTGGGCGATTGAAACTGCATGTTATAGGCCGAGCTCGCTGAGTACTGACCTGAGCTGCCCACTGTCCATGTGATCGTGTCGTTGATACCTGCTGTTAGAGTCACATCTTGCACTGCCACCAGTCGCCAGAGTGAGAGGAATTCTGTGACGATCACCGTCCTGTCACCATGTCTGAGATCCTTTACCCAGGTGTGATCCGTGAGAGCGACAACCACAAACCTATTTTTTCGGCGGGAGTGCGCAAACAGAGCCAGAACAACTTGCTTGAGCGGCCTGACCTCCAGCCAGTGGTTTTGCCAGAATGAAGCCGTCACACCATCGCCGATTGTGACTCTAGTTGCTTCGTTGAACAACTTGTGGTCTTTCTCGTCGCACGGCACTGGGGTGCCTACCCACGGACGACGAGGTTGCTACCAGGCGAGCCATAACCACCTGAGCTGAAGTGCATGGCTAAATTTCAGCAGATTCAGGATGCCCAAGCCTCCGTGTTGCACCGGCGAGCACAATCGAGACCTATTCACCTTGCACTTCCCCTCGGTTAGATCCTCATCGCCCGCCCAGAGGAAACGCCGGCGGACCTTGTCTATATCTTTCAAAAACTTGACTGGCGCCCTGAGAACGGAGATCGCATACGCCGGCAAGGCAGACAGGACGCTTCTGACCAAAACCCTCCGTCTGACAGTGGATAGCAGGCGGCCTTTCCAGCCAGCGAGGCGTGCCCGAACCCTGTCGGCGTTCTGGGAACGGGGGTCCCCAGACTTGCCTGCCTGCGGCCTGCGGCATGGCTCAAGTGGGGGCCCAGTGCAGCCCAGCTTCGTCAGCTCTAGCTCAAGACCCTCGCGAGGTGCCAAGTCTCGCGGGGCGGACGACAGGAAGCTTCCTCAGGAGCGGCCTCATCAGGCAGGCTCGCGAGGAGGCGGAGAGATCAAGGCAGGACACCTCGCGAGGAGCCCGTGACACAAGCCATGACGATCGAGATCAGGCGGGCGCCAGCGGGCGCCGGGCCTGCGCAGTGTCCTTGTTTCCCCTTCTGTGCAAAGGGGGCAAGCACAGGCCAAGGCATCAGGCAAAGGTTACTATTTCGGTGCAACAAGACCAAGACCAGCAGAACGGCAGGATGGAGGTCATCGTGGAGCCCAGGATGGCGTCACCTCCAGAGCCTTTGGTAGTCGAAGACCAACTTTAGTCAGGATAAGTGTAATAGATGTTCCCCTTCAAAATGGCCAATTGTTGGCGCCCTTCCCGCTCATTATTTGGCAAGAGGCCCAGGGCCTCCCTCTATAAATAGAGCTAGCCACCACAGGGCAAGGGACGGATCAATCAGAGAGAGAGAGAGAGAGAGAGAGAGAGAGAGAGAGAGAGAGAGAGAGAGAGAGAGAGAGAGAGAGAGAGAAGCGACTGAACTCACCCAAGCAGTTCATCGCACCAGCTCAAGAACAGTCCCTCGCGAGGCTGTTCTCCCTTTGTATTGTTCATCATCAGCCCCTGAGGCAATCCACCACACCACACACTAGAGTAGGGTATTAAACCACAATTGTGGGCTGAACCAGTATAAACCTCGTGTCCCTTGTGTGTTCTTCTTTCTAGCTGTCGGAGTAATGGGCCACGGGTAGGCTGACCCGAGCCCCAGAACATTTCAAGACATCGGGGCAGGCCGTGCCCCTCAAAGTCGAGTCTCAGATACCGACTCCCAGATGAACCGAGTCTCAGATGCCGACTCCCAGATGAACCGAGTCTCAGATGACGACTCCCAGATGAACCGAGTCTCAGATAACGACTCCTAGATGAACCGAGTCTCAGATGCCGACTCCTAGATGGGCCGACTCATGGCCGGCGACTTCCAGAGGAGCCGGCTGTAGAGAGTCGGCCCGCGACTCTACACTCATTGCGGGTACGACCACGGCGTGGCTGTCACCTCCTGCTTGCGAGGAGCCGGCGTGGCTACAGTGTGCCGTACCGCCGAAGATCTCCGGCGTGGCCCGGCACTGTAGCCACGCCAGACCTGACCTCGGCCACAGTGCGCGGTGCACTGTGGCCATGATGGCCTACCTATACGGCTCAGAGACGGCGGACCCGCCAGTAAGTGAGATCTAGAACACGGCGGGTACGCCCCGAAGGCGGCCCCATGGGAGTCGGCTCCCCGGAGTCGGCCAGCCCCTCTCACGGGTCCCACGCACCATTAACCAGACAAGATGGGGAGTAACGACAGTGATCGCCCGATAGACGGCGGCACTGTTGACACGACCCAATGACCAAGCTTGCATCATCAGAGGCACGGCTACAGTGCCGGACTCGCCGGCGGGGCCCACGAGTCGGCGGGCCCCATCAGTCGGCGGAGAAGACGGCGGCCTGTGAGACAGAAGGCTGGGACCCGCGCCCAGCCGGATGACTATTGTATCCCCGGGGGGTAGGCCTATATAAACCCCCCGGGGCACCCATGCAAAGGGTTCGCATCCATTAGCCTTAGACCAGTTCATATAGGAAGTAGAAGGCTAGCCTTGCCTCCTTCTACCTCCAGAATACAGCTCTAGGAGAAACCTTGTAGTCACTACGCCTTAGTGATCATGCGGAGACCCTGCAGAGTAGCAGTAGGGGTGTTATCTCCCCGGAGAGCCCCGAAGATGGGTAAGATTCACCGGCGTGCATGCCTTCTCCTAATCCCGTTTCCTGGCACCGGCGATGTTCTACTCGCTCCCACCATGATAAGCCATCCTTTGGCATATGTCGCACCCAACCCCCGACATTTGGCGCCCACCGTGGGGCGAGGTGCACCGTCGTCCGGAGACCTGCTTTGGACAGGAACCATTTTCCTCCCCCGCGAGCGTAGCCAGCACGGCACACCCGATGGCGCTTGCCCCGATGCGCTGCAAAGCATCGACGACGCGTGCGTGGCAAGCTGCCTCGCTGACCTTCTGGGCAAGGTTAGCATCTCCGACGAGCCTGCATCCGATGCAGGCACGGGCGGCCCCAAAAGCCTCCTCGCAGGCCTCCTCGACCATCTCCACGTCGCCGGCGAGCCTGCCGTGGACTTGGAGTCCGTAGGCTCCACCGACCCGATGCTGGTCGACTCCGACGGCGTGTCGCTCGACACGTTCCCCTCCAACGTGGTGATCTACGACGAGCCGCTCCCTCGCGAGGTGAGCGGCGGAAGCGCTATCACGGAAGTGCTCGTCATCAGTCACGGCAAGCGCTCCGGTGAAGGAGCTCATGACCCGCTCGACGCGGATCTGCGGGACCTGACGGTGCCCATTCTGGAGGACGCTGACGCCGAGACGCTGGAGGCACGCCGCCTTCAGCTTGTCGAAGGCGCGAAGAAGCTGGCAAGCATGAGACGCTTGTCGGAGGCCTACGAACGTGAGATGGATCGCGCTGTGGGCGGCTCGCCGGCGCCGACTGGGCCGAGCCGCCTAGGCGCGGTCCGACAGCGCGGCGCGGCCGTCGCCAACCTGTTCGGGGCCGATCGCCCCGTGTATGCCACGCCTGCAGAGAACATCCGTGCCGCCTAGGCGGCAGCAGACGAGCTGGAAAACTTCGAAGGCGAAGAGCGCCGCCTAATGACCGAGCGAGTCCAGCGACTCCTTAAAGCGGCTGCCGCACAAAATGAAGCCGGCTGTCGCACGGAGGCACCACAGCGACAGAACGACGACTTACCTCCCCGCCGAGATCAAGGCACGACGTCTCGGACGCCGACTGGCGGAGTCCGCGGAAGAAAAGAGAAGGATCCGGCTGTCAGCCACAGTCGGACTCGCATCACCATCGAGCGCGACCAAGACGGCCGCCCAAGAGCAGTGGAGCGGCAGGGCGACTACCTGCCTCCCCCACCACAAAGGGAAAGACGAGTCTCCCCACCGCCTATCGAGCATCCGACTCTCGGCGACCGCCTCGGCCGTCGAGAAGGAGTCGGAGAGAACGACGCTCAACACCGGATCGACCGACTCCACCGATCCCTAGCGCTGGAAGAAGAGGATGAGATGGGTCCACCCTGCTTTGGGCCCCGCATCCGAGATGAGCCCTTCCCCAAAGGGTTCACGCTCCCCCGAGACACACCCAAATACACCGGCTCCGTGAAGCCAGAAGATTGGCTAGTTGACTACTCCATAGCCGTCAACATAGCAAACGGCAACAAGAGTGTTGCCGTGAAGTACGTTCCGCTAATGCTCCAAGGCACGGCCCGGACATGGTTGAACAGTTTGAAGCCCCGCATCATCAACAGTTGGGTCGACTTCACCGAAGCTTTCATCCGCAACTTCACTAGCACGTACAAGCGGCCTCCCAAGCCATGACAACTCTCCTTGTGCGTGCAAGGCCAAGACGAGTCGACACGCGACTACCTCACGCGATGGGGCGAGCTTCGGAACTCCTGCGAGGGCGTGCACGAGGTGCAGGCTATCGAGTACTTCACTGCCGACTGCAGAGAAGGCACCCTCCTCAAGCACCGGCTCCTCTGCGACGAGCCCGAGACCCTCGACGAGTTGCTGGTCATTGCAGACAAGTATGCCACCGCCGACTCCTCCATGAAGATAGAAATTCAAGTTAATGCGACTGGCAAAGTGGCCTCTCAGGCTCCCAGAACTCCGGCTGGAGATACCAGTCGGCGACAACAGCAGAATGATCACAAGCGCAAGGCCCCGCAGCCGACTTTCAGCAGTCGACAGGTCGCGACAGTCGAAGACCAACAGCCTGAGGGGTAGCCTCTGGCGAAGCGGCGGAAGGGTGGCAAGTCCAACTGGTTGCCGGCCTTCTCTTATGAGCAGACTTTGGATGGTCCCTGCAAGTTCCACAGCGGCACGAAGCCGTCAAACCATACCACCCGGAAATGCCACTGGCTCACCAGAATCGCCAAGGGAGACGGCCTCCTTCCTCCTCCGCCTGCTGGGCCGCCGCCTCCACAGCCGCCCCAGCAGCTGGTGGCCAGGCCAGTCGGTGCCGTACAAGATTAATACCCCGAAGAGCATGGAGCTTATGTGGTGTTCACCAGTATGGATGATGATCGATGCAACAGACGGTTGCAGCAGCAAGAAGTAAATGCAGTAGCATCAGATACTCCGGAGTTTATGCATTGGTCCGAGAAGCCTATCAGTTGGAGCAGAGCGGATCACTCAGAGGTGATGCCGAATCCGGGCTCCTACGCCCTGGTTCTGAGTGCAACCTTGGCCACTGATAGGCGGGCCGCTCGCTTCTCGCGAGTGTTGATAGACGGAGGCAGCAGCATCAACATCCTGTACAAGGATACCATGGAAAAATTAGGAATCAAGCAGAAGCAGCTTCAAAGCAGCCGAACTATTTTGCACGGCATTGTGCCTGGCCTTTCCTGCTCCCCGATCGGCAAGATCCAGATAGACGTCCTTTTCAGGGACAAAGATCATTTTTGCCGAGAGCCAGTCTGGTTTGAAGTGGTGGACCTTGAAAGCCCATACCAAGCGCTGCTTGGCCGACCTGCCTTAGTCAAGTTCATGGCGGTTCCCCACTACGCCTACCTCAAGATGAAGATGCCGAGTTCAAAGGGGATTCTGACCGTGGCTGGCGACTACAGGAAGTCGTCCGCCTGCGCGGCCGAGAGCAGTCAGTTGGTCGAGTCCCTGGTGATTGCAGCTGAAAGGCGGCTCCTTGACCGGGTTGTGGCTATGGCCGGCAAGCAGCCAGAGATGTCGCCCGACCCCAAGGAGTTGGAAGCTGATGGTTCGTTCAAGCCGGCTAAAGAAACAAAGAGGATACCTTTGGACCCGGAGCACCCGGAGAGGCACGCTGTCATAGGTGCAAACCTAGACAGCAAATAGGAAGGCGAGCTCGTCGACTTCCTCGGTGAGAATCGAGACATCTTTGCATGGTCCCCTAAAGACATGCCAGGTGTACCGACAGAATTCGCTGAGCACAAGTTACATGTCCGATCTGATGTGAAGCCCGTCAGGCAGCCCTTGCGCCGCCTGTCAGAAGAGAAAAGAAGAGTTGTTGGAGAAGAGATAGCCCGACTCCTAGCGTCCAGCTTCATTATGGAAGTGTTCTTTCTAGAATGGTTGGCGAACCCGGTCCTAGTGTTGAAGAAGAACAAGCAGTGGCAGATGTGTATCGACTACACAAGCCTCAACAAAGCTTGCCCCAAAGATCCATTTGCTCTGCCAAGAATGTACCAGGTGATAGACTCCACAGCCGGATGCGAGCTGTTGAGCTTCTTAGATGCATATTCAGGATATCACCAGATCAAGCTGAACCCGGCAGACAGACTGAAGACTGCTTTCATCACGCCGTTTGGAGCCTTCTACTACCTGACTATGACGTTCGGCTTAAGGAATGCCGGCGCCACCTTTCAGCGTTGCATGCAGAAGTGCCTCCTCAAGCAACTCGGCAGAAATGCCCACATCTACGTGGATGATGTGGTAGTGAAGACGGAAAAGCGGGGAACACTATTGGAAGATCTCCAAGAAACCTTTGAGAATCTGCGCCGATTCCAGATCAAGCTCAATCCGGAGAAGTGCGTCTTCAGAGTGCCATCTGGCCAGCTCCTTGGCTTCCTGGTCTCTGAACGCGGCATAGAGTGCAACCCTGTAAAGATCAAAGCGATCGAGAGAATGGAAGTCCCCCACCAACTGTTAGATGTGCAGAAATTCACCGGTTGCCTGGCTTCCATCAGCCGATTCATCAGTCGGTTGGGCGAGAAGGCTCTCCCTTTGTACCAACTGATGAAGAAGACCACCTTTTTTGAGTGGAACCACAAGGCGGATGAAGCATTTCTCGAGCTAAAGAAGATGTTGACTACTCCTCCTGTGCTGGCGGCTCTGACTCCCAAAGAGCCTATGCTCCTATACATTGCCGCCACCAGCCGGGTAGTCAGCACAGTTGTCGTAGTTGAGCGCAAGGAGGAAGGCAAGGCGCTCCCTGTCCAGAGACCGGTATATTACCTGAGCGAGGTACTGTCGACCTCCAAGCAGAACTACCCCCACTACCAGAAGATGTGCTACGGCGTGCATTTCGCCGCTAAGAACTTGAAGCCTTACTTTCAAGAACATCCAATCACTGTGGTTTGCACCGCTCCACTGGCCAAGATCATCGGAAGCCGTGATGCTTCAGGCCGAGTAGCCAAGTGGGCCATAGATCTGGCTCCCTACACCATCTACTACCAGCCCCGCACCGCCATCAAGTCACAAGCACTGGCCGACTGCCTTGTCGACTGGGCCGAGACCCAGTACCTGCCGCCAGCACCCGACTCCAACCATTGGCGTATGCACTTCGATGGCTCCAAGATGCGCACCGGCCTAGGAGCCGGCGTCGTCCTCACCTCCCCCAAAGGCGACAAGCTCAAGTACGCACTACAGATCCACTTCGCCGCCTCCAACAATGTTGCCAAATACGAGGCGCTCGTTCACGGGCTCCGGCTTGCCAAAGAACTCGGCATCCGCCGGATCCTGTGCTACGGCGACTCCGATTTGGTGGTCCAGCAGTCATCTAGCGACTGGGACGCCAAAGACGCAAACATGGCGAGCTACCGCTTCCTGGTGCAACAACTCAGTGGATATTTCGAGGGGTGTGAATTCCTTCACATTCCAAGAAATGACAATGACCAAGCGGATGCCCTGGCACAAGTCGGCTCCACCCGTCAAGCAATACCATCCGGCGTCTCCCTTCAGCGCCTCCTCAAGCCGTCTATCAAGCCTTCGCCAGAATCAGACTCCATTTTTGTGCCAGCTCCCCCCGAAGAAGTCGGATCCGACTCAAGAGCACCAGCAGACGGCTCCAAAAATACCGCAGTCAAAGCCGGCCTCGGGACTTCAGAACCCGGCCCGGGGACTGCGACAGTCAGCCTGGGGACTTCAGAACTCGGCCCGGGGACTGCTCCAGTCGGCCCGGGGACTTCATCGACCCAGCAAGCGGCCGCGGATCCCAGCCCGCCGCCTCCCAGCCCAGCCACCCTTGTCCAAGTCGCAATAGTGGCAATCGAAGAAGTAACAGCACCCTCATGGGCCCAGCCCATCCTCAAGTTCCTTGTAAACAGAGAGCTGCCAGCTGATGAAATCCTGGCTCGGCAAGTGCAACACCGAGCGGCAGCCTATACCATAGTCAACAGAGAGCTGGTCAGGCGCAGTGTCACTGGTGTCTACCAACGCTGTGTCGAGGCAGAACAAGGCCAAGCAATTCTCAGAGACATCCATGAAGGTGAGTGTGGCCACCATGCGGCTTCAAGGGCGCTCGTCGCCAAAGCCTTCCGACACGGATTCTTCTGGCCGACTGCCCTGGAAGAGGCCAAAGAATTAGTCTAAAACTGCAAAGGGTGCCAGATGTTCCGTTCCAAGCCGCTCCAGCCGGCTTCGGAGCTCAAGACCATTCCCATCGCCTGGCCCTTTTGTGGTTTGGGGCCTGGACATGGTGGGACCATTCAAGACGGCACGAGGCGGCCTAACTCACCTACTTGTCGCAGTGGACAAGTTCACCAAGTGGATAGAAGCAAAACCCATCAAGAAATTGAATGGTCCGACTGCAGTAACCTTCATCGCCGACATTACGACTCGGTACGGCATACCACATAGCATCATCACCGACAATGGCACAAATTTTGCCAAAGGAGCCTTGGCCCGTTTCTGCGCTACACAGGGCATCCGACTGGACTTAGCGTCAGTCGCCCATCCGCAGTCAAACGGCCAGGTAGAGCGAGTGAACGGCCTCATCCTATCCGGCATCAATCCCCACCTAGTTGAACCACTGGATCGCTCGGCCAGCTATTAGCTCGAGGAGCTGCCAGCCGTCCTTTGGAGTCTGCGCACGACTCCAAACAAGTCAACCGGCTTCACGCCTTTCTTCGTCGTCTACGGTGCTGAAGCCGTCATCCCGACGGACATAGAATTCGACTCCCCGCGAGTCACCATGTACACCGAGGAGGAAGCAGAAGAAGCACGTCAAGACGGTGTCGATCTGCTGGAAGAGGGCCGGCTGTTGGCACTCAGTCGGTCCGGCATCTACCAACAGAGCCTGTGCCGATACTACAACAGGTAGGTCAAGCCAAGATCTTTCCAAAAGGGCGACCTTGTGCTCCGACTGATCCAGCGGACAGCCGGCCAGCACAAGCTGTCGGCCCCTTGGGAAGGCCCCTTTAGTGTCAGCAAGGAGTTGGGCAATGACTCCTACTACCTGATCGATGCTCAGAAGCCCCGAGCTCACAAGAGAGACGATTCCGGCAAAGAGTCGGAACGACCATGGAATGCAAACCTCCTCTGAAGGTTTTACAGTTGATTCAGTATGTATCACACCCCCTTTGTATTAAAGTACCGAGACTTCGGGCCCCCCGAGACGAGCTCGGGGACTGCCCCTGTTGATTATCTGTATGATAAGAATTATGCCTTCAAGTATGCTACTTCTTGCTATGCCGCTTGGCGCCGGGTTCGACTAGTCGGCCCGGGGACTCGCCGTCTGGCGCTATGAAATGTTTCCTGAAGTCGGACAAGTAGTGTGCGGCGCCTAAGCCGTCTCCTGCTAGAAGCCGCAGCTTGCAGAGCGACTGTTTGGTAAGCAGGAGTAAGGATGAATGGGCGTCCACGCGAAAAATGGCTAAGGACCCAAAACATCAACATAGCTTAAGCCGGCTTCCAGGCCCCCTTTCTTACAAGCCGACTCGTGAGTATTCGGCTCACTGCTTTCTATCCAACTTGTTAAATAAACTCCAAAGAAAGGCAAGTACTTGCTTTCCCCAAATTAGCCAGGCATTTGGCCCAGTGGCAGTTCGCAGAGCAATCTGCCGGCTAGCAAAGCGGCAACTAGGGGAAGGCGCCAAAGGAAAAAGCCAAAGGAGCAATGAGCAAGGAAAGATAGGACTCGGATTAATATTTACATAAGCATAGGCCCATTGGCCGAATCTTCAGACAGAAGTTTAAAATACACCCCGAGGGTGGAATTGTGCAAATTAACAAGTTCATCAAAGACATTCTAGAACAGATAAATAAAGCCAGAAGGCAGCCTAAGGAGCAGCAGACAGGTTCGGAGGGTCGGAGGAGACGGCGGTGTCAGGCGCCGGGGTAGTCGGCTGGGCAGTCTCGGCTTGATCGCCGCCAGCGGCAGTTGGCCCGGTCGGACGTGGCTCGTTGCTAGAGGCGCGGTCAAGCTGAGGCTGGTCGCCCACTCTGCCTTCTGGCACCTCCATCTCGCCTTCGTCCTCCGCCTCGCCTTCGTCCTCCGCCTCGCCTTCTTCCTCGATGCTGGAGTCAATCACCTCCGCCGAGTCCTCGCCATACTCCGGGTTCATCCCGAACCACTCTGGCGGCACTTCCTCGCCGCCTTCAGCCCGCTCAGGGACGAAGACACTGGTGTCCGTGTACTCGGCGATGGCCGCTGCACGCTTGACAAGGGTGCCTTCCACAGCCTCCAGCTCGGCCTGGGCCTCTGATCGGAACGCGGCCAGACGGTCCAGGTCCAGCCCCGGATACCATGCCTTGACGAACTCCAAGGCCCGACGCGCTCCGGCCCAGGCCTAGGAACCCTTCCAAGCTTCAAGACGGCCAGCGGCGACTTCCAGCCAGTCGGCGGTCCGACAGGCGGTGCGCAGAGCTGGAATGTCTAGCCATAGAGCGGCAACCGCCTGGGCGCCGGCACGCTGAAGCCGGCGCATCCGCCGGTGGGCCGGACGAAGACGGGCCTCGATGCTCAGAAGCTGCTCATCGACGGTCAAGGGAGCGTTGGCGGCAATCACCTCACTCTTTGCCCTTCGTGCCTCATGATCAGCCTCGATGGCCAGAGGGACTGCCTGCGAGTGGCCAGGGAAGAAGTCTGCCAAGACAAAAAAGAAGCAAGTCGAAAAATCAGAAGTCAGCCTGACACATAGTCGGAAATTCAAAAAAGAAAGCTCACCATCGACGATATCCTCAATCTCGTGGAAGCCGGAAGTCATCATCGCCTCCCTGTCGGTCCAGGAGGAGCGTTCGCTCTCGAACTCGGCTAGGAGAGCGGCCTCCTTCTTCTCGGCCTCGTCCTGCGCCTTCTTGAGCAGCTCCTTGTGCTCGGCCAGCTGCACAGTAAGCAGATCGCGCTCCGCAGCGAGTTTGCTGTACTCCTCCCCCTTGGCGCGCAAGGCGGTGTTAACTTCACCCAGATGCCCCTGAAGAGTAGCGTTGGCCCCTGAAACACGAAAGAAAGAGACAAATAAGTCGTCAAGCAAAGAAGGGCGCCGGGAAGATCCGGCCCGACTGCTCAGCAGTCGGCCCGAATCTCGGGGACTACAGCCCGCGGGTGCGCCAGCGCGCCCCCGCGAAGAAAGAAGAACAAAAAAGGAAACGGCGAAGTCGTCAGCAAAGAAGATCGCCGGAAAGATCCGGCCCGACTGCTCAGCAGTCGGCCCGAATCTCGGGGACTACAGCCCGCGGGTGCGCCAGCGCGCCCCTGCAAACAAGAGGGAAAGAACTTACTCCGGCTTTCCGTCAAGTCGGCAGTCCGCTTGCTCAACTCCTCAACATTGCGATTGAAGGCAGTGGCGCGGAGGTTGTGATACTCCTGCAAACAACGATGTCAGACAAAATAAGTACTTGGAACTCGCCAAAGGGAGTTCCGAGCCGCCTGCTCAGCAGCCGGCCCGAAACTCGGGGACTACACCCTGTGGGTGCGCTGGAGCGCCCCCACAGAGAAAAACAAGAATCAAAAAGAAGATGGAAACATACTCGGACGACCGTCCGCGCTACCAGATGCGCCCTGGTGCAAGTTTGAAGGGCGTCGCCTTCAGCGCGCAGCTTCGCTTGAACGTCCAGAAGCGCTTGATTCAGCAGCCACCCAATGGGCGCGGCGCTTGTTGCCTCAGCGTCTAGGGCTGCCGAGCTGGTGGCGCCGGTCTCCCGAGGTCGCGGCGCCGAGGTCACCCTCTCAAGACGGTGGCGCACCGGCGAGGTGACTTGGAGAAGCAGCCTCGCCTCGGACTCGTCCGCGGTCGGCGACTCCGGCGGACCCGCCGGCTGTTTGCCGTGCGGTCTCCCAGACGGCGGCGGAGGCGGTCGTGGAGGCACAAGAGTGTCCGACATGGAGGCCTCGCCGCTCTCCTTCTCCACGACGGGGTTCTCGGTGCCGGCCTCTCCGGTCTGCCCCGTGAACTCTGGAGGCGGCGGCGGAGAGGACAGTGGGGGGACGAGCATCGCCGATCGGCGACGCGCTGCCTCCTCGGCTCGCCGACTCGCCGCAAGGGCGGCTTCGGCATCCTCCAGCTTCTTCGGGGCAGAGGCGGACGCCTTCTCGGTCTCCGCCTTCTCCAGGCGGTCGGCCTCCTCCTCGCTGCGCTTCTCCCGCACGTTTCGCTCCGTCGCCTCCCGAAGGTCGGCGGCGGGGTCGATCCGCCGAGTATTGGCCGACGTCTCTGCCGACCCCATGACAAAGGGGACGGCGACTCTCTCAAGGGAAAGAGGGGCCCTAAAGAAGAATGGGAGGAGTATAAAAGAAGACACGGACAAGATTCACCGAAGGAAAATAAAAAAGCGTAAAGACTTACGCAGAGACTAGCGGCGGCCTTCTCACTTCCCTATGGAAGCGGTTGGCCTTCGCGGCCGCCTCCTCCCGTTTGGTCGCGACGGCCGCCCCCTTGAACTTCTTGAATTTGCCGCTGGGCGCACTCGGCCCGGCGTGACGCCTCTTCGCGCCGCCTTGGCCAGCCAGGCCGGCGGAGGAGCCGGCGCCCGACGAGCCGACCCTCGGCTGGTGGCGCGGGGCGATTTCCCTTTCGGCGTCGTCGTCAGGCCAGTCGGCGAAGGTGGCTGAGGGCCTGAAGCCGCCTACTGCTCCTCCTCCCCCGCCTTCGGCGTCGGCTTCCATCGCCGCCGCCCCCAAGTCGGGGTCGTCGACGTCGCTGTCCGCACGATCGGGGACAAACTCACGGGGCTGTCTCATGGCGCCGACTGCAGGCTGCATGAGGGGGTTCTAGTTCAGAAGAAACCAACGAGAATCAGAAACCGGATTCGGCCGCAAAGAAGACAAAGCAATAAGGAGATGCGACTTACCACTGGTGGGGGGTTGTCGCGCGAGTACGGCTCCTTGCCGAACTGCCAGTCCTCCCCGAACTCGCAGTTCGCGATATGATTCACCATGTTTTCCACCTCCGCGCGGGGCATCTCCTTGGTGCTCATCCGACTCGGGTCTCGGACGCCGCTCATCTGACAGATCAGGTGAGGCCGACCTTGGAGCGGGAGAACTCGGCGCGCCACGAAGGCGGCCAGCAAGTCGGACCCGACAAGGCCCTCCGACTGCGTCAAGACTCGGAGTCACGCTACGGCGGCGGCTCTGGCGGGAGTCAGCGTCTTGACCCGATGAGACCAGCTGGGGAGCCTCCCAGCTGGGGGGCCGGCTTCGTAAGCCGGCAGATTGACCCAGTCGCCGTTGGGGGCGAGGTTCTTCACGTAAAAGTATGAGCGTTGCCACATCCTCACCTACTTGATCAGCGAGATGGAAGGGAAGGGGTTGTCGGCCGTTGAGCGCCGCATCGCGATGAAGGCACCGCATTGAGCCGGCACGCCGGCGACGTGCGTGCCGAGCTTAGAAGAGAAGAATTCCCCCCACAGCTCGATGGTGGGGAGAACGCCAAGGAAACCTTCGCACAGAGTGGCAAAGGCGGAGAGCAGCACCACCGTGTTCGGAGTGAGGTGGTGCGGCTGGAGGCTGTGAAACTCCAAGAAGGAGCGGAAGAAGCCGCTCGCCGGCAGCCCTAGGCCGCGCATGAGGTGCGAGCGGAAGATGACCCGCTCGCCCTCCTCTGGCACCGGCGATATCTCCTTCACTGGCGCGGTGCGGGCTCGCACGAGGTGTGCGCCGGGGAGCCGACGCGTCTTGCGGAGGAATTCAATGAGGTCGTCGTCGACCTCCGAGCCGTCCCACGTGCCGGAACGCACGGCCGGAGCCGCGCGGCAGAGGAGGAGCTCATCGCTGGCTGGTGCGGTGTGGTTCTGCTTGCCGACGGCAAGAGGGAGAGAGGAAGGAAGAGGAAGCGGGGGTCGAGGGAGATGGGCGCGCGTGCTATGCCGCTCCACTCCCCCCCTACTTATAGCCTTGGAGGCTGAGAAGCTGAGGGGGCGGGCATGGGATTAACTGCGCCCAGAGCCCCACGCCACCCCATGATTTACCCCACGAAGTTACTGCACGCAGTAACGGCGTGGGAAGCCTAACCGTTCGCGCGGCCGCAGCGGATCCGTTCGCGTGCCGAGGCGCGGTAGTGGCGGGCCCCGCCTGACAGCCCGTCCCATCACGCGCGTGGGACGGCAGACTGTCCCTGCCGCGTGGTGCCGCGTGATAGGGCCGCAGTGGGCGGCAGCAGGGAAGTGTATCAGGCACGCCGCCTGGTCTCCCGCCACGACTTTCGAGCTCTCCACAGAGCAAGACGACCCTCTACGAATCCGAATACGGATAGTCGGCCCAGAGGAAGACGGTAAACGAAGAATGAAACTGTTGAGGCCCCCAGCGAGTCACTCTCGGAGCCTCACCAGCTTCGGGGACTACTGTCGGAGTAATGGGCCATGGGTAGGCTGACCCGAGCCCCAGAACCTTTCAAGACATCGGGGCAGGCCGCGCCCCTCAAAGCCGAGTCTCAGATACCGACTCCCAGATGAACCGAGTCTCAGATGCCGACTCCCAGATGAACCAAGTCTCAAATGCCGACTCCCAGATGAACCGAGTCTTAGATGACGACTCCCAGATGAACCGAGTCTCAGATGACGACTCCCAGATGAACCGAGTCTCAGATGCCGACTCCCAGATGGGCCGACTCATGGCCGGCGACTTCCAGAGGAGCCGGCTATAGAGAGTCGGCCCGCGACTCTACACTCATTGTGGGTACGACCACGGCGTGGCCGTCACCTCCTGCTTGCGAGGAGCCGGTGTGGCTACAGTGTGCCGTACCGCCGAAGATCTCCGGCGTGGCCCGGCACTGTAGCCACGCTAGACGTGACCTCGGCCACAGTGCGCGGCGCACTGTGGCCACGCTGGCCTACCTATACGGCTCAGAGACGGCGGACCCGCCAGTCAGTGAGAGCTAGAAGACGGCGGGTACGCCCCGAAGGCGGCCCCGTGGGAGTCGGCTCCCCGGAGTCGGCCAACCCCTCTCACGGGTCCCATGCACCATTAACCAGACAAGATGGGGAGTAACGACAGTGATCGCCCGATAGACGGCGGCACTGTTGCCACGACCCAATGACCAAGCCTGCGTCATCAGAGGCACTGCTACAGTGCCGGACTCGCCGGCGGGCCCCATCAGTCGGCGGAGAAGATGGCGGCCTGTGAGACAGACGGCTGGGATCCGCGCCCAGCCGGATTACTATTGTATCCCCGGGGGGTAGGCCTATATAAACCCCTCGAGGCACCCATGCAAAGGGTTCGCATCCATTAGCCTTAGACCAGTTCATATAGGAAGAAGAAGGCTAGCCTTGCCTCCTTCTACCTCCAGAATACAGCTCTAAGAGCAACCTTGTAGTCACTACGCCTTAGTGATCACGCGGAGACCCCGCAGAGCAGCAGTAGGGGTGTTATCTCCCCGGAGAGCCCGGAAGCTGGGTAAGATTCTCCGGCGTGCATTCCTTCGCCTACTCCCGTTTCCTGGCACCGGCGACGTTCTACTCGCTCCCACAATGATAAGCCATCCTTTGGCATATGTCGCACCCAACCCCCGACACTAGCTTAGATTCCTTGCGAGCCTTCGAGACGCGAGTTGGTAGGGGAAAGATCTTCGTGCGCACCCCAGAGTTCGAACCTCAAGGGTCTGCCGGAACCCAAAATCCGACAAACCCAATCTAGGACGAACTGTAGGTGAACTATACGCAGCCTGGAAATGGTGATCGGAAGACCTAGGTACGTCATGGGGAAACCTACAATTCTACCCGTAAAGCTACCCCGAAAAATCCTCCATCACTCCAATACGCTGCGAATACTAAAAACTTGTAATTCTCAATCTAATTTAGTATAGAGCTCTATCATTTATCTCTGTTTAATTTCTACAAGTGTGTTTAATCGATGCATAAGATTTACCCCGTACCGAGCCATCAGTTGGAAAGGAAAAACACACCTAGGGCCCACGTGTCATCTCATCGAGCGACTCAGGCGACTCGTCGCTACTGCTGCTCTAGGCCCCTCCTCAGCCCCTTTCCCCCTCGCCGTTGCCGGCAGGTGCCATTCAGGCAAAGCTACGATCGGTGATCGGTGGCGGCAGGACTCCTGCTTCTAGGCCCTTCCTTCCCTAGCTGATATGGATGCGGTCATCAAGGTCGTGGGTGTGGCGGCGGATCCTGGCTTCGATTGCACTAATGGTCGTATTCTGCTCCTCTGTCTCTTGTTATGGGCGCCTCGCCTGGTAGCTGTTCTGGTCAGGCGTAGCAAGGCACAGGACGGTGACCGATGTTGGCCGACTCCTTCTGGGGTGGTGGTTGTTGTTGAAATGTGTGGTGATACCCGCCATCCTGGTCCAACTAGTCTTGGGTGCGGACGCCAGAGTGGCTAGTCTGTCACCCAGATTTACCCGTTGAGGTGACCATTCCAGCCTATGGCGGCGGCCATGCTGCGGATTATGGTGACCATCGGAAGGTCTTTGTGAGGGTTCCTCCCTCCAGATCTGGTGGTTGACTTCGGCAGCGAGATGCAAACTATGGACTATGGCTTGACATAGAGGGGTGGTTGTGCAGCGGGGACGGATACACATCACGTATAGCTTCTCAGACCATGGAAAAGTGGTGGAAACAACACATCAGTGACATTGATGGTGGTGCTAATCGAGAATCCGATCTCGAGCTCCGAGATGAAAGCCTATGTATGACTTGAGTTGGTTATAACTAGCAATGGCATTTTTTATGCCATTACCTTATTAAAGGCATTACTCAGATATGCTCGGATTGGTTCTTCAGGGTGAAAATCTAGATTCTAGCCCTGGGTGGTTGGATTCGGTGACTACAGCGCTCGAGCGTCGCTCCTTTGCTGAAGGCTTTGCTATTGAAAAGCCTTGTCATCCTGTCATGAGATGGTTGGTCCGGATATAGTCATTGATGTAGTTTGTCAAACATGGATCCAATAATTTTTTGTTTCTTTCCTCTCTCCAAGTAGCTTTGGTCTTATATGACTTTGCTATATACATACATGTTTTTGTGTATGTGAGTCTTGTTGTTGGTTGTGTCCATCATAGTTGTGCAGAGGCCGAGTGTGTGATCATTGTATTTGTATCCTCTTGATTCTCCATTTTAATCTAATAAAATTCACACTTTGAGAAAAAAACAAGATTTATCACGTTCATTAATTCGAAGGGTTATAAAATTGTTACAAAAAAATAAGAGCTATACCAAAATAATTATACTCTTCTGCGTGATATCTCTGAAATGTTTTGCTCGCGCAATCATCCAAAGTTTTGTCTCCTATTTGATGATGTCAAGACTAATTAGCGGTGTGCAAACTTGTTGTGGAAGACTCAAGCATTCCTTTCATTCCAAATGGTCCAACAAATGAACATGGTTAGGGAGGCCATAACTCTCCTTCTAGGCAAATTTGCACCTCACATGGTATGTCACCAATCTTTGATAGAGTGGACGATTAACCCTCAGGGAATGTTGAGCCTCATAACGTGTTGGGGGGATATATAGTTATACCTGAGTGTCACACCTGGTCCTACATGGTTAGTCAACAAAAGTCCAAGCAAAATTTCATGGTCAGCAAGTCAAAGGAGAAGGTTAAACTCAGCTGACCCCACCTATTAGAAACCCATAGGTTATAACTCTCCTGTGCTTATTGTTTCACTAAAAGTGTATCCCTGGTTTATGCTTTCGACATCTACCTGGTTTAGTTATTTTTTTCTTAAATTTAAATAGCTAAATTTTAACCAAACTTTGAGTGACCATAAGTTGCACATTTTAACTCCAAATGAATCGATTCTTTTAGGAGATGGTTTGTATTGAAATGCTCTTTCGAGACGAATGTCAGGTAGAATTTGTTGCACTTAATGTTTCTGTTTTGCCTTTTTGGGAATTATTCTTATTAAAGAGAAAATATTTATAAATATTTTCTAGAGGATTTAATCTGGTTGGTGACCAAGACTACCCTACAACCCTCTAGTGAAGAAAAGCTTCTTAAACCCTTGCTTCCTATGCCATGTGATGGGTCTTAGATTTTTCATGGTCTATGCCATGTGTAAAATGCATATCATTGTTTTATTTAAATGCTTGAGAAAATAAATGAATTGTTACTTGCTTCTTATGCTTACATCTCTGAATAAAGATTGGGAAACTTTTCATACTAAAACAGGAGCATTTCATATGTTGGCTTTTTATGGTTTTATTATGAGAATTTTGTTGCTATAGTTATGTTATCAAATATTGATGAGCTACTTGCTATGATGAGCATGTTTACTCATTGAGCATTTTTACTTGACGCTGTGATATTGTGTTGCTGGTAGTATTTTGTTACGTTTTCAGTGTGTTAAGCTCTAAATCTCTATCGGCTTGATCAAGTCACAAGTGCCACAAAACCAATTTTTATTTAGTACAACCATGTGGTTTGTTGGGAGATCCTAAAAGGTTCTGACGACACATTTTCTTACTAAGTTATACCTATGGAGCAAGTGGGGACTTGTGGAGGTACTTGATCGGTCAAGTTGAATGCTTGATAGAATCATGAGGGAGCATTTGATATCATGAAAAGGCTGATAAGAACCAGTCTCTCTCTCCCTCCCTCTCTCTCCTAATTACCTCTCTAGCTCTGTAAGGTTAGAGTCCTTTTTGGTATTATAATGGGAGACTCTAATCTTATGGACTATATTGGCGACGCATCTTCGCAAAAATGTTTTGTTGCATTGGTATAGTGTATGGCTTTGAAAAGTTATTTGAGTAGCCGTGTCCACGGAATGGACGGAGCTGGGTAAGTCACCTTTCGATCTAAGCCAAACTTGAGATGTACAAGACCTGAAAGTAAAAAATCTCCACCCTAAGTTGTACCGGAAAGTGGTGGGAGCGGCACTTTTGCTTCTTGTTTAGTGAGGAACACATTTGGTGATCTTATTTACAAATGCTTCTTGTGGGGTATCGACCTCGTCTTTGCTCATTTGCGTATCACTATACCATTATCTCGTTTCCGTGCACAATATCACAGACAAAAGTTATGGAGATGATTGTGGTTATATCCGTGATCACGTGAACTTGTATAACTGTCGTTACAATTATCTTATTACTTATGTTGGTTCTAGTGGTTCTAAGGGTCTAACGGCATTTTTTAGGGGTTACTTTTATTTACACCTTACTTTGGTCCCATGAATCTGTGGTATCTATGAATTCCTGACACAATTGTTGCTTTCCTTTACCTTATTTTGATTCTGGCTTGTGAGTCTAATTATGTTCGTGATGAAGGCCAAACTTGTGTTATCACAATGGTATCAATTTTTGGTGATATGTTACTTAATTTAGGTTGTTCATAGCTTGCAGGGTATGTTATGTCATGTTGATACCGGCTCGTTGGTTAAGTTATGCACTAAGTTATGCCCCATATCACTTGATCTGGTTGGTCATACTTGTTTTTCTTTTTTGTGCATTACCTTTATTCTAAACTTGGTGTTTTTGTGGTTTTGTTGATCTACTAGGATTCAACTTGCATCTTGTTTACTTGGGTTTTGTTTTCTTGCAAGTATATTCAATGTACTCACCTGACTTGTTGATTTGGCCACATCCAGAGGATGATCCCTATTCATGTGAAGATATCATTGAGTTCACCAACTAGGATGTGTCCTAGGAGTATCCCTTCGAGTTAGGAGTCTCTCTACTATTTATGCTTCTGCTTTTGCTTAGATTCTACTACTCTATTGAGGCTTGTTATGTCTAAATAATGTATAGAATATGATGCACTAAGTTTGTCCTTTCCACCGCCTCACTATTGTTGTAATAATCAAACCTTTTGAGCATGTACATGTAATATATGAGTGGTTTGGTATTCCTATTATCAAGTGATGTGTGCTAGAAGATATGATCCCTTGGCTCGTACGATAATGATCTATCATAGCCTTTTTGATAAGTAAGAGTGTAGAACCTAATAAGGAGTAGAAGGAATTGATATGTAGTTTTTAGCAAGGTTTCACTGTAAAAGTTGTAAAGATAATTTGATAGGTTGTTTGATAGCAAGATACTCTATAAAAATGTAAATATTAAGAAAAAGAATAGAGTGTAAAAAGTGTCCTAGTCCATATGTATGCTAAGGAAAAGTCGGTTGAGTTTCTTATAGTGACTAAAGTGCTCTTGAGGACACAAGGGAATTTTTTAAAATTGTTTTGACAAAGTTCCATTAAGTTATCGTTCATTGTTTTGATAAGTGTTGTGTGGGTGGACCGGAGCTAAGGTATTGCTCTTACTTGAAAAAACATCTACTTATGATTCTACCCTCCATGTAACCATCCGCAAATGAAACAAAGATAATTAAGATAAATCTAACCATGGCATTAAACTTCGTGATCCAAGTTAGACCCTTGCGAAACAGTTCATAAACTGGGTTTTAGGTTTCTAGCGCTCCCGCAACCCATCATATCAAACTAATTCCACAATGTCTTTCCCTGGGTCTAAAGATGGGGAACTGTCACGTAGTCGACGTTCACATAGCACCACTAGAGGAAGAACAACGCACCATAACATCAAAAAGATAAATGATATTCAACTTCACATGATTATTAGCAACAAGACTTCTCCATGTCCTCAAGAACTAATGGATCTACTCACATGACATATGGATCATAATCAGTGGGTATAATATATGGACAAAAATCAGAACATAAAATCTTTCACCAATAAAAATCTTGAGCATCAACTACAAGTTGTAATCAACACATATAAGCATCCCCAACAATCAATCTGAGGTTATGGCTTTACAGATTGAACAAAGGGAGGGTTGGAGATGATATGGTGTTGGTGAAGATGTTGATGGAGATTATGATCCCAAGGATTAACGGAGGGTTGGTGATGATGATGACTTTGATTCCTCCCTCATGGAGGGAAGTTTCCCCTACAAAATCGCTTTGCTAGAGTGCAAAAGTTATCCACCTCGGTTCCACCTCACACAGCGGCGGAAAGTCCCAATAATTTTTTGTATTTTTTCTAGGTCATTTTTGAATTTATTGCCAAAGGGTATCGGGAAAGGAGCGGACATGCCTTCAAACGGCCTCCCCACGCAACTAGGGGTGACGTGCGTGACATGGTCATCTGGGGCCCTGGTGGCTCCCCTTGTCCCATCTTTGGTCTCCAATCTTCATATTTTATGGATACAATTCACAAAAATCCCATGTATTTTTGCTCCGGAAAATTGTTTTTTCTTCTGTTGTAAATTAGGTGCAGATTTCTAGCTGACTGCCAATTTCCCTCTGTTTATACCTTGAATTTGAAGACAGAAAAGTTATTAAAATTGTATCATAATGTGAAATGTACCATTGTAATAGGATGAATTATAATAGGAAACAGTGATGCAAAATGAACTTATCAGCTCCCCCAAGCTTAGACTCCGCTTGTCCCCAAGCAAATTTCAAGTTCAGTAAACATGACCCCAAGTTTATGGAGATATGTGCCGGTAATAAGAAATTATGTGCATAAAGTATGTACATGACAACATCACATTTACTAACATCTTTATATATACTAAACAACAATCTTCCATCATCAAACTTCTCATAAACAAGTAATGATCAATTCACATGTTAAGGTTTAACAAATAAAGTCTCATGAGTCCAAGAAACTATGTTCTTAGTTATTAAGCAATTACAACTCATCCTTATTTTTTCAAACGAGTCTATGCAAGAGCTTTGATTAGCAAACGTTACATTCTCAACTATCATTTAGTCCCTAGATGACTATTAGCACTCAAGAGCATATATTTGGAACAAACAGTTTCCATTGGACACAAAGGAAGATAAGAGGTTCAACAATGCTTAATTATGCAATTTACTTATCTCGGGGATAATTTCAACTAATGAATCATTATCATATATATTCAAATGGATATATGTGTCTGGATCTTTCCAACATAGAAATGTTTGCCAAGTGGAGAATAATGAGGTTGGAATTAGAAGTTGACCCAACAATAAAAGTAAAAGATAGGCCCTTCACATAGGGAGGCAGAAGTTGTCATGCACTTTTGAAGTTGGATGTCTGAAAATTTAATGGATGTGAACATGCTTATTTCCTTTTCAATAAATGTTCATATATATATATATATATATATATATATATATATATATATATATATATATATATATTTAAGGACATTTTTTATTTGCACCAAGGTCAACTTAATTGAAGGTATTATTCAATTATAGGTAGGTATAGTTGACACTTGTGTAATAAACTTGGCTCAGGATTTTTCGATGCACACACGGTATTTCTGCTTAGTGCAGAAATTTGGATTAGCGAAGGTTATATGCAAACAATGTGATGTTGGAGTACTTATACGTCTGAAACATATCTATAATTTTTTATTGTTTCATGCTACTATATTATCACTTATATGTACTTCTTATACCAATTTATATTATTTTTCTGGACTAACATATTAATTCAATGCGTAATGCTAGTTGTTGTTTTCTACATGTTTTTAACTTTATAGAAAATCAATATCTATGGAGGTCAACAAACCATGAGGACTTAACATGCATTTTTTTGGGAATTAAGATTTCACAAAGCAATGGAGGGAGGCCAGGGGACCCACACGACCCCCGCACACCATGGCGGCACGCCCCATGGCAACATGGGGCCCATAAGCACAACCTTAGGCCCATTCTTCAACCTATAGATCCCATAAATCAAGAAATCCTCGGTACGCAAGCTTCTATTCCGAGGAGATCCAATCTGGAGGCTGATACGTCTCCAACGTATGTATAATTTAGGAACACCCTTATCATTTGAGCGAAGTGTAGGGAGAAAAATGGTTGTTCAATGCTGTGATATTATCATTATTTGATGTTTTACAATCATTTTATATCATTATTTGGTACTAACCTATTGACATAGTGCCCAGTGGCAATTGCTGTTTTCTGCTTGTTTTTTACATCACAGGAAATTAATACCAAACGGAGTCCAAACGCAGCAAAATTTTTTGTGGATTTTTTCTGAAGTAGAAGACACAAGATGGGTCAAAGAAGTACTAGAGGGGCGCCTCAAGGGGGTTACAACCCACTAGGGCGTGCCTGGGGGCCCAGGCGCGCCTAGGTGGGTTATGCCCAGCTCGGTGGCCTCCCGCACCGCCTCTTTGTTTTATAAATACCCCAATATTCCAGAAACCCTAGGGGAGTCGGCAAAAATCAATTCCAACCGCCGCAAGTTCCAGAAACACTAGATCCAATCTAGACACCATCACAGAGGGGTTCATCATGTCCATTGGTGCCTCTCCAATGATGCTTGATTAGTTCATTAGACCTACGGGTCTGTAGTTAGTAGCTACATGGCTTCCTCTCTCTCATTTGATTCTCAATACAATGGTCTCTTGGAGATCCATATGATGTAACTCTTTTTGCAGTGTGTTTGTTGGGATCCGATGAACTTTGAGTTTATTATCAGATCTATGTTTTTATCGATGAAAGTTATTTAAGTCTTCTCATGATCTCTTATATGCATGATTTCTTATAGCCTCGTATTTCTTCTCCAATATTTGGGTTTTGTTTGGCCAACTTGATCTATTTATCTTACAATGGGAAGAGGTGCTTTGTGATGGGTTCGATCTTACGGTGCTTGATCCTAGTGACAGAACGGGAAACGACACACATGTATCGTTGCTGTTAAGGATAACAAGATGGGGTCTATTTCTACATAAATAGATCTTGTCTACATCATGTCATCGTTCTTGTTGCATTACTCCATTTTTCCATGAACTTAATACACTAGATGCATGCCGGATAGCGGTCAATGTGTGGAATAATAGTAGTAGATGCAGGCAGGAGTGGGTCTACTAATCTTAGACGTGATGCCTATATAATGATCATTGCCTGGATATCATCATGATTATTTGAAGTTCTATCAATTGCCAAACAGTAATTGTTTTCCCACCGTATGCTATTTTTCTCGAGAGAAGCCACTAGTGAAACCTACGGCCCCGGGGTCTCTTCTTTAATATATTTTCCTTCGCGATCTATTTTTATTTGCTTTTATTTCCAGATCTATTAAACAAAAAATTAAAAAATACCTTGCTGCAATTTTTAGTAATTTATTTTATCTCACGTTCCCGCGAGATCTATTTATCCAATCTACTACAATTTTACCTATCTTTTTACCCGTGAGGGATTGACAACCCTTATCTTACGTCGGGTTGCAAGTATTTGTTCTTTGTGTGTAGTAGCTACATACGTGGTGTCGCGTGGTTCTCCTACTGGTTCGATAACCTTGGTCTCATCACTGAGGGAAATACCTACCGTTGTTGTGCTGCATCATCCCTTCCTCTTTGGGAAAATACCGACGTAGTTCAAGCAAACATCAAAAGGAATTTCTAGCGCCGTTGCCGGGGAGACATCATCAACATCAACCAGGTTCCTAATCACAAACCTCATCTCTTCAAGTTTACATTATTTACCATTTTCCTCTCGTTTTCCTCTCCCCCACTTCAGTAAAAAATGCCATTTTATTCGCCCACTTTTTCATTCGCCGTTTTCTCGTCAGATCTGTTTCTTAGTGCAATCTTGTTGTGTAGTCAGAATGACTCAAGAGAACACTAGTTTGTGTGATTTCTGAAATACCAAGAACAATGATTTTATTAGCACTCCGATTACTCCTCCCACCACTAATGTGGAGTCTTGTGATATTAATACTGCTTTGCTGAATCTTGGTATGTAAGATCAATTTTCCGGTACTGCTAATGAGGATGACGCGTCCCATCTTAACACATTCGTGGAATTATGCGATATGCAAAAGGAAAAAGATGTGGACAATGATGTTGTGAAGTTGAAATATTTTTTGTTTTCTTTGTGAGATTGCCCAAAAATTTGGTTTTCTTCTTTGCCTCGCAATAGTATCAATTCTTGGAATAAATGCAAGGATGCTTTTATTACTAAGTATTTTCCGCCCGCAAAAATCATTTCCCTTAGAACCCAAATCATGAATTTCAAGAAACTTGAACATGACCATGTTGCACAATCTTGGGAAATGATGAAATTTATGCTAAGGAATTGCCCAACTCATGGGTTAAATCTTTGGATGATCATACAATTTTTTTATGCGGGGTTGAATTTTGTTTCTCATAATCTTTTAGATTCAGCCGTGGGGGGTACTTTTATGGAAATTACTTTGGGTGAAGCTACTAAATTGCTAGACAATATCATGGCAAATTATTCACAATGGCATACTGAAAGAGCTCCTATTAGTAAAAAAATCAATTCGGCAAAAGAAATAAATTCTTTGAGTGAAAAGGTTGATGCTCTTATGAAGTTGGTTGTTGATAAAAGTGCTCCTATTAATTTTAGTGATGCCATAGATGTCAATTTTATCTCGTGAAACAATGTCAATAACAATGCTTATAGAGGTAATTTTAATCCTAGGCCTTTTCCTAGTAATTCCTCTAATAATTATGGTAGTCCTATGGCAATCCTTCTTATAATAGTAATAGAAACACCTCTAATCTTGAGAATAATATTAAAGAATTTATCAATACTCAAAAGGTTTTCAATGCTACGATAGATGAAAAGCTGAATAAAGTTGACGATATGTCTAGAAGTATTGATAGAATTTCTCATGATGTAGAAACTCTCAAGATTAAAAAATTTGTGCCTAAGGTTGAAGAATCAATTAAAGCTCTTTATGTTTCTATGGATGAAATTAAGAGAAGAAACACTATGCTTAGAGCTAAAAGAGAATTTTTAGAAAAAAGCGTTTTCTAGTGATTGCTTTTATAAAAGTGATGAAGATCTTAAAATGATTGGCGCTTCTTTTATTGATTATTTGTTTAGTAAAATTAAGATTGATGTAAAAGGGACTAGAGAAGAGTCAAGTTTAGCTAGAAGGCATCTCGATAATTCGGAGGGTGAAAATCTTGTTGAGAAAATGGATAAAAGTGGGTTTGAAGAGGTCAAAACTTTAACCAGTGATGTGCCCACTATTTTGGATTACAAAGACTTTAATTATTATAGTTGCTCTTTGGTTTATTGTATTTATTTGTTGCAATCCATGATAAATTCACCCCATGCTTATGAAAAAAATAAAGCTTTTACTAAACATATTGTTGATGCTATGATGAAATCTTTTGAAGAAAAGTTAGAATTAGAAGTTTCAATTCCTAGAAAATTATATGATGAATGGGAACCTACCATCAAAGTCAAGATTAAAAATTATGAATGTTTTGCTTTATGTGACTTGGGTGCTAGTGTTTCTACAATTCCAAAATCTTTATGTGATGTGCTTAGTCTTACCCATATTGAAGAATGCTCTTTAAATTTGCACTTGGCAGATTCTACTATTAAAAAGCCTATGGGAAGAATTAATGATGTTCTTATTCTTGAAAATAGGAATTATGTGCCCATAGATTTCATTGTTCTTGATATTGATTGCAATCCATCTTGCCCAATTATACTTCGTAGATCGTTTTAACGTATTATCGGTGTCGTGATTGATATGAAAGAAGGCAATATTAAATTTCAATTTCCGCTAAGGAAGGGTATGGATCACTTACCTAGAACAGGAATTAGGACACCATATGAATCAATCATGAGGGCATCGTATGGATCTAGAACCAAAAATGACAACACTTAGATCCTTCGCATTATGCCTAGCTAGGGGCGTAAAATGATAGCGCTTGTTGGGAGGCAACCCAACTTGTATCTATTTGCCTTTTGGTTTTCTTGTTGTTTTCAATAAAATTAACAATTATGCCTCTGATTAGATGTGTTTTTGTGGTTTAAATTAGTGTTTGTGCCAAGCAAGACCTTTGGGATGATTTGGGTGAGAGTTGATTTGATCTAGCTGAAAAACAGAAACTTTTGCACTCACGAAAATAATCCCCATTTTTAAAATAAGAGTAATTTTGAGTTGATTCTTTTTTCATAAGATTAATAAAAAAAAATTCTCATGTTGTCCTAATTATTCAGAATTTTTGGAGTTACAGAAGTATTCGAAGTTTCCAGATTGCTACAGACTGTTCTGTTTTGACAGATTCTGTTTTCTTTGCGTTGTGTGCTTGTTTTGATGATTATATGGTTTTGTTTTTTTGCAATAGGAAAGTTGAATAAAGTAGATATAATGAAAAAGTAAAATATTAATGGGTTTGCAACAGTACTTATAGTAGTGGTTTGCTTTCTTATACTAACGGATCTCAACGAAGGTTTTATTGAGTTTTGTGTGATTGAAGTTTTCAAGTTTTGGGTGATATTACGATGGATGAAGGAATAAGGATTAGCAAAAGGCTAATCTTGGGGATGCCCGAGGCACCCCAGGATAATATTCAAGAAGTAGCAAGCAACTAAGCTTGGGGATGCCCCCGAGTGGCATCCCCTCTTTCTTCTAACAACCATCGGTATTTTACTTGGAGCTATATTTTTACTCATCACATATTATGAGTTTTGCTTGGAGCGTCTTGTATGATATGAGTCTTTTCTTGTTTTGCTTTGTGTTTTAAGTCTTGAATCCTTGCTGGACACAACTTTTTGAGAGAGCCAAAAATTATGCTATGCTTGCTCCTATTCTTCTCTTAAATTTTTAGAGCCTTGGAATTGCTCTAGTGCTTCACTTATATCTTTTTGAGCACGGTGTGCTTTGTTATTTTTGAAGAAATGCTCTCTTGCTTTACTTAAATTATTTTGAGAGAAAGAAATTCTATGCTCATATTCTTCACTTATATTTGTTTGAGCTTATCAAAAGCAACATATGAAATTAGTTCCAAAGTGATAGATATCCAAGGAAGATATAATAAAAACTTTCATGAAGATCATTGGACAAAATAAACTTGGTTCTTTGTAATGGTTTTGAGATATGACAATATGATATGTGAGTCATGTTGATGAGTAATTATGCTTTAGTAAGAATATTGGTGTTAAGGTTTGTGATTCCCAATGCAAGCACGAAAGTTAATAGTTATGCATTGAAATTACATCCTACTTCTGGTGCATTATTCGGTGTTGCTATGCTTAATGGTCACTTACGATATTTTTCGTTTCTTGGTTGGACGCTTCTCAATCTTTCTGCTAGCCTTCATTTGCACTAAGTATGATTGCTACTTGTGCATCCAAAACCCTTTAAACCAGTTTTGCCATATGAGTCCACTATATCTACCTATATGTGGTATTTCCGTGCTGTTCTAAGCAAATTTGTATGTGCCATCTCTAATTTTCAAAATAAATTTATCTTTTGTGTGCTTGTACCACTCATGAGGCGGTGATGGGTGGACGATGTTTTCCATGCTAGATGTGTTATTCTCACGATGAGTGTTTATTTGCTTGTCATTGCACGAGAGTACGGCAAAGGTATTAGGGATGCCCAGTCATGAAATGAAAAATGAATTTACTTTATGTTGTCTAATAATAAATTCTAGGGAAAGTGTTGGTATGGAGGGCACACGTGGATACGGTTGGCCATGGAAAGTGAAAGTATGGTGGAAAAAGGAATAAAATTTATTTTCTGTTTGGAAACCGCCTATGATATATCTAGCACGGAAAGTGTTGGCAACTCTAAGTCATTTTGGTTGGTGGGAGAAGTATGCCTCCCAAAATGTATTTATCTCTCAATTTTTGCTTTGAGCTCTAGCACCTCTACAAATCCCTACTTCCCTCTATGAAAGGCCTTTCTTTTACTTTATGAGATTTTTATTTTTACTTGAGGCTCCATCTTCTCGTATAAAGCACCAACTAAGGGGCACTATGATCGTACTTGAGCATTGGGTATATCTAGTATTCGAGTGTGTTCATGATCAATGGTTGAGCATAATGGGCTAGGGATAACTTGCTTTAGTGTTGATATTTTGAAAGACATGGTTGCTTGTTGATATGCTTGAGTATTAAAGTATTCATGTCAAAACTAGACTATTGCTTTGAACCATATAAAAGTCCAAATGTCCATGCTAGAAAGAAAAGAATATGTGATGAACATGTTAGGCAGCATTCCACATCAAAAATTCTATTTTTATCATTTACCTACTCGAGGACGAGCAGGAATTAAGCTTGGGGATGCTGATACGTCTCCAACGTATCTACAATCTTTGATTATTACATGTTGTTATATTATCATGCTTGGATGCTTTACAATCATTTTATAATCATTTTTTGGTACTAACCTATTGACACAGTGCCCAGTGCGAGTTGCTGTTTTCTGCTTGTTTTTTACATCAGAGGAAATCAATACCAAACAGAGTCCAAATGCAGCAAAACTTTTTGTGGATTTTTAATGGACCAGAAGACACAAGATGGGTCGAAGAAGTACTAGAGGGGCGCCCCGAGGGGGGAACTGATGACCCACAAGTAAAGGGGGTCTATCGTAATCCTTTCGATAAGTAAGAGTGTCGAACGCAACGAGGAGCAGAAGGAAATGACAATCGGTTTTCAGTAAGGTATTCTTTGCAAGCACTGAAATTATCGGTAACAGATAGTTTTGTGATAAGGTAATTCGTAATGGGTAACAAGTAACAGGAGTAACCAAGGTGCAGCAAGGTGTATCAATCCTTTTTGTAGCAAAGGACAAGCCTGGACAAACTCTTATATAAAGCAAAGCGCTCCCGAGGACGCATGGGAATTACTGTCAAGCTAGCTTTTATCATGCTCATATGATTCGCGTTCATTACTTTGATAATTTGATATGTGGGTGGACCGGTGCTTGGGTACTGCCCTTCCTTGTACAAGCATCCCACTTATGATTAACCCCTCTCGCAAGCATTCACAACTATGAAAGAAGAATTAAGGTAAATCTAACCATAACATGAAACATATGGATCCAAATCAGCCCCTTACAAAGCAACGCATAAACTAGGTTTTAAGCTTCTGTCACTCTAGCAACCCATCATCTACTTATTACTTCCAATGCCTTCCCCTAGGCCCAAATCATGGTGAAGTTTCTTGTAGTCGACGTTCACATAACACCACTCAAGGAGAGACAACATACATCTTGTCAAATTATCGAACGAATACCAAATTCACATGATTACTTGTAACAAGACTTCTCCCATGTCCTTAGGAACAAACGTAACTACTCACAAATCATATTAATTTTCATAATTAGAGGGATATTAATATGCATTAAGGATCTGAACATATGATCTTCCACCGAATAAACCAACTAGCATCAACTACAAGGAGTAATCAACACTACTAGCAACCCACATGTACCAATCTGTGGTTTTGAGACAAAGATCGGATACAAGAGATGAACTAGGGTTTGATAGGAGATGGTGCTGGTGAAGATGTTGATGGATATTGACTCCCTCTCGATGAGAGGATTGATGGTGATGACGATGGTGACGATTTCCCCCTCCTAGAGGGATGTTTCCCCGGCAGAACAGCTCCGCCGGAGCCCTAGATTGGTCCTGCCTAGGTTCCGCCTCGAGATGGCAGCGCTTCGTCCCGAAAGCTTCCTTATGATTTTTTCCAGGGAAAAATACACCATATATGATAAGATGGGCGTCGGGGGCCTGCCAGGTGGCCCACGAGGCAGGGGGCACGCCCAGGGGGTAGGGCGCGCCCTCCACCCTTGTGGCTGGTGGGTGGCCCCCCCTCTGGTGCTTTCTTCACCCAATATTTTTAATATATTCCAAAACTGACTTTCGTGGAGTTTCAGGACTTTTGGAGTTGTGCAAAATAGGTCTCTAATATTTGCTCCTCTTCCGACCCAGAATTCCAGCTGCCGGTATTCTCCCTCTTCGTGTAAACCTTATAAAATAAGAGAGAAAGGGCATAAGTATTGTGACATGAAAGTTATTTAAGCTTGCTCTTGATCTCTTATATGCATGATTGCCTATAGCCTCGTATTTCTTCTCCGATATTTGGTTTTCTTGGCCAACTTGATCTATTTATCTTGCAATGGGAAGAGGTGCTTTGTGATGGGTTTGATCTTACAGTGCTTGATCCCAGTGACAAAAGGGGAAACCACACGTATGTATCGTTGCTATTAAGGATAACAAGATGGGGTCTATTTCTACATAAATAGATCTTGTCTACATCATGTCATCGTTCTTATTGCATTACTCCGTTTTTCCATGAAGTTAATACACTAGATGCATGCTAGATAGCGGTCGATGTGTGGAGTAATAGTAGTGGATGCAGGCAGGAGTCGGTCTACTAATGTTGGACGTGATGCCTATATAGTAGTGGATGCAGGCAGGAATCGGCATGATTATTTGAAGTTCTATCAATTGCCCAACAGTAATTGTTTTCCCACCGTTTGCTATTTTTCTCGAGAGAAGCCACTAGTGAAACCTACGGCCCCTGGGTCTCTTCTTTAATATATTTGCCTTCGTGATCTATTTTTACTTGCTATTATTTTCAAATCTATTAGACCAAAAATAAAAAAAATACCTTGCTGCAATTTTTGTAATTTTTTATATCGCGTTCCCGCAAGATCTATTTATCAAATCTACCACAATTTTACCTATCTTTTTACCTGTGAGGGATTGACACCCCTCTCTTACGTCGAGTTGCAAGTATTTGTTCTTTGTGTGCAGGAGCTTCTTACGTGGTGTTGTGTGGTTCTCCTACTGGTTCGATAACCTTGTTCTCATCACTGAGGTAAATACCTACCGTTGATGTGCTGCATCATCCCTTCCTCTTTGGGGAAATACCAACGTAGTTCAAGCAAACATCAAAGGCCTATTCTGATTCTCTCCCGAAGGTGGAATCAATTATCATAGGCTTTCTTCATCCACCTTGCTGCCTCCATGACCATGTATGAGTAGTTCATTTAAGATTTAGGGTCTCTCTCTCTTTCTCTCTCTCTCTCCCTCTCTATCTCTCTCTGATCTTCAATACGAAGTTACCGTGAGCTGCCTCACGTGATTGGGGTCAACCTGACATAATTCATGGATGTGTTTGTTGGGATATGATGAATTGTCCCTTTATGATCAAATTGTTCATTGAATTCAATTAAATCGTTTGAGGTTTTCTTGTTGTATAATTAAATAGCTCTGCATACTCTCTGATATATCTATTTTCTTTGGCCAAATTCGATAGGTTTATCTTCATAGGGAGTGGTGCTTTGTTTTGGGCTCTAATCTTGTGGTGTTCTATATCCCAACGACAGAAAGGGACAAGACACATACTGTATTGTTGCCACTAAGGATAAAATGACAGTGTATCGTCATATTTATTGATATTTCAATGTCTACATTATGTCATCCTGCTTATTGCAATGATCTATTTCTTGTAAACTTAATACTTCGTGATGCATGCTGCATATCGATCGGTCTTTGAGTGGAGCATTAGTGGTAGATGCAGTTGCATAATGGTCTACTTGTCACGTATGTAATGCATATATTAGATTATACCATGAATGATCATAATCATACATATAAATATATTGCAATTCAATGCTTCCCAACTATAATTTGTTCACCACACCACACTAGTATGCTTTAGAGAGATGCCACTAGTGAACCTATGGTCCCACTAGTTCTATTCTCCATTACTGAAAACTTAAAAAAAGTATCTTTGTTGTACCATTTTATGTATCTACCAACCTATCATTATCACTTGCAATTTAATCTTATATCTAGTAACACAAGAAGCTTGACAATCTTATTGACGAGTTGGGGATGACTTTGTTTTGTTATGTGTGTGTAGGTACGAGTGACTGGGCATGGCTAGTCACATACCGGTTACGAATGTGTCTGCGTCGCCTACGCCCAGGTGACTCAGCCATACCCAATAGTCATTGTTGACCACCCTTCTCCGACCTCCCCCCTCCCCCTCCCATGTCGCTGCCATCGGTCGCCACAAGGCAAAGTCCGTGCGGGGATGGCAAGGATACCCTTCCTTGGCGATGGCGAGGATATCCCCCATCATGACGGTGGCAGACCCAGCTCTTCTATGGTGGCGTATGCTCAGGTGGCGACGTCTACTCTGAGGCGCTAGAAAGGGAGGGCAGGATCCGATGATCTACATCTGGGACTCCATGGTTGGTGCAGCCTCACTCTGGGATGGGCCTAGGAGAGCCTATAGGGCGACGGTGATGTGGCTGGTAGTGCGGTGGTGGCGGTTGCTTCATACTGCACGCTTGTGTGGTGGTGGCGGCAATCGTCCAGGAGGCGGTGAGATATAGCAGATCACGACTTGACTGCCTTCTCCGCTGCCGGCCATGCTGTTGGTGGGGTGATTGGGCGGCCGGTCCTGTTGGGAGCCGGCGGGCGGAGGCATGGGGGCCTGTTGGCCTGCAAATAAAGGTGGCAGTCCTATTAGTCTTCTCGCATCGTGGCAACGATCTGCGTGATCGGTCCTCCTTGATCTGGCCGTCGACGTGTTCTGGGACTACTGCTGGAGATCTTCATGATTTTTCGCAATGCCTCTGGATATCTGGATCGGATAGAATCTGGTCATGTGCATCATATCATTCTGCACGGCTTCATGAGGTCGTGGCGCGAAGCTCTGTTGTATGTTGACATCATCGGACATGTCGGAATCTCGATTGTCATGGTGTAGACAGTGATGGAGAAGGTCGTGGTGGGTGAGATTGGAGGACCAGTAATGGCAGAGGGGGCCTTGGTGGCGATGGAGGCTTTGCTTGACAGGTTTGTGCTCGGAATTGGCTTGCGGGACTTCCCATCCACTCTAGACATGGTACCTATTAGCCTAGTGTTTGATAACTTTTAGGAGTATCATTGACAAGTGGGGGCGGCAAGACGGGGGGACTTCATTTCTGGTGGTGCTCCTCGAGTATCGAGTCGTGACTTTCAGGGTGAAAACATAAGGTCTGACCTTCATTGGTTGTGCCTCGCAACATCCTTGCTGAAGGTGCTCTTTTGAGAGCTCAGACTTTCTCCAGGGTGAAAACCTAAGATCTCGGATCGAGTAACAATGACGCTTGTGCATGTTGGGGAACGAATCATGAAAATCAAAAAAATTCCTATGAACACCCAAGATTTATCTAGGATAAGCATAGAAATGAGAGGGGAGAATGTATCTAAGTACCCTCGTAGACCGAAAGTGGAAGCGTATATAACGTGGTTGATGTAGTCGTACTCGCGATCTGATCATGATCCAACTGATCTAATGCCGAACGGACGGCACCTCCGAGTTTAGCACACATGTATCTCAATGACGTCCTCTCCTCCCTGATCCATCAAGAGAAGGCGGAGAAGTAGACGGGATCACAACTAGCATAATGGCGTGGTGGTGATGATGGTGATGGAGTCGTAATAACAGCAGAACTTCGCTAAGCGAAAAAACATGGACGAGAACTATGCCGGGAAGGAGAGACGGGGCAGCGGCCAAGGCCAATGTGTTGTGGTGCCCTGATGCACCCCTCCCCTATATTTATATGTGTGGGAGGGCTAGGAGCCCAGCCCTACTCCTAATAGGAGTTGGCGCCAAGGGGGAGAGGTCCTGGACTCCAAGTTCAATCCTATTCCTACTAGGACTACCCTTTTTTCTCTTCCCTAACCACATGGGTTTTTTAGGACTGGTGCACCTAGTCAAATAAGGCCAGGGTGCCTCCCCTCATCACATGCCAGCCCTTGGGATGTAGTGGACCCACTTGTGGACATCCAGGCCCCTCCGGAATCCACCGGAACCTTCTGGAAGCTTCCCGATACAATACTGAAAAAACTGTACCTTTTCCGAAACCCATAATATAACTTCCCATATATAAATATTTACCTCTCAACCATTTCTGGACTCCTCGTGACATCCGGGATCTCATCTGGGACTCCGAACAACAATCAATTACCAATCATCAAATATCCCAATACTACTCTATCGTCATTGAATGTTAAGCGTGCGACCCTACGGGTTCGGGAATCATGTAGTCATGACCGAGACACCTCTCTCGTCAATAAACAATAGCAGGACCTGGATGCCCATATTTGTTCCTACATATTCCACTAAGATCTTTGATCGGTTGAACCATGATGTCAAGGATTCGGTTAATCCCGTATGCAATTCCCTTTGTCCGGCAATATATTACTTGCCCGAGATTCGATCATCGGTATCTCCATACCTAGTTCAATCTCGTTACTAGAAAGTCTCTTTACTCGTTTTGTAATACAAGATCTCATGACTAAATCATTTGGCACATTCCTTGCAATCTCTTTATGATGTTGTATTACCGAGAGGGCCCAAAGCTATCTCTTCGTCACACTGAGTGACAAATCCCAGTCTCGATCCATGCCAACCCAACAGACACCTTTAGAGATACCTATAGATCATGTTTATCATCACCCATTTATGAAGTGACATTTGATAGCACACAAGGTATTCCTCTGGTATCCGGGGAGTTGCATGATCTCATGGTCTTAGGAATAGATATTTGACATGAAGAAAGCAATATCAATAAACTCAAGTGATACGATCAAATGCTAAGCTTACAGTTGGGTCTTGTCCATCACATCATTATCCTAATCATATGATACCATTATCAAATGAGAACTCATGTCTATGGTTAGGAAACCTTAACAATCTTTGATCAACGAGCTAGTCTAGTAGAGGCTCACTAGGGACATGGTACTTGTTTATGTATCCACACACGTATTTAAGTTTCCGAAGAATACAATTCTAGCATGAATAATAAACCTTTATCATGAACAAGGAAATATGATAATAACTAATTTATTATTGCCTCTAGGGCATATACCCAACAGTGCATTGTTCCCTTCTTGGAGGCGTCAATTATGGAGACCTTTCTTGTTTTCCAGGTGTTGTCTTTGGTGGTGGTTTGAGTGCTGTTGCTGAGAGGAGTTTATCACTCCAGTGGGGCCTTTGTTTTTCGTTCCTTTTTTCTTTTCTTTTCAGGATGTGCGCATCTTGATTGTATTTGCGACATTTTGTTGGTGTAGAGGCTGGGTGTAATTGATATCTCCGCGATATTCATATATTCCCCTTGTCCAAAAAGGTATGAGTGGCTTTGTTGGCAGACTCCTTCCGGTTTGATAAACCTTGGTTCTATAATCAAGGGAAATACTTATTTCTAGGTTACATCACCCTTACACTTTGCGGATACCCAACCACTCTTACGAGAGAGCAAGAAAGATTTATGTCGCCATTTTTGGGGAATACTTCTACAAACAAGTAGGTCCTTCACATTATCACATCACATTCTTGTTATGCTTCCTACCTAGTTACTTTTATCTTTTGTTTTTCTTGCATCTTTGCTTGCTAAAAAATCTTCAAAAATACGAAAAATATCTCTATAGGCTGGTTTTGCTCTAACTTGTTATCGTGGCTAGTGCTTCACTTGCAGTTATCACACCTAAGCTAGAAGTGCTTAATTTAAAACAAAGAGGTGGAGAGAGTTTAAAGTATGCTTGGCACAGAATACGCGATGCTCAAAATAGGTGCACTCGTAAGCAATCTACCATGATACTTCTTAGGAATTTCTATGTTGGCATTACTACTTGGTATAGGTTTGTTCTATACCGTAATAGGAGAGAATTTCTTGAGTAGTCATACCTTAGATGCTTTTAATGCTATGGAAAATCTAGTGGGAGCCCCACCAATAAAAGTTACTAACACTGAAATAACTATGGAGCATCTTATGCAAATTGGACTTTATAGAAAATAATATATCAAATATTCAAAAGTTAGAGGAAATTGATAAAAGGATTGATAACAACATTACTAAGTTGGGGTCCTCGGTAGGGCAAGCTTTAAGTATGGTGAGATAATTGGAGAAGGAAACTCGTACTGTTAGAGCAGAATAAAATCCCGCTAGAATAGACAAATTAGAAGAGGGTACAGATGTCTTGGGATCAACTTTTTTTTTCTATAGAAACTAAAGAAGAAACATCTATAAATAAAAATATTAATTTTCCTACATGCCTAAGATTTGTCAGCCCAATTTTGATGCACCGCCTATTAAAGAGAAAGGAGATTTGATAATGATGAGTATGCATTCTACTTTTATTAAAATAGTAAGGGACCCTATCTGTAACACTAAGATTCTTGATTTCATACCTAGAAGTGTTATGATTAAGAAGGCCATAGGAAATCCTCCTAAGAAATGACATTGCTACACTAAAGAATTGAATTATGAAAAAATGTGATCATTATATCATGCCTAGCTAAAAGGCATTAAAAAGCGCTTGTTGGGAGGCAATCGAATATATATTTATTTTTTATATAGTTGATTCAATATGGTTATTGCTAGTGTAATGATCATGTTTGTATTTTTGCATTGGATATTGTTCCAAGTTTAGCCTTTGGAATTTTGTAATTACAATCTTGTTAGGTTCTATGATGAAACGGAAAGTTATTCCTCCAATATTTGGATTTACTCTTTGTACTAGAACAAGGTAAAATCATGATATGTTTACACAGTACTACATTACAAGTTAGACCTACAAAAATAAATTGATTTTCTATTAAATACTTATACTTATTTGTATAGTGCATATGTTTAATTCTGCAACCCTACTATAAACATAAGTATGAGTGCTAAAGTAGTCTTTTTGGCGAACCAAAAAATAGTTTACTTTAAAATTTATGTCTCTAAGAACTTGCATTGTCAATGACCAAACACGATTGTCACGAACTTGGAGTTAGCAGGCTAGCTCCAAGTTCATGTTGATCGTATTAAGTCATGATTCATGTGTCGCCATGCTCCTTATCTTAGACCTCCTAGGTGAAACCTCTCTTCCACCACTGCCCCCCCTCCCCCCCGCGTCTCTCGCCAAGAGCGGCTCGAGCATAAATATAGCTCCGCCGCCATCCCTCGCTCGCTCTCTTCCCCTCTCCGCCACTAGGCGAAGCCCGCTAGCGGCCGACAGCAGTGTGATATACTCAATTCGGCAATGTGATTGCTCACATGAGGAGGGTGATGGCTGCAACATGGAGATCGGTCACTGTGGGAGTGTGGTGGCATTGGTGTAGCCATGCTGGTGGATGAGGGTGCCGCCGTACTAGGGGTTGAGGGCCATGGGCACCATGGCTGAGACGTGATGTCGGTGCTGCGGCATGGTGGGGTGGGGTGGATCTCGATCCCCTTTTTTGCGATAGGTGGATTTGCTCGCCCCAGTGGAACTAGTGATGGCCAGAGGCGTGCAGACTGCTATGGTGCTCGTTAGTAGGCTGCAGGCAACATGGAGATAGTGATCAACATAGATGCTCATGGATGTGCTACTACTGCATATTGTGGGACTGGGGATTGTGGTTAGTGCTTCAACATGGTGAGGGCCCTATGAGGTGGCCCGACAATGTGGATTTGGTCCGAGACGATGTTCTGCTTCTCTTCACGTATGATGTGCTAGAGAGACATCTTATGTGGTGGTTTTTGGTGTTTGCAGGCAGAAGATTAATGCACAACATGCATAGCTCTGAGGGTCAGGACGCTCTTGGGTGCTCTGGTCTAGGAAGTGGAGGGATGAGCTTCGGGTAAAATCCTTGATCCGACTTTTGTCGGTGTCGAAGATGGCAACATGTGGGCATTGTCTTGCTCCTTGGAAGCATCTTCGTGATAATCTAGCACCTATAGATGAGCCTAGATTCTCTTGGTGAAAACTTAAGCTCTAGATGTCTATCTGGAGTGAGCTATGATAGTTTTTTCGTCCCTCCCACCTTAGGGGCGTCTCTTTGGAGAACTAGGTTGATAGCCGTTCTGAGGTTTTTTGCATCAGGGTTGGTGGATATCGGTGTGGCGGCCTCGGGTGATTGATGTGTGCCAAGGTGGCGGCCTGGAAAAGCAATGTCGCGATAGCTCTAGGGGTACAGTTGTTGTTTTGCATGGCTTGGGTGGCGATCCCGAGTTAACTGAGCGGCAGGATGGTTGGCTTAGTCAATGTGTCCTAGAGCGGATGGTTGGATAGTATGTCGGGCAGTGGCCCTAGAAGTGGTGCAACGACCATGGTATGAGAGAACTTGTCCTATGTAGCTCGGGATGCAAATAGTTGGGTTGTGTGGTGCTGCGGCTCAAGGAGGAGCGGTGGTATGTTGGAGCAACAACACTGGAGGTGGTGTTAACGGATTGCCTAGGGCGTGGTGGAGCGACTAGAGAGTCTCGGGTTTCTGCAGCTTCGAGGGCATTGACCTTATGTCCTTGGCGTGTCAGGGAATGCAATTGGCAATGGGTCTTCTGGAGTGCATGCCTCTTCACATTTGCTTGAGAGTCTCGGGTCTCCTCCTCCCATTGCAGTCACAAATTATTCTATCCGGCGAGGGTGAAAGGCCAACATATTAGTGGAATGGGGCCTCTTGTTGGTGTGTGGTTGTGTGGTTGGCATTTGGCCTCCTCTCGAAGCTTCCTGGTTGTCTTCTGGCCAAAGAAAAATAGTCAAAAAATCGTTCTGTTTGGAATTGATTTTTTGTAAAAGACAAAAACAAGGAAAAAACAGCAACTAGCATTGGGCACTAGGTTAATAGGTTAGTCCCAAAAAATGATTTAAATAGCATAAAAATACATATAAAATATCCAAGATGGACAATATAATAGCATGGAACAATAAAAAATTATAGATATGTTGGAGACGTATCAAGCATCCCCAAGCTTAATTCCTGCTCGTCCTCGAGTAGGTAAATAATAAAAAACAATTTTTTGATGTGGAATGCTACCTGACATGTTTGTCAATGTAATGTTTCTTATTGTGGCATGAATATTCAGATCCATAAGATTCAAAACAAAAGTTTAATATTGACAAAAAACAATAATACTTCAAGCATACTAATAAAGCAATCATGTCTTCTCAAAATATAATGGCTAAAGAAAGGTATCCCTACAAAATCATATAATCTTGTCATTCTCTATCTTCGTCACACAAAGTATTTATCATGCACAACCCCGATGACGAGCGAAACAATTGTTTCGTACTTTTAATGTTCTCAAGCTTTTTCAACTTTCATGCAATACATGAGCTTGAGCCATGGATATAACACTATAGGTGGAATAGAATATGGTGGAGATTGTGAGGAGACTACAGAAAAGGAGAAGGTATCACATCAACTAGGCAAATTAATGGGATATGGAGATGCCCATCAATTGATATCAATGCAAGTGACTAGGGATTGCCATGCAACAGATGCACTAGAGCTATAAGTGTATGAGAACTCAAAAGAAAACTAAGTGGTGTGCATCCAACTTGCTTGCTTATGAAGACCTAGGGCATTTTGAGGAAGCCCATCATTGGAATATACAAGCTAAGTTCTATAATGAAAAATCCCCACTACTATATGAAAGTGATAAAATAGGAGACTCTCTATCATGAAGAACATGGTGCTACTTTGAAGCACAAGTGTGAAAAAGGATAGTAACATTGTCCCTTCTCTCTTTTTCTCTCATTTTTTTATTTTCTCTTTTTGGGATCTTTGGCCTCTCTTTTTTTGGGGGGGGGGCTCTTTGGCCTCTTTTTTATTTTAAGTATGGAGTCACATCCCAACTTTTGAGGTAATCATAGCTTGCGCCATCATTTCCTCATACGGGATAATGCTCAAATAATGATGATCATCACACTTTTATTTACTTACAGCTCAAGAATTACAACTTGATACTAGAACAAATATATGACTATGATGCCTCATGCATATGAGAACAATATGACAATGATGGTCTGTGTCATCGTAAAATGGAACGATGGAAGTTGCATGGCAATATACCTCAGAATGGCTATGGAAATGTCATAATAGGTAGGTATGGTGGCTGTTTTGAGGAAGGTATATGGTGGGTTTAATGCACCGGCAAAAGTTGTGCGGTACGAGAGAGGCTAGCAAAGGTGGAAGGGTGAGAGTGCGTATAATCCTTGGACTCAACATTAGTCATAAAGAACTCACACACTTATTGCAAAAGTTAATTAGCCATCAAAGCAAAGTACTAATATGCATGCTCCTAGGGGGATAGATTGGTAGGAAAAGATCATCGCTCATCCCCGACTGCCACCCAGGAGGACAATAAAAAATTAATCATGCTCTAACTTCATCGCATAATGGGAGACCATACATGCATGCTTCGGGAATCACAAACCTTAACACAAATATTCCTAATAATCCACAATTACTCTCTAGCATGACTCTAATATCACCATCTTTATATCTCAAAACAAATACAAGGAATCAAACATCTAATAAATTCAATGATCTTCATGAAAGTTTTTATTTTATCCCTCCTAGATACCCATCATATTAGGACTAAATTCATAACCTAAGTAATTTGCCATACTATTTTTAAGACTCTCAAAATAATATAAGTGGATCATGAGAGTTCATCAATTTATAAAAATTAAAACCACCGTCGTGATCTAAAAAGATATAAGTGAAGTACTAGAGCAATGCCTAGCTCAAAACATATAAGTGAAGCACATAGAGTATTCTAATAAATTCACGATTAATGTGTGTCCCTGTCAAAAGGTTTGTACAGCAAGGATGATTGTGGCAAACTAAAAAGAAAGGACTCATATAATACAAGACGCTCCAAGCAAAACACATATCATGTGGTGAATAAAAACATAGCCTCAAGTAAATTTACCAATGGATTGAAGACGAAAGAGTGGATGCCATCTGGGGCATCCCCAATCTTAGATGCTTGGTTGTCCTTGAATATTACCTTGGGGTGCCTTGGGCGTCCCCAAGCTTAGGCTCTTGCCACTCCTTATTCCGTAGTCCATCAAGTCTTTACCTAAAACTTGAAAACTTCACAACACAAAACTCAATAGAAAACTCGTAAGCTCCGTTAGTATAATAAAATAAATCACCACTTTAGGTATTGTTCTCTACTCATGCTAAATTTATATTGGTGTAATGTCTATTGTATTTCAACTTCTCCATGGTTCATACCCCCCCCCCACATACTACCCATAGATTCATCAAAATAAGCAAACAACAGAAAGAAAACAGAATATGTCAAAAACAGAATAGTATGTAGAAATCTGGAAATTTCGTATACTTATGTAGCCCCAAAACTTCTGCCGAATTAGGACAACCTGGGAAATTTGTATATCAATATTTTTTGAAAAAAATCAGATCAATAGCATGTTTCTATGAATTTTGAAAATTCCAGAGCTGGGCGTAAAAGTTTCTATTTTTCAGCAAAATCAAATCAACTATCACCATAGACCATCACAAAGGCTCAACTTGGCACAAACACTAATTAAAATACTAAAACACAATCATAACAGAAGTTTAATTGTGTGTTTATTGAAAAACAGAAGCAAAATCAAAAAACAAAAAATTGGGTTGCCTCCCAACAAGCGCTATTGTTTTATGCCCCTAGCTAGGCATAATGCGAAGATCTAGGTGTTGTCATCTTCTTATTTTCCATGAGATTGTTTTTGTCAGGAGGTTTTTTTTAATAAAATGAAACAGATCATCCATAGAAAATTTTAGCATTATTAAGTTGTCCCTCGGCATATCTACTTTGATTACCAGCTACAATCCAAGAATATTGTTGGTTAATATCGTTGAAAACTTGTTGAATCATATCCAAAATAGGAATAGCCTTTCTAAGGTTCTCATCAAAGATTCTATTATTGCCAAGCTAGGTTCTTAAAACATAATCACTATTATAGAGGATCTCATCTATTACCGGTTTCTCACGGTTCATACCATAAAAAGCAAAGATCTCCCTAGCTTCCCGTACTATGTGATCAAATTCATTCATAAGGACAAGGGTAGCTATTTTCTTAGCTTTAGGATTCTTTATCACAGGTAGTTCATAAAACAATCATTGCAAAGTTGGATGCGTGCGAATAAATCTTTTCTCAAGTTTAAGAACAATAGCTGAAATAGCATATGCATAGGTTTTAGTTCTTTTAAGTATAAGAACATCATCACGAGTCAAAGTTCCAACACAATTAAAGAATTCTTGGATGGTTTATTTTCCTATAACATTCCCTTGCCCCAAGACAAAAGTTTTAGTGTCCTGATTAGCAGAACGTCTAGTTTTAGGAGCTCTACTGTCATCTGTTTTTGCCATACCAAATCACTCATGATGAAGGGTTTAAGGCAAGCAATCTAGCACACAAGCAAATAATGTCTACTACACAACCTTCTTCTTGTAGACGTTGTTGGGCCTCCAGGTGCAGAGGTTTGTAGGACAGTAGCAAATTTCCCTCAAGTGGATGACCTAAGGTTTATCAATCCGTGGGAGGCGTAGGATGAAGATGGTCTCTCTCAAACAACCCTGCAACCAAATAACAATGAGTCTCTTGTGTCCCCAACACACCGAATACAATGGTAAATTATATAGGTGCACTAGTTCGGCGAAGAGATGGTGATACAATTGCAATATGGATGGTAGATATAGGTTTTTGTAATCTGAAATTATAAAAACAGCAAGGTAACTAATGATAAAAGTGAGCACAAACGGTATTTTAATGCTAGGAAACAAGGCCTAAGGTTCATACTTTCACTAGTGCAAGTTCTCTCAACAATAATAACATAACTGGATCATATAACTATCCCTCAACATGCAACAAAGAGTCACTCCAAAGTCACTAATAGCGGAGAACAAACGAAGAGATTATGGTAGGGTATGAAACCAGCTCAAAGTTATCCTTTCTAATCGATCTATTCAAGAGTCCATAGTAAAATAACACAAAGCTATTCTTTCCGTTTGATCTATCATAGAGTTCGTACTAGAATAACACCTTAAGACACAAATAAACCAAGACCCTAATGTCACCTAGATACTCCAATGTCACCTCAAGTATCCGTGGGCATGATTATACGATATGCATCACACAATCACAGATTCATCTATTCAACCAACATAAAGTACTTCAAAGAGTGCCTCAAAGTTTCTACCAGAGAGTCAAGATGAAAACATGTGCCAACCCCTATGCATAAGTTCATTGAACCCGCGAGTTGATCACCAAAACATACATCAAGTAGATCACATGAATATCCTGTTGTCACCATAGATAAGCACGGCGAGACATATATCAAGTGTTCTCAAATCCTTAAAGACTCAATCCGACAAGATAACTTCAAAGGGAAAACTCAATCCATTACAAGAGAGTAGAGGGGGAGAAACATCATAAGATCCAACTATAATAGCAAAGCTCGCGATATATCAAGATCGTATCACCTCAAGAACATGAGAGAGAGATCAAACACATAGCTATTGGTACATACCCTCAGTCCCGAGGGTGAACTACTCCATCCTCATCATGGAGAGCGCCGGGATGATGAAGATGGCCATCGGTGATGGATTCCCCCTCGGGCAGGGTGCCGGAACGGGATCCCGAGAGGTTTTTGGTGGCTACAAAGGCTTGCGGTGGCGGAACTCCCGATCTATTCTGTTCCACGATGTTTTTAGGGTATATGGATATATATAGGCGAAAGAAGTCGGTCAGGGGAGCCACGAGGGGCCCATGAGGTTGGGGGCGCGCCCAGGGGGGTAGGGCGCGCCTCCCTGCCTTGTGGCTTCCTCGAAGGTTCCCTGACGTCTAATAGGTTAGTCCCAAAAATAATATAAAAGTGTAAAGTAAAGCCCATTAAACATCCAAAACACGTAATATAATAGCATGGAACAATCAAAAATTATAGATATGTTGGAGACGTATCAAGCATCCCCAAGCTTAATTCCTACTCGTCCTCGAGTAGGTAAATGATAAAAACAGAATTTTTGATGTGGAATGCTACCTAGCATATTTCTCAATGTAATTTTCTTTATTGTGGCATGAATGTTCCGATCCAAATGATTCAAGATAAAAGTTCAATATTGACATAAGAATAGTAATACTTCAAGCATACTAACAATTAATCATGTCTTATCAAAATAACATAGCCAAAGAAAGCTTATCCCTACGAAATCATATAGTTAGGCTATGTTTCATTTTCGTCACACAAAATACTCCCATCATGCACAACCCCGGTTTCAGCCAAGCAATTGGTTCATACTTTTTAACGCGCTTCAGCTTTTGTCAACTCTCACGCAATACATGAGCGTAAGCCATGGATATAGCACTATGGGTGGAATAGAATATGATGATGGAGATTGTGTGGATAAGACAAAAAAGGAGAAAGTCTCACATTGACGAGGCTTATCAACGGGCTATGGAGATGCCCATCAATTGATGTCAACATGAGGAGTAGGGATTGCCATGCAACGGATGCACTAGAGCTATAAATGTATGAAACCTCAACAAAAGAAACTAAGTGGGTGTGCATCCAACTTGCTTGCTAATGAAGACCTAGGGCATTTTGAGGAAGCCCGTCGTTGGAATATACAAGCCAAGTTCTATAATAAAAATTCCCACAATTACATGAAAGTGACAACGTAGGAGACTCTCTATCATGAAGATCATGGTGCTACTTTGAAGCACAAGTGTGGAAAAATATAGTAACATTGTCCCCCCTTTTTTGGGCCTTTCCCTTTTTATTTTTTGGCCTTTCTTTATTTGGCCTTTTTTTATTTGGCCTTTTTATTAAGGGATAATGCTCTAATAATGATGATCATCACACTTCTATTTATTTACAACTCATGGATTACAACTCGATACTAGAACAAGATATGACTCTATATGAATGCCTCCAGTGGTGTACACTGATACGTCTCCAACGTATCTATAATTTTTGATTGTTCCATGCTATTATATTACCTATTTTGGATGTTTATGGGTTTACTTTACACATTTATATCATTTTTGGGACTAACCTACTAACTGGAGGCCGAGCCCATATTGGTTTCGAAGAAAAGGAATATCAAACGGAGTCCAAACGGAATGAAACCTTTAGAAAAGTTATTTTTGGAACAGAAGCAATCCCGGGAACTTGGAGTGCAAGCCAGGGAAGCGTCCAGGAGGCCACGAGATAGTGGGGCGTTCCCACCCCCCTGGGCGTGCCCTCCACCCTCGTGGGCCCCTCGAGGCTCCCCCGACCGACTTCTTTCGCCTATATATTCCCATATACCCTAAATCCCTCGAAAAACAAGATAGATCGGGAGTTCCGCTGCCGCAAGCCTCTGTAGCCACCAAAAGCCTCTCGGGAGCCCGTTCCGGCACCCTACCAGAGGGGGGATCTAAGGGAGTCCTGGATTAAGGGGTCCTCGGACAGCCGGACTATATACTTTGGTTGGACTGTTGTACTATGAAGATACAAGATTGAGGACTTCATCCCGTGTCCGGATGGGACTCTCCTTTGCATGGAAGGCAAGCTTGGATATTCGGATATGTAGATTTCCTTCTCTATAACCAACTCTGTGTAACCCTAGCCCCCTCTGGTGTCTATATAAACCGGAGGGTTTTAGTCCGTAGGACAACAACAATCATAATCATAGGCTAGCTTCTAGGGTTTAGCCTCTACGATCTCGTGGTAGATCAACTCTTGTAATACTCATATCATCAAGATCAATCAAGCAGGAAGTAGGATATTACCTCCATCGGGAGTGCCCGAACCTGGGTAAAACATCGTGTCCCCTGCCTCCTGTTACCATTAGCCTTTGACACCGACATTGGTGCTTTCATTTAGAGTTCCACTGTGTCTTCGCTGTAAGGCTTGATAGCTCCTTCAATCATCTTCAATGACGCAGTCCAAGGGGAGGTTTTCCTTCCCGGACAGATCTTTGTATTCGGCGGCTTCGTACTGCGGGCCAATTCACTTTGCCATCTGGAGCAGATCGATAGCTACGCCCCTAGCCATCAGGTCAGGTTTGGAAACTTAAACTATACTTCTGACATCCGCGGAGACTTGATCTTCGACGGATTCGAGCCCATGCCGGGTGCACCGAACGGTCACGGCGGGCATGAATTTGATCTGTCGTCGGACTGTATTCGGGAGATCGCGCCCGCGGTGGCGTCGGGAATCAATCTGGAGCAGATCGTGCCTTTTGAGGACGGGTGGATGGACCCGTCACGGAGGCCGCACACTCATCGGCGTTGGAGCTGAACACTGATCCCACCTCCTGGGAGGATGGTGTCATCGGACCCTCGGACTCGTCTCCGGCCACAGGATCCGAAACGCGTGCGTCCGTGCCTATTGAATTGGATTGGTCACCCGTCATGGAGTTCACCGCCATGGATATCTTTCAGCACTCGCCCTTGGGTGACGTGCTAAACTCATTAAGGTCTCTTTCCTTGTCAGGAGATTCTTGGCCGAACTATGTCCGGCTCGAGTGGGGAGTAGACGACAAAGAAATTCGTCACCCACCCACCACCCACTTCATAGCCATTGTCGATGACTTAACCGACGTGCTTGACTTCGACTCCGAAGACATCGACGGTATGGACGACGATGCTGGAGAAGAACAGGAACCACCGCCTATAGAGCACTGGACAACCACCTCATCATATGATATTTATATGGTGGACACCCCTAAAGAAAATAATGGCGATGAGGCAACGGAAGATAAACCCTTGGAGAAGCAGTCTAGACACCAGCGTCATCGGCGCCATTCCAAGCCCTGCCATAGCAAAAATAGTGATACCGGCACAAGAGATAACAATCCGAATGGTGCCGAAGACGAAGACAATCCTGCCCAGCCAGGCTTCGAGCAGGCGGAGAAAGAGGATGGGCAAGCTAGCCCTAAAGAACAGGCAACTGATGGAGAATCATAGGACGATAATTACATGCCTCTCTCCAAAGATGAAGTGAGCCTTGGCAATGAAGAATTCATCGTGCCTGAGGATCCCGTCGAGCAGGAGCGCTTCAAACGCCGGCTTATAGCCACTGCAAAAAGCCTGAAGAAAAAGCAGCGACAACTTCAAGCTGATCAAGATCTGCTAACTGCTAGATGGATCGAGGTCCTGGCTGCCGAGGAATACAGACTCGAGTACCCTAGCAAAAGCTACCCAAAGCGCAGGCTGCTACCTCAACTCGAGGAGGAGGCTTTAAAGCCCACACTACTAGCGCATGATGCACCTGTCCGGCCACTACGTGGCCGAGACAAAGCGGCATACCAGCCCGAAGTCCAGACCGCACCCCGTCGCCAATCAAACGATAACACTAAGGCCCGGGGCTACACGAAGGACCTACGAGATATATTGGAAAACAAAGCAGGACAGTAAAGATCGATCTATGGATCACGGGGGCGCGCCCCAACGCGTGACAAGGATCGTCATGCCGGATACACTAATAAATCCGGCCGGGCCGAATACAATGAAGCCCGGCATAGAGGCACCGCACATCCCCTATGCTTCACTGACGAAGTAATGGATCATGAGTTCCCGGAAGGGTTTAAACCCGTGAACATTGAATCATACGATGGTACCACAGACCCCGCGGTATGGATAGAAGATTTCTTCCTCCACATTCACATGGCCTGCAGAGATGATCAAAATGCCATCAAATACCTCCCAGTAAAACTAAAGGGATCCGCTCGGCATTGGCTGAATAGCTTGCCGACAAACTCCATCAGGAATTGGGAGAACCTGGCAGACGCATTCTTTGACAACTTCCAGGGCACTTATGTGCAACCACCGGATGCTGATGATCTAAGTCACATAACCCAGCAGCCCGGAGAGTCAGCCATGAAATTTTGGACCCAGTTCCTAACAAAAAAGAACCAAATTGTCGACTGTCCGGATGCCGAAGTCCTAGCGGCCTTTAAGCATAACATCTGTGACGAGTGGCTTGCCCGACATCTCGGCCAGGAAAAGCCAAGGTCCATGGCAGCCCTCACAACACTCATGACCCGCTTTTGCGCGGGCAAGGATAGCTGGTTGGCTTGTACCAAAAATACAGCAAGCAATCCTGGCACACTGAAAGCCAAGGATAGCAACAACAAACCATGGTGCAACAAGCACAAGCGCCGCAAAAACGGTGATAGTGCAGAAGACACGTCAGTCAATGCTGGATTCAACGGCTCCAAGTCCGGTCAACGGAAGAAGCCATTCAACAAAAAACAATTAAGGCCCGTCCAGTTTGGCTCGCATACTCGACCGTCCATGCCAAATTCATGGCACCCCAGGAATACTAGCCAAGCACACCAACAGAGAGTGTTGGGTCTTCAGACAAGCCAGTAGGACAGATGCCGAAAACAAGGAGAAGGGGTCTCAAAGCGATGATGACGAGGAGCCCCGATCACCGAATACAGGAGGACAGAAGAAATCCCCCCCCCCCAAGGTGAAAACGGTGAATATGATATGCACAAGCCACAGCCCCAAGTGGAAACATGCACTAAGGGAAGTCTATGAAATCGACCCAAAGTTTAACTCATGGTCCTCTTGCCCGATCATTTTCGATCATAGGGACCATCCTACCAATATCCGTCCTGGCGGTTCGGCCGCACTGGTCCTTGACCCCATCATTAACGGATTCCACCTAACACAAGTCCTTATGGACGGAGGTAGCAACCTGAACCTGCTATACCAGGATACAGTGCACAAAATGGGTATCAACCCCTCAAGGATCAAGCCCACAAAAACCACCTTTCAAGGTGTCACACCAAATGCAGAGGCCTGTTGCACGGGCTCAATCAGACTGGGAGTGGTCTTCGAATCTCCGCACAATCACCGTACCGAAGACTTAGTCTGCAACATCGTCCCCTTTCGCAGTGACCATCAGGCACTGCTTGGACGAATCGTGCTCGCTCGGTTCAACGCGGTGCCACATTATGCCTACCGTAAATTAAAGATGCCCAGTCGACGCGGCGTCATCACGGTTAATGGCAGGTCCGAACTCCCCCTCACTACCGAAGAGTCTACCACCGCTTTAACAGCAAGAACAATGGATGGCACCTTCCAGCCAAACCTCGAGTCGAAGACCAAGATCCAGTACACCATCAAAGGAGTCCAAACTACTGCGAGGCAGGATAGTCCGGTTCGCCCGGAGCTTAATTAAAAACACTCCGGAAAAAGATAATACAAGCCACATACGGCGACTCAACCGCCAGGTGGCGCAAAACCATTTCTTGCATTTTCTTTGCAGGTTCACCGTTAGGTAGGCCAGGATGGATGGCGTGGAAACAGTTCGAGCGCGTAAGGGAATCTCTAGATATTCCCCTCTACGATCATCCGACTACACCCCGAATCCAAACATAATTTCCTCACGCCTGGTATCAGCAGGTTCCGCAATCATATTTCCTTTTATCACATCATTTTGTACTTATACGCATTGACGTATCATTCAAATACAACATGTGGATTTATGTGATGCCCATCTACTGCTATTTCTTATTTACAATTCTTTTGTTAAAAGGCGGCTGCTTATCGCAATATGCCTTAATATGCCAGGGGCTTCATCATGCCCATACTACGGCAAAAAAAGTCTGAACACCTTCACGGTAGTTCAGCACCCCGAACTTATAGCATTATATGCATCAGCTCCGAATCATGTCTTGGGTCAATAGTTGGGTTTGCCCGGCTCCTATGTTTTGGTACCTTACGTTCCGCTATATCGGCTAAGGTAGCACTGGGAGAACTACGGAGATTGTGTCCCGGTTCTTCCGGACGAGCAACTCAGTAGAGAAAGCCGAAAACTGACTGTCGTGATGTAGCGAGAGCTGGTCAGCTGTTCGAGAGGTTCTAAAATATTTAAGGATTTCTTCCGCATAATGACATAACCAATGCAGTGTGTGACGGATCGGCCTTTTCCAATCAGGCGCTTATAGAGCCCCTCGTGCGGTCTTCCGAACACCAGGGGTTGCGCCTACCTTCCTAAAAAAAACTCCTATGGCTAAGTGAGAGCAATAAAGCCCTATAGTCTGATTGCCTGGTTTGCTGTGCTAAACACCTCCTTTAGGGACCCAAAACTGGGATAAAGAGTGCTCAGGTTTATCCCGAACACCCCCGTACTCACTACGTGGGGACGGAAGTCGACGACTGGCCGACTCTCAAGATTAATATATAAAACGGCCGCACATGAGGAAAAACTTTCAAACAACAAGCAATAGATGATAAGAATGCTCTTGTTCAAATATTACAAAGGACAAACATGACCGTATTCATGGAAATATAATGTCCTTGGTGCATTGCTCCACCGCAAGGCGGGCTCCTTTCAAGACACCTTCATAATACAGATCAGGCTTGCGGTGCTCCTTCCCCTCCGGTGGTCCCTCGGTCATCAGCTTTTCTGCATCCATCTTCCCCCAATGCACCTTGGCACGGGCGAAGGCCATTCGCGCACCTTCTATGCAGACCGACCGCTTAATGACTTCGAGTCGAGGGAAGGCACTTACAAGCCGCTTCACGAGCCCGAAGTAGCTACTCGGAATTGGCTCAGCAGGCCACAGTCGGATAAGTAAATCCTTCATGGCTAACTCGGCCGCCTTATGCAGCTCGATCAGCTGGTTCGGCTGATCGGAGAAAGGCACCGGATAATTCGGCGCCAGATACTGCATCCAGAAGAGCTTATCCGCAGTATTCCCGCCTTCAGCTCGGTAGAATTGGGCGGCATCAGATATGTTGCGCGGCAGCTCCGCAAATACCCCTGTATACACCAAAACTCAAGTTATCAAATTTGATTTTCTCATCTCAAATACCCGCTTTGAATAGGAAAAGCCTTACCAGCCGCAATCTTCCTAGCCTCATGAATTTCCTTTAGGGCACCCTGGGTTCCCCCCAGGCGTTGCTGGCGGATTGGCGAGCCTGGGAGAGTTCGGATTCTTTCCCTGATAAACTCTGCTCCAAGGACTCGCATTTTTCCACGGCCTCCTGAAGCTCCCTCTCAGCTTCAATAACTCTGGCCTCGTGCTTCTCACGGAGAACCTGCTCTGCGGTTGCTTTCTTCTCGGCTTCGTCCACAGCCTTCTTCAAGGCCTCAATTTCGGTCGCCGCCCCTAGAGCACATTATCAAAAATATTTTTATCATGCACACTCATCCTTTTGTGCTACATAGACAAGGTTTCTGAATACCTTGGTTATCCTCTAGTTGTTTCTTCACTTGGCCAAGTTCTCCTTCGGCCCGCTCCAGACTATGCCTTAGTCCGGATACTTCCGTAGCATGCGAGGCGGCAGCCACTACAGGCACCCGCTTATAAAAAAAGTGATAGATGTCATTAAAGCGAGTTCCTACGAACATATATTTGATCCTCTGTCCGGTGCATTCTTTCACCAAATAGTGTATCAGGGGATGCTATCTATACCATGACACTCTCCCAAAAAACTCATAAAACAGACCTCAAAGCCTCTTATGAGGCTGATACAGGATTCATTCAGTCCACTCTCAGTGGACTGAATCTTCTCAATCACCGCACCCATGAGGGCACGGTGTTCATCAACGATGGAGGCACCCTTTAGTGCCGCCAATAAAGTATCTGCCATCTCTGGTTGGACAGAGGCGGCCGGTGGAGCAGGCATACCTCCTCCAGTTGGCGGAGGCCGTCTGTGTGACTCAGGGACCTTATGGGTCTCTAGAATCGTGTCCGACTGGGGTCCGGATTCAAGATGACCCCCGCCGTCAACGCCCACAGGAGCTTTCTCTCCCGTGTGTCCGGCCCCTGAAGTATGGCCTCCTGGCGCTGCCTTTGCAACCTTTTCCTCTCCTCCGTGGCCTGGGTCCTTCTGGGACAAAACCTCAGTTTCATTCCTATGTTTGGAGGAGGAGGCCTTCGGGGGTGTTCCGCTCTCCATAGCATCCGAACCCAGCAGATCTTCTGACGAGGATTGTTCGGCGCGGGGCTTCACCAGAATGAAAAAAGCACCACTCATATTAGAATGTGATGCCATGACAAGTCCGGATGCATGATTGTGTTTGGATTTTATACTCACGTGTTCACTAGGGGCTCGGCCCTGGGATCCCACTCCGGGCTGCTATCGGTGGCGCCGGTGGACTCCTCTTGTAGACGAGCTTTTCCCCTCTTAGGTGGCTCGGCGTCCAAGGATGTGGAGGCCACCCTTTTCTTTCTTCCCCCCGCAGGGGATTCGTCTCCTTCCTCCTCCTCATCCTCTTCGGAGGAAGAATGGGCATTAGATTCCTCGAATCTTGCATCCGAAGCGCCATGACGACGAAGGCTGCCCCTGGTCTTCTTGGCCTCATTTCCGGCCTTCTTCTTCGGTGCCTTGTAAGGCGTCGGGACCAGCATCTTCGTTAGAAGTGGGCCGGCCGGTTCTTCTGGTAGCAGGGCCAGACAGTAGATCCGCCCCGCCTTCTTCGCCCAGCCCTAGGAAATTAGGGGGAAACACTTCAGGCATTTTCTTAAAGAATATGCGAACGAAACATACGAACTGCAACAAGCGATCACTTACCGAACTTGCCGGGCAGGACAGTTGGTACTCGTGGTCCTCGGTGGATTCCGGCCATGATTTGCCGGACTTGACAAGCACCTTCCAGATGTCCTTATGCGAAGAGCCAAAGAGCTCTGACAAAGTCTGGTGCTTGGCCGGGTCAAACTCCCATAGATTGCAAGCCCGGTGTTGACAAGGTAGAATCCGGCGAACTAACATCACTTGGACTATATTGACGAGCTTGATGTCCTTCTCTTCCATATCTTGGACGCGCGTCTGGAGCTCCGATAGCTCGCCAGACGAAGCCCAGTTCAGGCCCTTCTTGGGCCAGGACGTAAGCCGCAGGGGGGTGCCAAATCTGAACTCTGGGGCGGTGGCCCATTCCTTGTCATGCGGCTCTATGATGTAGAACCACTGCTGCTCCCACTCCTTGACGGAATCATTGAAGGCACCTGTTGGCCATGTAACATTGGGAATCTTTCTCACCATGGCACCTCCGCATTCGTCATGCTTGCTGCTCACTACCATGGGCTTCACATTGAAAACCTTCAGCCATAAGCCAAAATGCGGCGGGACGTGGAGAAAGGCCTTGCACACGACGATAAATGTCGAGATGTTGAGGAAAGATTTGGGGGATAAATCATGGAAATCAATCCCATAATAGTGCATGATGCTGCGAACAAATGGGTGGAGGGGAAACCCTAGCCCGCGGACAAAATGAGGGAGGAATACCTCCCTCTCGTGGGGTTCTGGAGTGGGGATGATCTGTCCCGCCATCGGGAGATGGTGGCTAATTCTCTTGGCCAAATACCCGCCCCCCGAAGCTTTTTGATATCCTTCTCCCGGACGGTAGAGGCCATCCACTTGCCTCCTGCTCCAGATTCGGACATCTTCGGGAAGCCTTCTTGGTCGGAGAAGAGGAGCGCTTGGGCACTAGGCCTCGAGCGAAAAGGAATGGATGAATAGAGAAGGGTGTGGGTGAAAAGGGAAGTTCTTATACCCTTATAAAGGCAGCAAACATCCTGCGCCTCCCCACTTGCCCGCTAAAATCGCTTATTCCCCAAATGTCATGTTTGATGGAACGGTTGGGTTACCCACGTCTTATTGATGAGGATCCCATGATAAGGGGACACAATATCTGCTTCGACAGACGTACCGATAAAACCGCCTCGCGATATGAGCGGCAGCAGGTTGTGAAAAACAGTTCAAACAATGACCGGATCATGGCATAATGTCATACCATAGAAAGATGTCAGCAGATTAGATTTGTGGAATATTGTACTCTCTATGGTGGAATGTGAAAAAAAATTGCAGAGCCAGACATGATCCTTGTGTTGTAAATCTTCTACGGAGTATTCGGAGAAGGAACCCGCCTTGCAATGCCGAAGACAATCTGCGCACCGGACTCATCGTCATTGAAGTCTGGTTCAGGGGCTACTGAGGGAGTCCTGGATTAAGGGGTCCTCGGACAGCCGGACTATTGGACTATGAAGATACAAGATTGAGGACTTCGTCCCATGTCCGGTTGGGACTCTCCTTTGCGTGGATGGCAAGCTTGGATATTCAGATATGTAGATTTCCTTCACTATAACCGACTTTGTGTAACCCTAGCCCCCTCCGGTGTCTATATAAACCAGAGGGTTTTAGTCCGTAGGACAACAACAATCATGATCCTAGGCTAGCTTCTAGGGTTTAGCCTCTACAATCTCGTGGTAGATCAACTCTTGTAATACTCATATCATCAAGATCAATCAAGCAGGAAGTAGGGTATTACCTCCATCGAGAGGGCCCGAACCTGGGTAAAACATCGTGTCCCCATCCTCCTGTTACCATTAGCCTTAGACGCACAGTTCGGGACCCCCTACCCGAGATCCGCCGATATCGACACCGACAGGATCCCTCACCGTGGCCATCTTCATCATCCCGGCGCTATCCATGACGAGGAGGGAGTAGTTCACCCTTGGGGCTGAGGGTATGTACCAGTAGCTATGTGTTTGTTCTCTCTCTCTCTCTCTCTCTCTCTCTCTCTCTCTCTCTCTCTCTCTCTCTCTCTCTCTCTCTCTCTCGTGTTCTCTCTATGGCACGATCTTCATGTATCGCGAGCTTTGCTATATAGTTGGATCTTATGATGTTTCTCCCCCTCTACTCTCTTGTAATGGATTGAGTTTTCCCTTTGAAGTTATCTTATCGGATTGAGTCTTTAAGGATTTGAGAACACTTTATGTATGTCTTGCCTAGCTTATCTATGGTGACAATGCGATATCACGTGATCCACTTGATGTATGTTTTGGTGATCAACTTGCGGGTTCCGCCCATGAACCTATGCATAGGGGTTGGCACACGTTTTCGTCTTGACTCTCTGGTAGAAACTTTGGGGCACTCTTTGAAGTACTTTTGTGTTGGTTGAATAGATGAATCTGAGATTGTGTGATGCATATCGTATAATCATGCCCATGGATACTTGAGGTGACAATGGAGTATCTAGGTGACATTAGGGTTTTGGTTGATTTGTGTCTTAAGGTGTTATTCTAGTATGAACTCTATGATAGATTGAACGGAAACAATAGCTTCATGTTATTTTACTACGGACTCTTGAATAGATAGAACAGAAAGGATAACTTTGAGGTGGTTTCGTACCCTACCATAATCTCTTCGTTTGTTCTCCGCTATTAGTAGCTTTGGAGTGACTCTTTGTTGCATGTTGAGGGATAGTTATATGATCCAATTATGTTATTATTGTTGAGAGAACTTGCACTAGTGAAAGTATGAACCTTAGGCCTTGTTTCCTACCACTGCAATACCGTTTACGCTCACTTTTATCATTAGTTACCTTGCTGTTTTTTATATTTTCAGATTACAAAAACCTATATCTACCATCCATATTGCAGTTGTATCACCATCTCTTCGCCGAACTAGTGCACCTATACAATTTACCATTGTATTGGGTGTGTTGGGGACACAAGAGACTCTTTATTATTTGGTTGCAGGGTTGTTTGAGAGAGACCTTATTCATCCTACGCCTCCTAAGGATTGATAAACCTTAGGTCATCCACTTGAGGAAAATTTACTACTGTCCTACAAACCTCTGCACTTGGAGGCCCAACAATGTCTACAAGAAGAAGATTGTGTAGTAGACATCAAGCTCTTTTCTGGCGCTGTTTCCAGGGAGGTGAGTGCTTGAAGGTATATCTTTAGATCTTACAATCGAATCTTTTTGTTTCTTGTTTTATCACTAGTTTAGTTTATAAAAGAAAACTACAAAAAATGGAGTTATGTTCGTCTCATATGCTTCATATTTTTCATATCTTTCGTGAGTATGATGAAAAGGAAAATTGTGCTCAAGTGCTAGAAGAAGAAATCTATAAAATGCTTGATACTAAATCTTTGAATGATGATCATGATTGCAATGTTGTTAGTATGAACTCTTTGAATATCCATAGTACTAATGATGATTGCGCTAGTTATGATGAAAATATCTCTTATAAGCATGTCAATTTTTGTGGAGTAGATTGGGTTTGCAAGTACACACCAAACAGGGAAAATAGATATTGCAAGAGGCATAAGTATTTAGAAACTAAAGGGTTGCAAGAAAGGCTTAATGAGAGTGCTGAAAATTTAAATTTCCTTTGTCGTGCTTGTGAAATTTGCAATGAACGTGGTCATTTAAATCTCTGATGAAAATTGTTTCATGATCAAATCATGTCCAAAAGTTGTGATGACTTGATTTCCCTTGCACAACATAATGAACTTAGTTTGCTTTTGGGTTATGAGGAATTGAAATGTGCAACTAAGCATATTCCAGAATTTAATCTTGAGCATTTTCTTGATATTGATCTAGAAAAGATTTATTTGTATTATGCGGTGAATTGCATTGAAAATTCTTATTTTGCCAATTACCTAAAGAAAAGAAAGTAAATAGAAGATGAAGAGAATACTAATGAAGGGGAGAGATTTCCCAATATCCTCCTATTATTTCTTATGATGAACCAGGTAATGAGGAGGAGCTTTCTATTCAACCAATCTCATCTATAAGGAGCTCAAAGAAGAAGGTTGAACCCACACATAATGTGAAGAAGAAAAAGAAAAGAAGGAGCAACAAAGGTAAAAAGGTATCCCTTCCGAATGATGTTGCCCCTACTACTCATTGTGATGATGATAATTGCTATACTATTGGTGCTATCCATACTATTAATGATGAGAGTGATTATGCTTATGATATGAAAAGGCCCAAGCTTGGGGAAGCTATGTTTGATGAGGATGACATATTTGAGAATATATTTGCTGAAATTAGTGTCTATCCCAAGCTTGGGGATGGTATGTCTAATTAAGATCATATTTTTAGTCTCCCAAGTTTTGATATGCAAAGTTGTTATGATGATAGCATGCCTCTTACCTATGATGATTATATTGATGAAAGTGGGTTTGGAAGAGTGTCAACTTTAGGAAGTAGTGATCCCACTATTTTGGAGGATGTTGAATCTTATTGTGATGAATATGAAAGTGGATTTGGAAGAGTGTCAACTTTATTTAGTGATGATTCCACTATCTTGGAAGAGGTTTCAATCGATTATGATGAGAACGAAGTTGCTACTTATGATGATTATTGTGATGAAACTTATGCTATAAAAAGTAGTGATGATTATATTTATAAAACTTGTCATGATTATGATTACCTTTTTTCTGAACATTACTCTTTTAATGTGGAAACAATTTTAGTATTCGAGTCTCCTATGATACCCCACTATTCCGAATAAGAAGAATTTTTCTTATGTGGAGAGTAGTAAATTTTCTATGCAAGTAGATCATGAAAAGAATTCTTTAGGTGCTGGTTATATTGTTGAATTTATTCATGATGCTACTGAAAATTATTATGAGGGAGGAACATATGCTTGTAGGAATTGCAATAATATCAAGTTTCCTCTCTATGTGTTGAAAATCTTGAAGCTATGCTTGTTTTACCTTCCTATGCTAGTTGATTATTGTTCCCATAAGTTGTTTGCTCACAAAATCCCTATGCATAGGAAGTGGGTTAGACTTAAATGTGCTAGTCATACGCTTCATGATGCTCCCGTTATGTTTCAATCCTTATCTTTTATGTGTGCATCATTGTCATCATCATGCCTAGCTAGAAAGGCATTAAAGAAAAGCGCTGTTGGGAGACAACCCAATATTTATCCTTACTGTTTATGTGTGTTCACATGATTATGCTACTGCAGTAATCATGTTTTATAGCCTTTGTTTCAATAAAGTGCCAAGTAAGACCTTTAGGATAGCTTACGGTGATAGTTGTGTTGATCCTGCTGAGAATCAGAAACTTTTGCACCCAGAAAATTAGTTTTGTTAATTCACAGGAACGTACTTTTGATCTGATTCTTTTTTCTATGGATTTGTAAACATATTTATTAGGACTTCCTAATTTGGTAAGATTTTTGGAGTTCCAGAAGTATACGTTTGATACAGATTATTACAGACTATTCTGTTTTTGACAGATTCTGTTTTCCATGTGTTGTTTGCTTATTTTGTTGAATCTATGAGTAGTACCAGAGGGTATGAACCATAGATAAGTTGGAGTACAGTAGATATTACACCAATATGAATTTAGAATGAGTTCATTACAGTACCCGAGTGGTGATTTTATTTTCTTATACTAACGGAGCTTACGAGTTTTCTGTTGAGTTTTGTGTTGTGGAGTTTTCAAGTTTTGGGTAAAGATTCGACGGACTATGGAATAAGGAGTGGCAAGAGCCTAAGCTTGGGGATGCCCAAGGCACCCCAAGGTAATATTCAAGTACAACCAAGAGCCTAAGCTTGGGGATGCCCCGGAAGGCATCCCCTCTTTCGTCTTCGTTCATCGGTAACTTTACTTAGAGCTATATTTTTATTCACCACATGATATGTGTTTTGCTTGGAGCATCATTTTATTTTGTTTTTTCTTGCTTGCTGTTTGAATAAAATACCAAGATCAGAAATTCTTAAATGTTAGAGAGTCTTCACATAGTTGCACAATTATTCGACTACTCATTGATCTTCACTTATATGTTTCAGAGTAGTTTGTCATTTGCTCTAGTGCTTCACTTATATCTTTTAGAGCACGGCGGTGGTTATATTTTGTAGAAATTGTAGATCTCTCATGCTTCACTTATATTATTTTGAGAGTCTCTTAGAACAGCATGGTATTTGCTATGGTTATAAAATTGGTCCTAGAATGGTGGGCATCCAAGTTGGGTATAATAAAAACTATCATAGGAAGTTGGATGCTATGATCAATTTGATAATTGGTAATTGTTTTGAGATATGGAGGTAGTGATATTAAAGTCATGCTAGTTGGGTGATTATTAATTTAAAGAATGCTTGTGTTGAAGTTGGCAAGTCCCGTAGCATGCACGTATGGTAAAAGTTGTGTAACAAATTTATTGCATAGGCTGCTCTTTTGATTGCCTCCCCTTGAGTGGAGGTCGGGGGCGCGCGATGGTTAACTCCTGCCAACCTCCGTCCTAGGAGCATGCGTAGTAGTACTTTGCTTCGAGGGATAATAGAACTTTTGCAATAAGTATATGAGTTCTTTATGACTAATGTTGAGTCCATGGATTATACACACTTTTACCTTTCCATTATTGCTAGCCTCTTCGGTATCGTGCATTGCCCTTTCTCACCTTGAGAGTTGGTGCAAACTTTGCCGGTGCATCCAAACCCTGTGATACCATACGCTCTATCACACATAAACCTCCTTATATCTTCCTCAAAACAGCCACCATACCTACCTATTATGGCATTTCCATAGCCATTCCAAGATATATTGCCATGCAACTTTCCACCGTTCCGTTCATCATCATGACACGCATTATCATTGTCATATTGCCTTCCATGATCTTGTAGTTGACATCGTATTTGTGGCAAAGCCACCATGCATAAATTTTCATACATGTCACTCTTGATTCATTTCCCATCCAGATACACCGCCGGAGGAATTCATATAGAGTCATATCTTGTTCTAGTTTTGAGTTGTAATTCATGAGTTGTAAATCAATAGAAGTGTGATGATCGTTATTATTAGAGCATTGTCCCCAAATAAAAAAAAGGCCAAAAGAAAAAAGAAGAAAGGCCACAGAAAAAAAGAAAAAAAAGGCAAAAAAAGGGGGTGAAAGAAAAAAAGAAAAAGGAAAAAAAGAAAATAAAAAGGGGGCAATGTTACTATCTCTTTTTCCACACTTGTGCTTCAAAGTAGCACCATGTTCTTCATATATAGTCTTATATGTTGTCACTTTCATATACTAGTGGGAATTTTTCATTATAGAACTTGGCTTGTATATTCTTACGATGGGCTTCCTCAAATGCCCTAGGTCTTCGTGAGCAAGCAAGTTGGATGCACACCCACTTAGTTTCTTTTGTTGAGCTTTCATACAATTATAGCTCTAGTGCATCCGTTGCATGGCAATCCCTACTCCTCATGTTGACATAAATTGATGGGCATCTCCATAGCCTGTTGATTAGCCTCGTCAATGTGAGACTTTCTTCTTTTTTGTCTTGTCCACACAACCTCCATCATCATATTCTATTCCACCCATAGTGCTATATCCATGGCTCACGCTCATGTATTGCGTGAGAGTTGAAAAAGGCTGAAGCGCGTTAAAAACTATGAACCAATTGCTTGGTTGAAACCGGGGTTGTTCTTGATGGGAGTATTTTGTGTGATGAAAATGAAGCATAGCCTAACTATATGATTTTGTAGGGATGAACTTTCTTTGCCATGTCATTTTGCGAAGACATGATTGCTTTGATTAGTATGCTTGAAGTATTAATATTTCTTATGTCAATATGAACTTTTATTTTGAATCATTTGAATCTGAACATTCATGCCACAATAAAGAAAAATACATTGAGAATGTTGCTAGGTAGCATTCCACATCAAAAATTCTGTTTTTATCATTTACCTACTCGAGGACCAGCAGGAATTAAGCTTGGGGATGCTTGATATGTCTCCAGCGTATCTATAATTTTTGATTGTTCCATGCTATTATATTATCCATTTTGGATAATTATGGGCTTTACTTTACACATTTGTATCATTTTTGGGACTAACCTACTAACCGGAGGCCCAGCCCATATTGTTGTTTTCTTGCCTATTTCAGTGTTTTGAAGAAAAGGAATATCAAACGGAGTCCAAGTAGAATGAAACCTTCGGAAAAGTAATTTTTGGAACAGAAGCAATCCCGGGAACTTGGAGTGCAAGCCAGGGAAGCGTCAAGGAGGCCACGAGATAAGGGGAGCACGCCCACCCCCCCTAGGCGCGCCCTCCATCCTCGTGGGCCCCTCGAGGCTCCCCTGACCGACTTCTTTCGCCTATATATTCCCATATACCCTAAAACCATCGAAAAACAAGATAGATCAGGAGTTCCACCGCCGCAAGCCTCTGTAGCCACCAAAAACCTCTCGGGAGCCTGTTACGGCACCCTGCCAGAGGGGGGATCCCTCACCGGTGGCCATCTTCATCATCCCGGCGCTATCCATGACGAGGAGGGAGTAGTTCACCCTCGGGGCTGAGGGTATGTACCAGTGTGCGTTTGATCTCTCTCTCTCTCTCTCTCTCTCTCTCGTGTTCTCTCTATGGCACGATCTTGATGTATCGCGAGCTTTGCTATTATAGTTGGATCTTATGATGTTTCTCCCCCTCTACTCTCTTGTAATGGATTGAGTTTTCCCTTTGAAGTTATGTTATTGGATTGAGTCTTTAAGGATTTGAGAACACTTTATGTATGTCTTGCCGTGCTTGTTTGTGGTGACAATGGGATATCACGTGATCCACTTGATGTATGTTATTGTGATCAACTTGCGGGTTCCACCCATGAACCTATGCATAGGGGTTGGCACACGTTTTCGTCTTGACTCTCCGGTAGAAACTTTGGGGCACTCTTTGAAGTACTTTTGTGTTGGTTGAATAGATGAATCTGAGATTGTGTGATGCATATCGTATAATCATGCCCATGGATACTTGAGGTGACAATGGAGTATCTAGGTGACATTAGGGTTTTGGTTGATTTGTGTCTTAAGGCGTTATTCTAGTATGAACTCTATGATAGATTGAACGGAAAGAATAGCTTCATGTTATTTTACTACGGACTCTTGAATAGATAGAACAGAAAGGATAACTTTGAGGTGGTTTCGTACCCTACCATAATCTCTTCGTTTGTTCTCCTATTAGTGGCTTTGGAGTGACTCTTTGTTGCATGTTGAGGGATAGTTATATGATCCAATTATGTTATTATTGTTGAGAGAACTTGAACTAGTGAAAGTATGAACCTTAGGCCTTGTTTCCTACCATTGCAATACCATTTACGCTCACTTTTATCATTAGTTACCTTGCTGTTTTTATATTTTTCAAATTACAAAAACCTATATCTACCATCCGTATTGCACTTGTATCACCATCACTTCACCAAACTAGTGAACCTATACAATTTACCATTGTATTGGGTGTGTTGGGGACACAAGAGACTCTTTGTTATTTGGTTGCAGGGTTGTTTGAGAGAGACCATCTTCATCCTACGCCTCCTACGGATTGATAAACCTTAGGTCATCCACTTGAGGGAAATTTGCTACTGTCCTACAAACCTCTACACTTGGAGGCCCAACAATGTCTACAAGAAGAAGGTTGTGTAGTAGACATCATACACTATTGGAATACACTTCTTTGCCGTCCGCCATGGCAGACGGCAAAGGCATAGATCCGGACAACAAACATCTTTGCCGTCCACCAGTAGACGGCAAACTGTCCGTCTGAACAGGTGCCAGTAAAGGCCTTCTTTGTTGTACGCTTTTGAGAAATTGACGGCAAATGATTGTGTCGTCCGCCGTTTCAGGCCAGCAGACGGCAAAGACTACGGACGACAGTGGGGTGGCGTCAGAGCCGTTAGGGCGTTAACGGCGCTCTTTGCCGTCCGCCAGCAGATGGCAACGATTCAAATGTCTTTGCCATCCGCCAACGAACGACAAAGAGCTCAGTAAGGCTAGCACTAGGAAGCTGCCATGTGGCCATCTATGTCGTCCGCCAGCGGATGGCAAAGATTCAAAGGTCTTTGCCGTCCGCCAGCAGACAGCATATCTAACCAAATAGGCAGCTAGTGCTCCCAGTTTGCACAGGTGAGTGCCACGTATCCTCTTTGTCGTCTGCTAGCGGACGGCAAAGCTCTTTGCCCTCTGCTAGCAGACGGCAAAGAGGCTATATATCCCCTGTTTTCATTATATCGATTTAATTTCACTGGAATTCACACAGAGATATACATATATATATTTTTTTCACAGGCTCAGCAGACATATGATCTATGCAACACATATATACACATACATAAGAAACATAGTATCATCCATATATCTTACACTACTATCACAATATTCATCCAACACATTGTTCCATGCATCCATATAACAAGTTCCACATTATCCTTCAGTAAAAACAAAAACAAGAACATAGAAACAAGCACTCCATCCATGCAAGCTTCCATATAGTGAATTAGATCTACAAAATGGGAAGCAAGAAAGTTAGAAGAAGAAGAGGAGGAAGAAAACTAGAAGAAGAAGAAGAAGAAGAAGAAGAAGAAGAAGAAGAAGAAGAAGTAGAAGAAGAAGAAGAAGGAGAAGAAGGAGAAGAAGACTACAAGAAGGAGAAGAAGACTAGAAGAAGAAGAAGAAGTAGAACTTCTTCTTCTTCTTCTTATTTTCTTCCTATTCCTTCTTTTCTTCCTCTCCCTTAATTTTCTTCATCTTATTATGTCATTTGTGGACTAAAGAGGCTAAATTATGTCATAAATGGACTAAATGGGCTAAATAAGAAGAAAAGTGCCATTTTTGAGCTAACGTAGCAAATTATGCCATTTTTGACCTAACTAAGCTTATTGTGTCATTTTAGAGGACAACAAGCTAAGTATATGATATTTATGAGTTAGCAAGGTTATCATGCCATTTACGAATAAAAACAAGTTAGAGGAGGAAAAGAAGAAGAAGAAGAAGAAGAAGAAGAAGAAGAAGAAGAAGAAGAAGAAGAAAGTTCTTCTTCTTCTTCTTCTTTTCTTCATATTCCTTCTTTCCTTCCTCTTCCTTGATTTCATTCATCTTATTATGTCATTTGTGGACTAAATAGGCTAAATTATGTCATAAATGGACTAAACAGGCTAAATAAGAAGAAAAATACCGTTATCATGGAGGTGTAGGAATGGTCGGGGTTGCGCCTTTGGCAGACGGAGGTGAAGGACCGGTCGGGGTTCCAGCATTGGCAAACGCGGAAGGATTGGTCGATGCTTGTCGGGAGCCATGCTGAACCAAAGATCATTTCCAATAATGTCTTGTTAGCATGATGCAAACTGAAATGTGAATAGTAGTAACTAAGGACCATTCAAATCAAACTCACCGTGCCCGCCGGAGCAATCTGGGGCACCGGCGGAGCGGCCTGACCGCTTTTATCGCACATGGTCTGCACATTTGGTTCTCATGAGTCAGTCATATTACTTAGTAATGCGAACATTACATGCATGATTGGGATAATATGCACAAGAAACGTACCACGATGAGCTCGTATAGGGCCCAGTGAGACGCATCGTTCCGGTTCCTCTCCTCCTCCAACAGCTTAGCCGTCCTCTCCTCCCTCTCCCTCTCCCTCTCCGTCGCCTCCCTTTTTGCCTCCTCCAAAAGCTCCTGGGTCTTCAATCTCTCTTTCTGAACCGCTGCCTGCAACACAACACTCCTCGTTAGCATTGTAATCATCGATGGACGCACACACAATGTAATGGAGGAAATGTCAGAGAGTCCGTATAACTAACCGCCACAGCGAGCTCCGCGGGCCGTGCACGAGGCGTTATCTCAGGATCAGAGCTACTCTGGTGCTTCTTGATCTGCGGGAGAGTCTTAGGACAATGTAACAGTCCATCAGCAATGGCTTGAGAGCCATGGGACCTCCCACCACCAGATATCATCACCAGCTCTGTATCAAAAGGATCCTGGCTCGGGTTAAAGTCCTCCCCTTTCCTCGCCTTCCCCTTGTCTCTGTACTTCACAAGCTTGTGGTGGGAGGAAATGTTGGTGAAGTTCTCTGGATGATCTAGGTCAGACTCCGTAAATGCCTTGTCCTTCTTGTACGGGGCCATATGGGCCATGCCATAGAGGTCGAACACAGAAGGCACATGCTTCTTATGGTAGTGCGCCTGAGAGAGAGGAACAAAATATTAGTTAATTAGGGCTCAAGCTAGCGTTAAGAATGATATTACTATGTAAATAGGTAATTTTGGAGCTAAGAAAGGTTATTATGTCATTTTTGAGGAAAATAAGCTAAGTTTATGTCATTTTGGAGCTAAGAAAGATTATTATGCCATTTTTGACGAAAGTATGCTAATTATGTCATTATTGAGCTATCGAATGTAGTTATGCCATTTTTTAACTAACTAAAGCATATTAAGTCATTTTATAGAGCTAACTAAAGGTTATTATGTCATTTTAGAGCTAAATATGTCATTATTGAGCTATCCAAGGTAGTTATGCTATTTTTTAGCTAACTAAAGCATATTAAGTCATTATTGAGCTATCGAAGGTAGCTATGCCATTTTTTAACTAACTAAAGCATATTAAGTCATTATTGAGCTAATTATGTCATTATTGAAGTATCCAAGGTAGTTATTATGTCATTTTAACTAACTAAGCATATTAAGTCATTTTGGAAAGGATAAATGCAACCATGAAGAATGAAATTGCATGAATCATGTGGCAAACCACATACCCAGTTATCCCCGTACTCAAACAGGTTGGAGCTCCCTTGATGGTGTGGCACACCTTCCATTTGGTCGCGCTTATCAGTGGCCCTTTGGTGTTCAAGCCGCCATTCAGGAGAGCACCACGCATCCACCAACGCCTCCCAACAGTCCATCTTATCGACACACCATCTCGGCGGCACCTAAGTGAGTCAAGAGAAATTTCGGCGCTATGAATGAAATCAAGAAAACTAAGTTCAAGGCCTTAAGAATAGGTATAATTACCGACAAGTACTTCTCCCTACTCAGAAACTTGTCGCGACACTTCTTCTTGGCCCTCCTAATACCCTATGAGGCGTAGTAGTCTCGAACGGCTTGCACCCGAGCCTCATGCCGTAAGTTCTGAAGTAAGCGCGTGCACTCGGCTTAGACTACCATAGCCGCGGCCTCCTGTTCTCCCTTTGAAACCCTGTAGAAGGTCTGCAATCAAAGAAGACAACAATGATTAGTACAATCACTAGGTAGGTAGTGTTCATTTTTAATTCTCTAAAGGATAAATTACCCAAAACCGACGGAACACAATGTCGGCCACCGTCTCGCACGTGACACCGGCAACCATCTCCCCTGGAGGGGCCGGGGCAACAGAGTACAGCTCCCAGCTCAGTGCTAGCTGTGGAACCTGACCCTCACCAGGCATCGTGACCCACCCAGGGAAGTGCTGCCGGCAAAGCGTGCCAAGGACCTGGTTGGGCCTGCGGACACAACGGTCACGGGGGTAATGCCAGCCCCTGCAGTATGACAAGGTAAATGCATTAGATATTAATTAGAAGGAACATGAAGGCAAAAGGTTAAAAAATAGTAAATGCACTTACTTCAATCCTTTAGGTGCAATCAGCCACCTCTGGTCGGGGGTCGTCGGCACGGGCGGGAGCTTTGTACCGCCATGCTTGTAGACCTTCTTGACCTTCTCAACAATCTCATCCTCGCTGTAGCTATGATCTAAAAAGGTGTCCTCGCTACCATCATCCGGGCCACTAGCCTCCCGAGTTTCGTGGGAAGAAGGCGGCGGGACCGGAGTCTCGTGGGAAGAGGATGGCGGGACCGGAGTCTCATGGGAAGAAGACGGCGGGACTGGAGTCTTCTGGGTTGTAGACCCCATGACCGAAGTCTTCTGGGACGAAGACCCCGTGACCGGAGTCTTCTGGGACGAAGACTCTAGGAACAGACTCACGTGGGCCGAAGGATCGGCGACCCGAGTCTGGTGGGCCGAAGGCTCATGGACTGGAGTCCGAGACGGGTCCATGTCAGACGGAGCCGTCCTGTAGTCGGCTGAATCAGCTGAGGGTAGCAGTGAGGAAGGCGTAGCAGCCTTCCTACCTCTCCCGGTGCCACGTCCACCTCTACCAGCCTTCTTTGTCCTCCCCCGACCTCTCCCAACCGAAGTAGAAGCGCTCACCGCAGTTGTCTACATACTATCTACCAACGCTCTCCGGAGGGGCTGGGGTGCAATAATGGAACCACCCTCCTAGTAGCGCTCGCAGGAGGCTCGGGGCACTCTGGACCCTTGCCCACCATCCTGTCAACACCTGCAATGACAAAAAGTAAATGAAATTAGTACAACATAAAAAATTGGATACCTGACATGAACATAATAATATGTATATAATTTAAGTGTATCATCATCATGAACATAGTAAAAATACACCCGATCAACACAAATATATATGATGTTTTTGTATCATCATCATGTCCGGGGTCGATCGGGGTGTCAGGGTGTCGGGGTGTGCTGTCAGGGTGTCGAGGTGTGGTGTCAGGGTGTCGGGGGTCGGGGTCGGGGTGGGGGAGTCGGGGTGTCGATTGTTGGGGTCTCAGGGTCTCGGG
>NC_041381.1:472892423-472892904 GCF_002162155.2 Triticum dicoccoides | reverse complement strand
TTTCCTCTATTTAAACCTAGCACTAATTAACCTAAAACAAAACAGGAAAAAACTACACCTAAACCTAGCTATTCTTCTTCTCCTCCTCTTCTTCTAATTATTCTTAGTTTTTTTCATTACTAAACATAAACCTAAAACTAAACTAAACCTAAGACCAAACTAAAAGTAATCTAAACTAAACTAAATATAAAACCAAACTAAAAGTAATCTAAAGTAAACTAAATCTAAAACTAAATTAAAAGTAATCTAAACAAAAAAAACAGAAAAAATAGAAAAAAATAGGAGAAGAGGGGTGTGACCGGGGCTCACCTGTGGCAAGGGTGGGAGGCGTGCGGCAGGCCGGCAGGGCCCAGGGGCGCCGGGCGGTGGGGTTGCTCGCCGACGGAGGGGCGCTGGCCGGACGGTAGTGGCGACGGGGCCGCAGCTTCGGGGCGGCGGGGTGGCGCTGGCCGGGCGGAGGGGGCGCCGGGCGGTGGTGGCG
>NC_041381.1:472848953-472892089 GCF_002162155.2 Triticum dicoccoides | reverse complement strand
GTGGCGATGAGGCCGCAGGGCTCAGGGGCGGTGCTGCGGCGGGGTGGGGCGGCGGCAGCGTCCGGGCGGCGGCGGTGCTCGACAGCGGCAGTGCGGGCGCGGGTGAGTGGTAGCGCAGGGTGGAGAGGGGGTGATAGTGAGGGGAGAGAGTAGTTGGGGTGGGGCGGCCATTACTAATTAGTCGGGCGCATTCTTTGCCGTCCTCTAGCGGACGGCAAAGGGCGCGCATAGCAGAAGGGGAGAAGGCCGTTAGCTGGGCCCTTTCTTTGTCGTCCGCCAGCGGACGGCAAAGGTCCGGCTGGCGGGCGACAAAGATTTAGCTGACGGCAAATAGGCTGACCTAGCCAAGCCGTGCGTTGTGGGGCCCACTTGGCTCTTTGTCGTCTACATTCCAGCTCATTGCCGCCGGCTGGCTGACGGCAAAGAAGCAGCTGATGGCAAATACACTTTTTTCCATCAGCCCTTTCTTTGTCGTCCACTTTGTGGAAGCGGACGACAAAGAGCCTCTTTACCGTCAGCTGGCGGACGGCAAAATGCCAGATTCCAGTAGTGGTACCGGGATATGCAATGAATCAAGAGCGACATGTATGAAAGAATTATGAAGGTGGCTTTGCCAAAAATACGATGTCAACTACATGATCATGCAAAAGCAATATGACAATGATGGAACGTGTCATAACAAACGGAACGGTGGAAAGTTGCATGGCAATATATCTTGGAATGGCTATGGAAATGCCATAATAGGTAGGTATGGTGGCTGTTTTGAGGAAGATATAAGGAGGTTTATGTGTGATAGAGCGTATCGTATCACGGGGTTTGGATGCACCGACGAAGTTTGGACCAACTCTCAAGGTGAGAAAGGGCAATGCACTGTACCGAAGAGGCTAGCAATTTTGGAAGAGTAAGAGTGTGTATAATCTATGGACTCACATTAGTCATACAGAACTCATATTCTTATTGCAAAAGTTTTATTAGCCCTCGAAGCAAAGTACTACTACGCATGCTCCTAGGGGGGAGCTTGGTAGGAGTTAACCATATCGCGCCCCCAACCTCCACACATAAGGAAGGCAATCAAAAGAGCACCCCATGCAACAAATTTGTTACACAAATTTTACCATATGTGCATGCTACGGGACTTGCCAACTTTAACACAAGTATTTCACAATTTCATAATTACCCAACTAGCATGACTCTAACATTACCACCTTTATATCTCAAAACAATTATCAAGTATCAAATTTATCATAGTATTCAATGCACTTTATATGAAAGTTTTTATTAAAATTACCATGTTGTTTAATACTCTCAAAATAACGTAAGTGAAGCCTGAGATTTCATCTATTTCTTCAAAATAAAACCATCGTGCTCTAAAAGGATATAAGTGAAACACTAGAGCAAATGACAAACTACTCGGAAAGATATAAGTGAAGATCAATGAGTAGTCGAATAGTTATGCAACTATGTGAAGACTCTCTAACATTTAATAATTTCAGATCTTGGTATTTTATTCAAACAGCAAGCAAAACAAAAAAAAAGAAAATGACGCTCCAAGCAAAACACATATCATGTGGTGAATAAAAATATAGCTCCAAGTAAAGTTACCGATGAACGAAGACGACAGAGGGGATGCCTTCCGGGGCATCCCCAAGCTTAGGATTTTGGTTGTCCTTGAATTTACCTTGGGGTGCCATGGGCATCCCCAAGCTTAGGCTCTTGCCACTCCTTATTCCATAGTCCATCGAATCTTTACCCAAAACTTGAAAACTTCACAACACAAAACTCAACAGAAAACTCGTAAGCTCTGGTAGTATAAGAAAATGAATCACCACTTTGGTACTGTTGGGAACTCATTCTAAATTCATATTGGTGTAATATCTACTGTATTCCAACTTCTCTATGGTTCATACCCTCGATACTACTCATAGATTCATCAAAATAAGCAAACAATACATAGAAAACAGAATCTATGAAAAACAGAACAGTGTAGTAATCTGTATCATTCGAATACTTCTGTAACTCCAAAAATTCTACAAAATTAGGAAAACCTGACCAATTTGTGTACCAATCCTGAGAAAAAATAATCTTATCAAAATCACGTTTATGTGAATTATAAAAACTAATTTACTGGGTGCAAAAGTTTCTGATTTTCAGCAGGATCAACACAACTATCACTGTAAGCTATCCTAAAGGTCTTACTTGGCACTTTATTGAAACAAAAGCTATAACACATGATTACTACAGTAGCATAATCATGTGGACACACAAAAATAGTAAGGGTAAATATTGGGTTGTCTCCCAACAAGCGCTTTTCTTTAGTGCCTTTTAGCTAGGCATGATGATGACAATGATGCTCACATAAAAGATAAGAATCAAAACATAACGGGAGCATCATGAAGCATATGACTAGCACATTTAAGCCTAACCCACTTCCTATGCATAGGTATTTTGTGAGGAAACAACTTATGGGAACAATAATCAACTAGCATAGGAAGGCAAAACAAGCATAACTTTAAAACTTTAACCACATAGAGAGGAAACTTCATATCATTGTAAGTCCTACAGGCATATATTCCTCCCTAATAATAATTTTCAGTAGCATCATGAATGAATTCAACAATTTAACCATCACATAAAGCATTCTTTTCATGATCTACAAGCATATTTTTTCCACTCTCTACATAAGCAAATTTCTTCTCATAAATAGTAGTGTGAGCAAACTCAACGAAATAAGTGTCATGTGATACTTTATTCACATAATCAATTTGAGCATTAAAATCATGATGAAAAGTTTGATGGATATCATTACTCTTTATAGCATAAATTTCATCACAATAATCATCATAGATAGGAGGCATGCTATCATCATAATATATTTTCCCATCAAAACTTGGGGGACTAAAAATATCATCTTCTTGAAACATAGCATCCCCAAGCTTGTGGCTTTGCATATCATTAGCATCATGGATATTCAAGGAATTCATATTAACAACGTTGCAATCATTCTCATCATTCACATATTTAGTGCCAAACATTTTATAGACTTCTTCTTCTAGCACTTGAGCACAATTTTCCTTTCCATCATTGTCACGAAAGATATTAAAAAGATGAAGCTATGAGGCAAACTCAATTCCATTTTTTTGTAGTTTTCTTTTATAGACTAAACTAGTGATAAAATAAGAAACTAAAAGATTTGATTGCAAGATCTAAAGATATACCTTCAAGCACTCACCTCCCCGGCAACGGCGCTAGAAGAGAGCTTGATGTCTACTACACAACCTTCTTCTTGTAGATGTTTTTGGGCCTCCAAGTGCAGAGGTTTGTAGGAAAGTAACAAATTTCCCTCAAGTGGATGACGTAAAGTTTATCAATCCGTGGGAAGCGTAGGATGAAGATGGTCTCTCTCAAATAACCTTGCAACCAAATAACAAAGAGTCTCTTGTGTTCCCAACACACCCAATACAATGGTAAATTGTATAGGTGCACTAGTTCGGCGAAGAGATGGTGATACAAGTGCAATACGGATGGTAGATATAGGTTTTTGTAATCTGAAAATATAAAAATAGCAAGGTAAATGTCGGGGGTTGGGTGCGACATATGCCAAAGGGTGGCTTATCATGGTGGGAGCGAGTAGAACGTCGTCGGTGCCAGGAAACGGGATGAGGCGAAGACATGCACGCCGGCGGATCTTACCCAGCTTCGGGGCTCTCCGGGGAGATAACACCCCTACTGCTTCTCTGCGGGGTCTCCGCATGATCACTAAGGCAAAGTAAGTACAAGGTTGCTCCTAGAGCTGTATTCTGGAGGTAGGAGAAGGCAAGGCTAGCTCTCTCCTCCCTATATGATCTGGTCTAGTGCTAATGGATTCGAACCCTTTGCATGGGTGCCCCGAGGGGTTTATATAGGCCTACCCCCCTAGGGTACAATGGTAATCCGGTTGGGCGCGGGTCCTAGCCGTCTGTCCCACAGGTCGCCGTCTTCTCCGCCGACTGCTGGGGCCCGCCGACTGGTGGGCCCGGCCGACGTGTCCGATACTGTGGTCGTGCTTCTAATGACGCAGGCTTGGTCATGGGGTCGTGGCAACAGTGCCGCCGTCTATCGAACGATCACTGTCGCCATTCTACGTCTTGTCTGGTTAATGGCGTGTGGGGCCCATGGGAAGGGTCGGCCGACTCCAGTGGAGCCGACTCCCACGGGTCCGTCTTCGGGGTGCACCCAGCCGTCCTCTGCTCTCTCGCTGACGGGCGGGTCCCGCTATCTCTGGGTCATACAGGTAGGCCGTCGTGGCCATAGTGCGCTGCCACTGTGGCTGAAGTCAGGGCAGGCATGGCAACAGTGTCGCGCCATGCTGGAGATCTCCAGCGATACGGCATACTGTAGCCATCCCAGCTCCTCGTAAACAGGGGGTGACGGCCACGCTGTGACCGTACCCCGCCTCGCCTATCGTGGCGAAGGTAGGTAACGGGTGGAATCGCAGGCCGACTCTCTAAAGATGGCTTCTCTGGGAGTCGCCGGCCATGAGTCGGCTTATCTTGGAGTCGCCGCCTGGGACTCGGCTTATCTTGGAGTCGCCGGCCTGGGACTTGGCTTATCTTGGAGTCACTGCTTGGGACTCGGCTTATCTTGGAGTCGCTGCCTGGGACTCGGCTTGAGGGGCGCAGCCTGCCCCGATGCCTTGAAAGGCTCTGGGGCTCGGGTTAACCTACCCGTGGCCCATTCCTCCGACAATAGTCCCCGAAGCTGGTGAGGCTCCGAGAGTGATACGTTGTGGGGCCTCAACATTTCATTCTTCTGGCAGTGGAATCTGGGCTTCGCTTGCTGTCTTCCTTCAGGTCGACTATCCAGAGTCGGATTCGCAAGGGCCGTCTTGCTGCGTAAAGAGTTCGACGGTCGTGGCGGGAGGCCAGGCGGCGTGCCTGATATGCTTCCCCGCGGTCGCCCGCCGCGGTCCTATCGCGCGGCGCCACGCGGCAAGGACAGTCTGCCTACCCACGCGCGCGACAGGGCGGGCCGTCAGGCGGGGCCCGCCACTACCGCGCCTCGGCACAGGAACGGATCCGTTGCGGCCATGCGGACGGTTGGGTTTCCCACGTCGTTACTGCACGCAGTAACTTCGTGGGGTAAATCGTGGGGAGGCGTGGGGTACCGTGCGCAGTTAATCTCACGCCCGCCCCATCGGCTTCTCAGCCTACAAGGCTATAAGTAGGCGGGGGAAGTGGAGCGGCAAAGCACGCGCGCCCATCTTCCCTGCTCCCCCGCCTCCTCTTGCCTCCTCTGCTCTTCTTCTTTGCTGCCGTCGTGCAGAACCACACCGTGCCAACGGCGATGAGCTCCTCCTCCGCCGCCGCGGCTTCTGCCGTGCGCTCCGGCGTGTGGGACGGCTCGGAGGTAGACGATGACCTCATCGAGTTTCTCCGCAAGACGCGCCGCCTCCCTGACACGCACCTCATGCGAGCCTGCGCCGCGCCGGCGAGGGAGATATCGCCGGCGCCGGAGGAAGGCGAGTGGGTCATCTTCCGCTCGCACCTTATGCGCGGCCTGGGGCTGCCGGCGAGTGGCTTCTTCCGCTCCTTCTTGGATTTCCACGGGCTCCAGCCACACCACCTCACCCCGAACACGGTGGTGCTGCTGGCTGCCTTTGCCACCCTGTGCGAAGGCTTTCTCGGCGTTCTCCACACCATCGAGCTGTGGGGAGAATTCTTCCCATCCAAGCTCGGCACGCACGTCGCCGGCGTGCCGGCTCAATGCGGCGCCTTCATCGCGATGCGGCGATCGACGCCGACAATCCGTTTCCCTCCATCCCGCTGATCAAGTCGGTGAAGATGTGGCAGCGGTCGTACTTCTACGTGAAGAACATCGCCCCCGATGGCGACTGGGTCAATCTGCCGCCTTATGAAGCCGGCGCACCGGCTGGGAGGCTCCCCAGCTGGTCTCATCGAGTCAAGACGTTGACTCCCGCCGGAGCCGCCGCCTTAGCGCGACTCCGAGTTCTGACGCAGTCGGAGGGCCTCATTGGGGCCGACTTGCTGGCCGCCTTCGTGGCGCGCCGAGTCCTCCCGCTCCAAGGCCGGCCTCATCTGATCAGTCAGATGAGCTACCACCGGGACCCGAGTCGGATGTGCACCAGGGAAATGCCCCGCGCAGAGGTGGCAAACATGGTGAACCACATCGCGAACTGCGAGCTCGGGGAGGATTGGCAGTTCGCCAAGGAGCCGTACTCGCGCGCCAACCCTCCTCCAGTGGTAAGTCGCATCTCTTTATTGCTTTGTCTTCTTTATAGCCAAATCTGACTTCTGATTTTCATTGGTTTCTCTGAGTTAGAACCCCCTCATTCAGCCCGCAGCCGGCGTCGCAAGACCGCCCAGCGAGTTCGTCCCCGACCGAGCGGAGAGCGACGTTGACGACCCCAACTTTGGGGCGGCGGCGATGGAAGCCGATGCCGAAGGCGGGGGAGGAGGAGCGGGAAGCGGCCTCAGGCCCTCGGCCACCTTCGCCGACTGGCCTGAAGACGACGCCGAAGGGGAAGTCGTCCCGCGACACCAGCCAAGGGTCGGCCCATCGGGCGCGGGTTCCTCCGCCGGCTTGGCCGGCCAAGGCGGCGCGAAGAGGCGCCACGCCGGGCCGAGTTCGCTCGGTGGCAAGCCGAAGAAGTTCAAGGGGACGGCCGCCGCGACCAAGCGGGAGGAGGCGGCCACGAAGGCCAACCGCTTCCGTAAGGAAGTGAAGAGGCCGCCGCTAGTCTCTGCGTAAGTGTTTCCGCCTTTGTCTTATTTTCTTTTTGTGAATCTTGTTCGAGTTTCTCTTTTACACTCCCTTTTCTTCAGGGCTCCCCTTACCCTTGAGAGGGTCGCCGTCCCCTCCGTCATGGGGTCGGCAGAGACGTCCGCCAACACCCGCGGGTCGACCCCGCCGCCGACCTCCGAGAGGCGACAGAGCGAAACGCGCGGGAGAAGCGCGACGAGGAGGAGGCCGACCGCCTGGAGAAGGCGGAGGCTGAGAAGGCGGCGGCCTCCGCCCAGAAGAAGCTGGAAGAGGCCGAAGCCGACATTGCAGCCAGACGGCGAGCTGAGGAGGCCGCGCGCCGCCAATCAGCGTTGCACGTCCTCCCGCTGTCCTTCGCACCACCGCCTCTGGAGTTCACGGGGCAGACTGGAGAAGCCGGCGCCGAGAACCCCATCATGGAGAAGGAGAGCGGCGAGGCCTCCATGTCGGACACGCTTGCGCCGCCACCGCCGCCTTCGTCGCCGTCTAGTAGCGCGCGTTGAAAACAGCCGGTGGGCCCGCCGGTGCCGCCGATTGAAGACAAGGCCGTGGCGACGCTGCTCCGTCAAGTCGCCTCGCCAGCGCGCCGCCGTCTTGAGAAGGCGACTTCGGCGCCACGGACCTTGGAGGTTTGTGCCGCCAGCTCGGCCATCCCAAATGCCGAGGCGACGAGCGCTGCGCCCGTTGGGTGGGTGCGCGGAGGCGGCACAGGCCCGCTGAACCAGGCGCTTCTAGACGTCCAGGCGAAGCTGCGAGCCAAAGGCGACGCCCTTCAGAACTGCACCAGGGCGCATCAGGCATCGTGGACGGCCGTCCGAGTATGTTTTCCTTTTGACTCTTGTTTTCCTTGTTCTTCTCTATGGGGTCGCGCTAGCGCACCCACTGGGTGTAGTCCCCGAGTTTCGGGCTGGCTGCTGAGCAGGCGGTTCGGAACTCCCTCTGGCGAGTTCCAAGTATTTATCTTTGTCTGAAATGTTTATTACAGGAGTATCACAACCTCCGCTCCACTGCCTTCAACCGTAATGTCGAGGAGTTGAGTAAGCGGACTGCCGACTTGATGGAGAGCCGGAGTGAGTTCTTCTTCTTCTTCGCGGGGGCGCGCTGGCGCACCCACGGGCTGTAGTCCCCGAGATTCGGGCCGACTACTGAGCAGTCTGGCCGGATCTTCCCAGCGACCTTCTTTTCTTGACGACTTTAACGTCTCTTTCTTTGTTCTTCTTCTTCTTCGCGGGGGTGCGCTGGCGCACCCGCGGGCTGTAGTCCCCGAGATTCAGGCCGACTGTTGAGCAGTCTTGCCGAATCTTTCTGGCGACCTTCTTTGCTGACGACTTAACGTCTCTTTCTTTCATTCTTCACGGGCCAACACCACTCTTCAGGAGCAGCTGGGCGAAGTCAACACTGCCTTGCACATCAAGGGGGAGGAGTGCAGCAAGCTTGCTGTGGAGCGCGACCTGCTGGCTGCGCAGCTGGCCGAGTAGAAGGAGCTGCTCAAGAAGCCGCAGGACGAGGCCGAGAAGAAGGAGGCTGCTCTCCTGGCCGAGTTCGAGAGCGAGCGCTCCTCCTGGACTGACAAGGAGGCGATGCTGACCTCTGGCTTCCATGAGATTGAGGACATCGTCGACGGTGAGTTTCTTTTCTTCCTTTCTTTCTTTGAGTTTCCGACTATAGGTCGGGCTGACTTCTAATTTTTTGACTCGCTTCTTTTTTGTCTTGGCAGACTTCTTCCCTGGCCACTCGCAGGCAGTCACTCAGGCCATCGAGGCTGATCGCGAGGCACGGAGGGCAAACGGCGCGGAGATCACCGCTAACGCCCCCCTGACCGTCGACGAGCAGCTTCTGAGCATCGAGGCCCGTCTTCGCCCGACCCATCGGCTGATGCGCCGGCTTCAATGTGCCAGCGCCCAGGCAGTTGCCGCTCTGTGGCCAGACATGCCGGCATTGCGCACCGCCAGTCGGACTGCCGACTGGCTGAAGGTCGCAGCTGGCCGTCTTGAAGCTTGGAAGGGTTCCTCGGCCCGGGCCGGAGCGTGCCGGCCCTTGGAATTCGTCAAGGGGTGGTATCCAAGGCTGGACCTGGGCCGGCTGGCCGCGTTCTGGTCAGAGGCCCAGGCAGAGCTGGTGGCTGTGGAGGGTGACCTTGTCGAGCGTGCGGCGGTGATCGCCGACTACACAGATACCAGTGTCTTCGTCCCTGAGCGGGCTGCAGGCGGCGAGGAGGTGCCGCCAGAGTGGTTCGGGATGAACCCGGACTATGGCGAGGACTCGGCGGAGGTGATTGACTCCAGCACCGAGGAGGAAGGCGAGGCGGAGGACGAAGGCGAGACGGAGGCGCCAGAAGACGGAGCGGGCGACCAGCCTCAGCTCGACCGCGCCTCCAGGAACGAGCCGCGTCCGACCGGGCCGGCTACCGCTAGCGGTGATCAAGCCGAGACTGCCCAGCCGGCCGCCCCGGCGCCTAACACCGCCGCCTCCTCCGACCCTCCGAACCCGTCTGCTGCTCCCTAGGCTGCCTTCTGGCTTTTATTTTATCTGCTCTAAAAAAGTCTTTGAAGAACTTGTTAATTTGCACAATTCCACCCGCACGGTGTATTTTGAACTTCTGTTTGAAGATTCGGCCAATAGCCTATGCTATGTAAATATTAGTCCGAGTTCTATCTTCCTTGCTTATTGCTCCTTTGGCTTTTTCCTTTGCCGCCTTCCCTTAGTCGCCGCTTTGTCAGCCGGCCGACCGCTCCGCAGACTGCCGCTGGATCAAATGCCTGGCTTCTTTGGAGAAGGCAAGTACTTGCCATTTATTGGAGTCTTTTTAACAAGTTGGATAGAAAGTGGCAAGCCGACTACTCGCGAATCGGTTTTGCGAAAAGGGGCTGGAAGCCGGCTTAAGCTATGTTAATGCTTTAGGTCCTTAGCCATTTTTCGTGTGAACGCCCATTCATTCTTACTCCTGCCCACCAAACATTCGCTCTGCGAGCTGCGGCTTCTGGCAGGAGACGGCTTAGGCGCCGCACACTACTTGTCCGACTTCAGGAAACATTTCATAGCACAAGACGGCAAGTCCCCGGGCCGACTAGTCGAACCCGGCACCAAGCGGCATAACAAGAAGTAGCATACTCGAAGGCATAATTCTTATCATACAGATAACAAAAAAGGGCAGTCCCCGAGCTCGTCTCGAGGGGCCCGAAGTCTTGGTACTTTAATACAAAGGGGTAGCATGGTACGTACTGCATCAACTGTAAAATCTTCGAAGAAGATTTGCATTCCACGGGCGCTCTGTCTCTTTGCCGGAATCGTCCCTCTTGCGCGCTCGGGGATTCTGGGCGTCGATTAAATAGTAGGCGTCATTCCCTAGCACCTTGCTGATGATGAAGGGGCCTTCCCAAGGTGCCGACAGTTTGTGCTGGCCGGCTGTTCATTGGATCAGCCGGAGCACAAGGTCGCCTTCTTGAAAGGATCTTGGCCTGACCTTCCTGTTGTAGTATCGGCGCAGGCTCTGCTGGTAGATGCCGGACCGACTGAGTGCCAACAGCCGGCCCTCTTCCAGCAGATCGACGCCATCTTGATGTGCTTCTTCTGCTTCCTCCTCGGTGTACATGGTGACTCGCGGGGAGTCGAACTCTATGTCCGTTGGGATGACGGCTTCAGCACCATAGACGAGGAAGAAAGGCGTGAAGCCGGTTGACTTGTTTGGAGTCGTGCACAGGCTCCAGATGACGGCTGGCAGTTCCTCAAGCCAACAGCCGGCCAAACGCTCCAGTGGTTCGACCAGCCGAGGCTTGATGCCAGATAGGATGAGGCCGTTTGCTCGCTCCACCTGGCCGTTTGACTGCGAATGGGCAATGGACGCTAAGTCCAGTCGGATGCCCTGCGTCGCGTAGAAACGGGCCAAGGCGCCTTTGGCAAAATTTGTGCCATTGTCGGTGATGATGTTGTGTGGTATGCCATATCGAGTCGTGATGTCGGTGATGAAAGTCACTGCAGTCGGACCATTCAACTTCTTGATGGGTTTTACTTCTATCCACTTTGTGAACTTGTCCACTGCGACAAGCAGATGAGTTAGCCCGCCTCGTGCCGTCTTGAATGGTCCCACCATGTCCAGGCCCCAAACCGCAAATGGCCAGGCGATGGGGATGGTCTTGAGTGCGGAAGCCGGCTGAAGCGGCTTGGAACGGAACATCTGGCACCCTTTGCATTTTTGGACTAACTCCTTGGCCTATTCTAGGGCAGTCGGCCAGAAGAAACCGTGCCGGAAGGCTTTGGCGACGAGTGCTCTTGAACCCGCATGGTGGCCGCACTCGCCTTCATGAATGTCTCTGAGAATTGCTTGGCCTTGTTCTGCCTCGACGCAGCGTTGGTAGACATCAGTGACACTGCGCCTGACCAGCTCTCTGTTCACTATGGTGTAGGTTGTCGCTCGGCGTTGCACTTGCCGAGCCAAGATTTCATCGGTTGGCAACTCTCTATTTACTAGGAACTTGAGGATGGGCTGGGCCCATGAGGGTGCTGCTATTTCTTCAATTGCCACTATTGCGACTTGGACAAGGGCGGCTGGGCTGGGAGGCGGCGGGCTAGAGTTTGCGGCCGCTTGCTGGATCGGCGAAGTCCCCGGGCCGACTGGCGCAGTCCCCGGGCCGAGCTCTGGAGTCTTCGGGCTGATCGTCGCAGTCCCCGGGCCGGGTTCTGAAGTCCCCGGGCCGGCTTTGACTGCGGTATTCTTGGAGCCGTCTGTGAGAATTCTCGTGCCGTCTACGGGTGCTTTGGAGTCGGATCCGACTTCTTTGGGGGGAGCCGGCACAAAGATGGGGTCTGATTCTGGTGAAGCCTTGATAGACGGCTTGAGGAGGCGCTGAAGGGCGACGCCGGATGGTATTGCTTGGCATGTGGAGCCGACCCGTGCCAGGGCGTCTTCTTGGTCGTTGTCATTTCTTGGCATGTGAAGGAATTCACACCCCTCAAAATATCCGCTGAGTTGCTGCACCAGGGTGCGGTAGCTCGCCATGTTTGCATCTTTGGCGTCCCAGTCGCCAGACGACTGCTGGACCACCAAATCGGAGTCGCCATAGCACAGGATCTGACGGATGCCGAGTTCTTTGGCAAGCCGGAGCCCGTGAATGAGCGCCTCATATTCGGCAACGTTGTTGGAGGCGGCGAAGTGGATTTGCAGCGCATACTTGAGCTTGTCGCCTTTGGAGGAGGTGAGGACGACGCTGGCTCCCAAGCCGGTGCGCATCTTGGAGCCATCGAAATGCATCCGCCAATGAGTGGAGTCGGGCGCTGGCGGCAGGTACTGGGTCTCGGCCCAGTAGACAAGGAAGTCGGCCAGTGCTTGTGACTTGATGGCGGTGCGGGGCTGGTAGTCGATGGTGTAGGGAGCCAAATCTATGGCCCATTTGGCCACTCGGCCCGAAGCATCTCGGCTTCCAATGATCTCGGCCAGTGGAGCTGTGCAGACCACAGTGATTGGATGCTCTTGAAAGTAAGGCTTCAACTTCTTGGCGGCGAAATGCACACCGTAGCACATCTTCTGGTAGTGGGGGTAGTTCTGCTTGGAGGTCGACAATACCTCGCTCAGGTAATATACCGGTCTCTGGACAGGGAGCGCCTTGCCTTCCTCCTTGCGTTCAACTACGATAATTGTGCTGACTACCTGGCTGGTGGCGGCAATGTATAGGAGCATAGGCTCTTTAGGAGTCGGAGCCGCCAGCATAGGGGGAGTAGTCAACATCTTTTTCAACTGGAGAAATGCCTCGTCCGCTTTGTGGTTCCACTCGAAAAAGGTGGTCTTCTTCATCAGTTGGTACAAAGGGAGAGCCTTGTCGCCCAGCCGACTGATGAATCGGCTGATGGACGCTAAGCAGCCGGTGAACTTCTGCACATCTAACAGTCGGCGGGGGACTTCCATCCTCTCGATGGCTTTGATCTTTACAGGGTTGCACTCTATGCCGCGTTCAGAGACCAGGAAGCCAAGGAGCTGGCTGGCTGGTACTCCGAAGACGCACTTCTCAGGGTTGAGCTTGATCTGGAATCGGCGCAGATTCTCAAAGGTTTATTGGTGATCTTCCAACAGTGTCCCACGCTTTTCCGCCTTCACCACCACATCATCCACGTAGACGTGGGCATTTCTGCCGAGTTGCTTGAGGAGACACTTCTGCATGCAACACTGAAAGGTGGCACCGGCATTCCTCAAGCCGAACGTCATAGTCAGGTAGCGGAAGGCTCCAATCGGCGTGATGAAGGCAGTCTTCAGTCTGTCTGCCGGGTTCAGCTTGATCTGGTGATATCCTGAATATGCATCTAAGAAGCTCAACAGCTCGCATCCGGCTGTGGAGTCTATCACCTGATCAATTCTTGGTAGAGCAAATGGGTCTTTGGGGCAAGCTTTGTTGAGGCTTGTGTAGTCGATACACATCCGCCATTGCTTGTTCTTCTTCAACACTAGGACCGGGTTTTCCAACCATTCTGGGAAGAACACCTCCATAATGAAGCCGGCCGCTAGGAGTCGGGCTATCTCTTCCCCCAACAACTCTTCTCTTTTCTTCTGACAGGCGGCGCAAGGGCTGCCTGACGGGCTTCACATCAGATCGGACATGTAACTTGTGCTCGGCGAATTCTGTCGGTACACCTGGCATGTCTTTAGGGGACCATGCGAAGATGTCTCGATTCTCACGGAGGAAATCGACGAGCTCGCCTTCCTATTTTCTGTCTAGGTTTGCACCTATGACAGCGTGCCTCTCTGGGTGCTCCGGGTCCAAAGGTATCCTCTTTGTTTCTTTAGCCGGCTTGAATGAACCTTCGGCTTCCGACTCCTTGGGGTCGGGTGACATCCCTGGCTGCTTGCCGGCCATCGCCACAACCCGATCAAGGAGCCGCCTCTCAGCTGCGATCACCAGGGACTCGGCCAACCAACTACTCTCAGCCGCGCAGGCGGACAACTTCCTGTAGTCGCCGGTTACGGTCAGAATCCCTTTTGAACTCGGCATCTTCATCTTGAGGTAGGCGTAGTGGGGGGCCGCCATGAACTTGGCCAGAGCAGGTCGACCAAGCAATGCTTGGTATGGGCTTTCAAGGTCCACCACTTCAAACCAAACTGGCTCTCGGCGAAAATGATCTTTGTCTCCGAAGAGGACGTCTATCAGGATCTTGCCAATTGGTGAGAAAGAAAGGCCAGGTACAATGCCGTGGAACACAGTTCGGCTACTCTGAAGCTGTCTTTGCTTGATTCCTAATTTCTCCATGGTATCCTTGTACAGGATGTTGATGCTACTGCCTCCGTCTATCAACACTCGCGAGAAGCAAGCGGCCCGCCAATCTGTGGCCAAGGTGGAGCTTAAACCCAAGGCGTAGGAGCCCGGATTTGGCATCACCTCTGGGTGATCAGCTCTGCTCCAACTGATAGGCTTCTCGGACCAATGCATAAACTCCGGAGTATCTGATGCTACTGCATTTACTTCTTGCTGCTGCAGCCGTCTACTGCGTTGGTCATCAGCAATATTGGTGAACACTACATAGGCTTCATGCTCTTCTGGGTACTCATCTTGTACGGCGCCGACTGGCCTGGCAGTTGGCTGCTGGGGCGGCTGTGGAGGCGGCGGCCCAGCAGGCAGAGCAGGAAGAAGGCCGTCTCCCTTGGCGATTCTGGTGAGCCAGTGGAATTTCCGGGTGGTATGGTTCGACGGCTTCGCGCCGCTTTGGAAATTGCAGGGACCATCCAGTGTCTGCTCGTAAGAGAAGGCCGGCAACCAGTTGGACTTACCGCCTTTCTGTCGCTTCGCCAGAGGCTGCCCTTCCGGCTGTTGGTCTTCGACTGTCGCAACCTGTCGACTACTGGAAGTCGGCTGTGGGGCTTTGCGCTTGTGATCATTTTGCTGTTGTCGCCGAATGGTATCTCCAGCCGGAGTTCTGGGAGCTTGAGGGGCCACTTTGCCAGTCGCACTAACTTGAATCTCTGTCTTCATGGAGGAGTCGCCCGTCGCATACTTGTCTGCTATGACCAGCAACTCGTCGAGGGCCTCCGGCTCGTCGTAGAGGAGCCTGTGCTTGAGGAGGGTGCCTTCTCTACACCCGGCGGTGAAATACTCGATAGCCTGCACCTCGTGCACGCCCTCGCAGGAGTTCCGAAGCTCGCCCCATCGTGTGAGGTAGTCGCGAGTCGACTCGTCTTGGCCTTGCACGCACAAGGAAAGCTGACGCGGCTTGGGGGGTCGCTTGTACATGCTTGTGAAGTTGCGGACGAAGGCCTCGGTGAAGTCGACCCAACTGTTGATGCTGCAGGGCTTCAAACTGTTCAACCATGTCCGGGCCATGCCCTGGAGCATGAGTAGAACATACTTCATGGCAACACGCTTGTTGTCGTTTGCTATGTTGACGGCTGTGGAGTAGTCAACTAGCCAATCTTCCGGCTTCACGGAGCCGGTGTACTTGGGCGTATCTCGGGGGAGCGTGAACCCTTTGGGAAAGGGCTCATCTCGGATGCGGGGTCCGAAACAGGGCGGGCCCAACTCGTCTTCTTCTTCCAGCGCCAGGGATCGGTGAAGTCGGTCGATCCGGTGGCGGGCATCGTTCTCCCCGACTCCCTCTCGGTGGCCAAGGCGGTCGCCGAGAGTCAGATGCTCAACAGGTGGCGGGGAGACTCGTCTTTCTCTTCATGGTGGGGGAGTCAGATAGTCGCCCTGCCGTTCCACCGCTCTGGGGCGGCCATCTTGGTCGCGCTCGATGGTGATGCGAGTCCGACTGTGGCTGATAGCTGGATCCCTCTCTTTTCTTCTGCGGACACCGCCAGTCGGCGTCCGAGACGTCGCGCCTCGATCTCGGCGGGGAGGCAAGTCGTCGTTTTGTTGTTGCGGCGCCTCCGTGCGGCAGCTGGCTTCGTTCTGCGCGGCAGCCGCTGGACCCGCTCAGTCATCAGGCGGCGCTCTTCGCCTTCAAAGTTGTCTAGCTCGTCCGCCACCGCCTGGGCGGCGCGGATGTTCTCCGCAGGCGTGGCATACACAGGGAGATCGGCCCCGAACAGGTTGGCGATGGCCACGCCGCGTTGTCGGACCGCGCCTAGGCGGCTAGGCCCAGTCGGGGCTGGCGAGCCGCCCACGGCGCGATCCATCTCACGTTGGTAGGCTTCTGACAAGCGTCTCATGCTCGCTAGCTTCTTCGCACCTTCGATGAGCTGAAGCTGGCGTGCCTCCAGCGTCTCGGCGTCAGCGTCCTCCAGAATGGGCGATGTCAGGTCTCGCAGAGCCGCGTCGAGTGGATCGTGAGCTCCTTCATCGGAGTGCTCGCCATGACTGATAATGAGCACCTCCGTGACGGCGCTTCCGTCGCTCTCCTCACGAGGGAGCGGCTCGTCGTAGATCACCACATTGGTGGGGAACGTGTCGAGCGACACGCTGTCGGAGTCGACCATCATCGGGTCGGTGGAGCCTACGGACTCCAAGTCCACGTCGGGCTCGCCGGCGACGTGGAGTTGGTCGAGGAGGCCCACGAGGAGGCTTCCGGGGCCGCCCGTGCCTGCGTCGGATGCAAGCTCATCGGAGATGCAAACCTCGCCAAGAAGATCGGCGAGGCAGCTCGCTGCGCAGGCATCGTCGATGCCTTGCAGCGCGTCAGGGCAAGCGCCATCGGGCGTGCCGGGCTGGCTACGCTCGCTGGAGAGGAAGAGGGTTCCCGTCCAGAGCAGGTCTCCGGACGATGGTGCACCTCGCCCCATAGTGGGCGCCAAATGTTGGGGGTTAGGTGCGACATATGCCAAAGGATGGCTTATCATGGTGGGAGCGAGTAGAACGTCGCCGGTGCCAGGAAACGGGATCAGGCAAAGACATGCACGCCGGCGGATCTTACCCAACTTCGGGGCTCTCCGGGGAGATAACACCCCTACTGCTGCTCTGCGGGGTCTCCGCATGATCACTAAGGCAAAGTGAGTACAAGGTTGCTCCTAGAGCTGTATTCTGGAGGTAGGAGAAGGCAAGGCTAGCTCTCTCCTCCCTATGTCGGGGGTTGGATACGACATATGCCAAAGGATGGCTTGTCATGGTGGGAGCGAGTAGAACGTCGCCAGTGCCTGGAAGCGGGATGAGGCAAAGACATGCACGCCGGCGGAACTTACCCAGCTTCAGGGCTCTCCTAGGAGATAACACCCCTACTGCTGCTCTGCAGGGTCTCCGCATGATCACTAAAGCAAAGTGACTACAATGGTGCTCCTGGAGCTGTTTCGGGAGGTAGGAGAGGGCAAGGCTAGCTCTCTCCTTCCTGGGCTATCTGGTCTATCTCTCTCTCTAGGTTCGAACCCTTTGCATGGGTGCCCCGGGGGGTTTATATAGGCCTACCCCCGGGGGTACAATAGTAATCCGGCTGGGCGCGGGTCCCAGCCATCTGTCTCTCAGGCCGCCGTCCTTCCCGCCGGCTTCTGGGGCCCGCCGATTGGCGGGTCCCGCGGACAGGCTTGATACTGTAGCGGCACTCCTGATGACGCAGGCTCGGTTATCGGGTCGTGGCAACAGTGCCGCCGTCTATCGGGCGATCACTGTCACCATTCCCCATCTTATCTGATTAAGGGCTCGTGGGGCCCCGGGAGGAGTCGGCCGACTCCAGGGAGGCCGACTCGCACAGGTCCGTCTTCGGGTTGCCCAGGCCGCCTTCGGCCCACCCACTGACAGGCGGCCCCACCGCCTTTAGGTCGTACAGGTCGGCGTCGTGGGCACTATGTACTACGTACTGTGGCTGAGATCAGGGCAGGCATGGTAATAGTGCCGCATCTCGCCGGAGATCTTCCAGCGGTACGGCTCACTGTAGCCATGCCGGCCCTTCGTAAGCAGGGGGAAGACGGCCATGCCGTGACCATACCCCGCGTCGTACTTCGGGATAAGGGAGGAGTCTTGGGCCGACTCTCCATAGTCGGCCTCCCTGGAAGTCGCCAGCTTGGAGTCGGCTTATCTGGGAGTCGCCGTCTGGGACTCGGCATACCTTGGAGTCGCTCCTGGGACTCGGCCTGAGGGGCGCGGCCTGCCCCGATGTCTTGAAATGTCCTGGGGCTCAGGTTAGCCTACCCGCGGCCCATTACTCCGACAGTAGTCCCCGAAGCTGGTGAAACCGTGCGGTCGCTGTATTGTGGGGCTTCAACAGCTTCAATCTTTAAAAGTGCAGACTCTGGGACTCGGCTGCCGTCTTCCCTTGGGCCGACTGTCGAAAGTCGGAGCTTCGGTGAAGAGCCTCAGCTCGGAAGTCGCGGCGGGAATCCAGGCGGCGTGCCTGATACGCTTCCCCGCAGCCATCAGGGCGGTCCTATCGCGTGGCGCAACATGGGGAGAACAGTCTGCCTACCCACGCGCGTGACGGGACGGGCCGTCAGGTGGGGCCCGCCACTACCGCCCCTCGGCATACGGACGGATCTGTTGTGGCTGAGGACGGTTGGTTTTCCCACGTCGTTACTGCACGCAGTAACTTCGTGGGCAAATCGTGGGGCGGCGTGGGCATCGCGCGCAGTTAATCCCACGCCCGCCCCCTTGGCTCCTCAGCCCGTAAGGCTATAAGTAGGCGGTGGGAAGCGGAGCGGCACAGCTCGCGCGTCCTTCTTCCCCGCTCCCCCGCCTCATCTTGCTCTCTCTCCCTCCTTCCTCCGCCGTCGAGCAGGAGCACATCGTACCGCGGCGATGAGCTCTTCCTCCGCCGCGGCCTCTGCCGTGCGCTCCCGCGTATGGGATGGCTCAGAGGTAGAGGAAGAACACATCGAGTTCCTCCGCCAGACCCGCCGTCTCCCCAGCGCGGACCTCGTGCGCGCCCGCGCCGCGCCGGAGGGGGAAATCCAGCCGGCGCCGGAAGAGGGCGAGCGGGTCATCTTTCGCTCGCACGTGGCCTGGGGCTGCCGGCGAGCGGCTTCTTCCGCTCGTTCCTGGAGTTCCACAGCCTTCAGCTGCACCACCTCACACCGAACACGGTGGTGCTGCTCTCCGCCTTCGCCACTCTGTGCGAAGGTTTCCTCGGCGTTCTCCCCACCATCGAGCTGTGGGGAGAATTCTTCTCTTCTAAGCTCGGCACGCACATCGCCGGCGTGCCGGCCCAGTGCGGCGCCTTCATCATGATGCGGCGCTCGACGGCCGACAACCCCTTTCCACCCATCACGCTGATCAAGTCGGTAAAGATGTGGCAGCTCTCGTACTTCTACGTGAAGAACCTCGCCTCCGACGGCGACTGGGTCAACTTGCCGCCTTACAACACTACTCCCCTGACTGGGCGGCTCCCCAGCTGGTCCCACCGAGTCAAGACGCTGACTCCCGCCGGAGCCGCCGCTGTGGCGCGACTCCGAGTCTTGACGCAGTCGGAGGGACTCGTCGGGGCCGACTTGCTGGCCGCCTTCGTGGCGCGCTGAGTTCTCCCGCTCCAAGGCCGGCCTCACCTGATCTGTCAGATGAGCGGCCTCCGAGACCCAAGTCAGATGAGCACGAAGGAGATGCCCCGCAAGAAGGTGGCGAACATGGTGAATTATATCGCGCACTACGAGTACGAGGAGGACTGGCAGTTCGGCAAGGAGCCGTACTCGCGCGACAACCCTCCACCAGTGGTAAGTCGCGTCTCCCTGTTGTTTTATCTTTTTCCGCAGCCGGTTCCGGCTTCTGACTCTTGCTGGCTTCTTCTGAACTAGAATCCTCTTACGCAGCCCGCCGCCGGCGCCATGAGGCAGCCCCGCGAGTATGTTCCCGACCGCGTGGAGAGCGACGTCGACGACCCCGACTTGGGGGCAGCGGCGATGGAAGCCGATGCCGAAGGCGGGGGAGGAGGGGCAGAAGGCGACTTCAGGCCCTCGGCCACCTCCGCCGACTGGCCTGATGACGACGCCGAAGGCGAAGTCGCTCCGCGCCACCAGCTGAGGATCGGCCCGTTGGGCGCCGGCTCCTCCGCCGGCCAAGGCGGCGCGAAGAGTCGTCGCGCCGGGCCGAGTGCGCCCGGCGGCAAACTGAAAAAGCTCAAGGGGGCGGCCGCCGCGACCAGACGAGAGGAGGCGGCCGCGAAGGCCAACCGCTTCCGAAGGGAAGTGAGAAAGCCGCCGCTAGTATCCGCGTAAGTCTTTACGCTCTTTTATTTTTTTCATTGAATCTTGTCCGAGTCTTCGTTGATATACTCCCTCCATTCTTCTTCAGGGCCCCTCTTTCCCTTGAGAGAGTCGCCGTCCCCTCCGTCATGGGGTCGGCTGAGACGTCCGCCAATACTCGGCGGCCCGACCCTGCGTCGACCTCCGGGAGGCGACGGAGCGGAATGCGCGGGAGAAGCGCGAGGAGGAGGAGGCCGCGCGTTTGGAGAAGGCGGAGGCCGACAGGGCGGCCGCCTCCGCCCAGAAAAAGCTGGATGATGCCGAAGCCGCCCTTGCGGCGAGACGGCGCGCCGAGGAGGCCGCGCGTCGCCGATCGGCGATGCTCGTCCCCCCACTATCGTCTGCACCGCCGCCTCCGGAGTTCACGGGGCAGACTGGGGGAGCCGGCACCGAGAACCCCGTTGTGGAGAAGGAGAGCGGCGAGGCCTCCATGTCAGACGCTCTCGTGCCGCCGCCGCCTCCACTGCCGTCTGGGAGACCGCACGGCAAACAGCCGGTGGATCCGTCGGAGCCGCCGGCCATGGACAAAGCCGAAGCGCGGCTGCTTCTCCAAGTCGCCTCGCCGGTGCGTCGCCCTCTTGAGAGGGCGACCTCGGCGCCACGACCTCGAGATCGGCGCTGCCAGCTCGGCAGCTCTAGACGCCGAGGCCACAAGCGCCGCGCCCACCGGGTGGGTGAGCGGAGGCGGCACCGGGCTGCTAAATCAATTGCTCCTGGAAGTCCAGGCGAAGTTGCGGGCTGAAGGCGACGCCCTTCAGGCCTGCACCAGAGCGCACCTGGCCGCGTGAACGGCCGTCCGAGTAAGTTTCTTCTCCTTCTTGATTCTTGTTTTTCTCTGTGGGGGCGAGCCAGCGCACCCACTAGGTGTAGTCCCCGAGTTCCGGGCCGGCTGCTGAGCAAGCGGTTCGGAACTCCCTCTGGCAAGTTCCAAACACTAACTTCATCTTCAATGACTTATTGCAAGAGTATCACAACCTCCGCGCCACTGCCTTCAACCGCAATGTTGAGGAGTTGAGCAAGCGGGCTGCCGACTTGTTGAAAAGCCGGAGTGAGTTCTTCTTCTTCGCAGGGGCGCGCTGGCGCACCCGCGGGCTATAGTCCCCGAGATTCGGGTCGACTGCTGAGCAGTCGGGCCGGATCTTCCCGGCGATCTTCTTTGCTAACGACTGATTTGTTTCCTCTTTCGTTTTTCAGGAGCCAACGCCTCTCTTTAGGAGCAGCTGGGCGAGGCCAATACCGCCCGTCGCGCCAAGAAGGAGGAGTGTGACAGGCTCGCCACGGAGCGCGACCTGGTGGCGGCGCAGCTGGCCGAGCAGAAGGAGATGCTCAAGAAGGTGCAGGACGAGGCCGAGAAGAAGGAAGCCGCTCTCCTGGCTGAGTTCGAGAGCGAGCGCTCCTCCTGGACTGACAGGGAGGCGATGCTGACCTCCGGCTTCCACGAGATCGAGGATATTGTGGATGGTACGTTTCTTTCGCTTCTTCGCGCTTCCGACTATGTGTCAGGCCGACTTCTGATTTTTCAACTTTCTTCTTTTTTGTCTTGGCAGACTTCTTCCCTGGTCACTCGCAAGCGGTCCCTCTAGCCATCGAGGTTGCTCGTGAGGCGCGAAGCGCGAATGGTGAGGAGATCGCCACCAATGCCCCCTGAACCGTTGATGAACAGCTCCTGAGCATTGAAGCCCGTCTTCGTCCGGCCCACCGGCAGATGCTCCGGCTTCAGCGTGCCGGCGCCCAGGCGGTTGCCGCTTTGTGGCCGGATATGCCGGCTCTGCGCACCACCAGTCGGACCGCCGACTGGCTGGAAGTCGCTGTCGGCCGTCTTGAGGCCTGGAAGGGCTCCTCGGCCCGGGCCGGAGCGCGCCGGGCCTTGGACTTCGTCAAGGCGTGGTATCCAGGGCTGGACCTGGACCGCCTGGCCGTGTTCCGGTCAGAAGCCCAGGCCGAGCTGGAGGCCGTGGAGGACCGACTGCCGCCGGAGGCGATCAAACCGAGACCACCCAGCCGACTGCCCCGGCGCCTGACACCGCCATCTCCTCCGATCCTCCAATCCCAGATGCCGCCTCCTAGGCTGCCTTTTTCGCCACTGCTTGTCTGTCTTAGTAATCTTTTGAAAACTTTGTTAGATTCGAACAATTCCACCCGCAGGGTGTATCTAGAACTTCTATTCGAGGATTCGGCCAAGGGCCTATGTAAATATTAATCTGCTTTCCGTCTTTCCTTGCTTATTGCTCTTTAGGCTTTTTCCCTTTGCCGCCTTCCTTTAGTCGCTGCCTTGTCAGTCGAGCAGCCGCTCTGTGGACTGTCGCTGGGTCAAGTGCTTGGCTACTTCGGGAAGGCAAGGACTTGGCCGTTTAGAGTTTCTTTAGCAAGTCGGATAGAAAGCGACATGCCGACTACCCAAGAGTCAGTCGTCCTTAATAGAGGCTAATAAAGATGGTGAACCGGCTACTCATGAGTCGGTCGTCCGCTTCAGAAATGCTGGAGGCCGTCTTATGCTATGTTCGTGCTTTAGGTCCTTAGCCATTTTTCGCGTGGGTGCCCGTTCTTCCTCACTCCTGCCTGCCTCACAGTCGCTCTGCGAGCTGAGGCTTTGCCAGGAGGCGGATTGGGCACCGCACACTACTTGTCTGACTGCGGGAAGCTTCTCATAGCGCAAGGCGGCGAATCCCCGGGCCGACTAGTCAGGCCCGGTGCCAAGCGGCTTGTAATGAAAGTAATGTACTCGGAGGCATAATTCTTATCGTACAGATAACAAAAAGGGCAGTCCCCGAGCTCGTCTCGGGGGGCCCAAAGTCTTAGTACTTTAATACAAAGGGGTAGTGTGATACGTACTGCATCAACTGTAAAATCTTTGAAGAAGATTTGTATTCCACGGGCGCTCTGTCTCTTTGCCGGAATCGTCCCTCTTGCGCGCTCGGGGCTTCTGGGCGTCGATTAAATAGTAGGCGTCATTCCCTAGCACCTTGCTGATGATGAAGGGGCCTTCCCAAGGTGCCGAAAGTTTGTGCTGGCCGGCTGTTCATTGGATCAGCTGGAGCACAAGGTCGCCTTCTTGAAAGGATCTTGGCCTGACCTTCCTGTTGTAGTATCGATGCAGACTCTACTGGTAGATGCTGGAACGGCTGAGTGCCAACAGCCGGCCCTCTTCCAGCAGATCGACACCGTCTTGACGTGCTTCTTCTGCTTCTTCCTCGGTGTACATGGTGACTCGCGGGGAGTCGAACTCTATGTCCGTTGGGATGACGGCTTCGGCGCCATAGACGAGGAAGAACGGTGTGAAGCCGGTTGACTTGTTTGGAGTCATGCGCAGACTCCAGAGGATGGCTGGCAACTCCTCAAGCCAACAGCCGGCAGATCGCTTCAGCGGTACGACGAGTCGAGGCTTGATGCCGGATAAGATAAGGCCGTTTGCTCGCTCCACTTGGCCGTTTGACTGCGATGGGCAATGGACGCTAAGTCCAGTCGGATGCCCTGTGTCGCACAGAAACGGGCCAAGGCGCCTTTGGCAAAATTCGTGCCATTGTCGGTGATGATGCTGTGTGGGATGTCGTACCGAGTTGTGATGTCAGCGATGAAGGTCACTGCAGTCGGACCATTCAATTTCTTGATGGGTTTCACCTCCACCCACTTGGTGAACTTGTCCACTGTGACGAGTAGGTGAGTCAAGCCACCTCGTGCCGTCTTGAATGGTCCCACCATGTCCAGGCCCCAAACTGCAAAGGGCCAGGCGATGGGGATAGTCTTGAGCGCGGAAGCCGGCTGAAGTGGCTTGGAACAAAAAATCTGGCACCCCTTGCACTTTTGGACTAACTCTTTGGCCTCTTCCAGGGCGGTTGGCCAGAAAAAACCGTGCCGGAAGGCTTTGGCGACGAGCGCCCTTGAGGCCGTGTGGTGACCGCACTCGCCTTCATGGATGTCTCTAAGGATTACCTGACCTTATTCTGCTTCAACGCAGCGTTGGAAGACGTCGGTAACGTTGCGCCTGACCAGCTTTCTGTTGACTATGGTGTAGGCTACTGCTCGGCGTTGCACTTGCCGAGCCAAGATTTTTTCAGTTGGCAGCTCTCTGTTTACTAAGAATCTGAGGATGGGCTGGGCCCATGAAGGTGCTGCTATTTCTTCAACTGCCACTAGTGCGACTTGGATAAGGGCGGCCGGGCTGGGAGGCGGCGGGTTGGAGTCCGTAGCCGCTTGCTGATTTTAGAAAGTCCCGGGGCCGACTGGAGCACTCCCCGGGCCGAGCTCTGGAGTCTTCGATCTTGCTACCGCAGTCCCCGGGCCGGGTTCTGAAGTCCCTGAGCCGGCTTCGACTGTATGTTTCTTGGAGTCGGATCCATCCTCCTCAGGCGGAGCCGGCACATAGATTGAATCTGATTTTGGTGACGGCTTGATAGAAGGCTTGAGGAGGCGCCATAGGGCGACACCAGATGGTATTGCTTGGCGGGTGGAGCCGATTCGTGCCAAGGCGTCTGCTTGGTTGTTGTAGTTCCTTGGCACGTGGAGGAACTCGCACCCCTCGAAGTATCCGCTGAGTTGCTGGACGAGGAAACGGTAGCTCGCCATATTTGCGTCCTTGGCGTCCCAATCGCCAGATGATTGCTGGACCACCAAGTCAGAGTCGCCATAACACAGGATCCGGCGAATGCCGAGTTCTTTGGCAAGCCGGAGCCCATGGATGAGCGCCTCGTACTCGGCCACGTTGTTGGAGGCGGCGAAGTGGATCTGTAGCGCATATCTGAGCTTGTCGCCCTTGGGGGAAGTGAGGACGACGCCGGCTACCAGGCCGGTGCGCATCTTGGAGCCATCGAAGTGCATCTGCCAATGGGTGGAGTCGGGCGTTGGCGGCAGATACTGGGCCTCGGCCCAGTCGACGAGGAAGTCGGCCAGTGCTTGTGACTTGATGGCGGTGCGGGGCTCGTAGTAGATGGTGTAGGGAGCCAGGTCAATGGCCCATTTGGCCACCCGGCCAGAAGCATCTCGGCTTCCAATGATCTCGGCCAGTGGAGCTGTGCAGACCACGGTGATTGGATGCTCCTGGAAGTAAGGCTTCAATTTCTTGGCGGCAAAATGCACGCCGTAGCACATCTTCTGGTAATGGGGGTAGTTCTGCTTGGAGGTCGACAGCACCTCGCTCAAGTAATATACCGGTCTCTGGACGGGTAGCGCCTTGCCTTCCTCCTTGCGCTCGACTACAATGACCGTGCTGACTACTCGGCTGGTGGCGGCAATGTATAAGAGCATGGGCTCTTTGGGAGTCGGAGCCGCCAGCACAGGGGGAGTAGTCAACATCTTCTTTAGTTGGAGAAAAGCCTCGTCCGCCTTCGGAGTCCACTCAAAGAAGGTCGTCTTCTTCATGAGCTCATACAAGGGGAGAGCCTTCTCGCCCAGTCGACTGATGAATCGGCTGATGGATGCCAAACAGCCGGTGAACTTCTGCACATCTAACAGTCATCTGGGTGCCTCCATCCTTTCGATGGCCTTGATCTTTACTAGATTGCACTCTATGCCGCGTTCGGAGACCAGGAAACCGAGGAGCTGGCCGGCTGGTACTCCGAAAACGCACTTCTCCGGGTTGAGCTTGATCTAGAATCGGCGCAGATTCTCAAATGTTTCCTTGAGGTCCTCCAGCAACGTTCCACGCTTCTCTGTCTTCACCACAACGTCATCCACATAGACGTGGGCATTTCTGCCGAGTTGCTTCAGGAGGCACTTCTGCATGCAACGCTGAAAGGTGGCACCGGCGTTTCTTAAGCCGAACGTCATGGTCAGGTAGCAGAAGGCTCCAAACGGCGTGATGAAGGCGGTCTTCAGCCTGTCAGTCGGGTTCAGCTTGATCTGATGATATCCTGAATATGCATCTAGGAAACTCAACAGCTCGCATCCGGCTGTGGAGTCTATCACCTGATCAATTCTTGGCAGAGCAAATGGGTCCTTGGGGAAGGCTTTGTTGAGGCTTGTGTAATCAATGCACATCCGCCACTTCTTGTTCTTCTTCAGCACTAGTACTGGGTTTGCCAGCCACTCTGGAAAAAATACTTCCATGATGAAGCCGGCTGCAAGGAGCCGGGCTATTTCTTCTCCAATAACTCTTCTTTTTTCTTCTGACAGGCGGCGCAAGGGCTGCCTGACGGGCTTCATATCAGATCGGACGTGTAATTTGTGCTCGGCGAATTCCGTCGAGACACCAGGCATGTCCCTAGGGGACCATGCGAAGATGTCGCGATTCTCACGGAGGAAATCGACGAGCTCGCCTTCCTATTTGCTGTCAAGGCCTGTGCCCATGACAGCGTACCTCTTCGGGTGCTCCGGGTCCAACCGTATCTTCTTTGTTTCTCTGGCCGGCTTGAATGATCCTTCTGCTTCCGACTCCTTGGGGTCGGGCAATAACTCGGGCTGCTTGCCGGCCATCACCACGACCCGATCAAGGAGCCGTTTCTCAGCTGCGATCACCAAGGACTCGGCCAACCGACTGCATTCGGCCGCGCAAGCGGACGACTTCCTGTAGTCGCCGGACACGGTTAGGATTCCCTTGGAACTCGGCATCTTCATCTTGAGGTAGGCGTAGTGGGGGACCGCCATGAACTTGGCCAAGGCGGGTCGGCCAAGCAGTGCATGATATGGGCTCTCAAGGTCCACCACCTCAAACCAAATTGGCTATCGGCGGAAATGATCTTTGTCTCCGAAGAGGACATCTATCAGGATCTTGCCGATTGGTGAGCAGGAAAGGCCAGGGATGATTTCGTGGAACACAGTCCGGCTTCTCTGAAGTTGTCTTCGCTTGATTCCTAATTTCTCCATTGTATCCTTGTACAGGATGTTGATACTGCTGCCTCCGTCTATCAGTACTCGCGAGAAGCGAGCGGCCCGCCTATCCGTGGCGAGTGTGGCGCCTAAGACCAAGGCGTAGGAGCCTGGACTCGGCATCACCTCTGGGTGATCAGCTCTGCTCCACTGCTAGGCTTCTCGGACCAATGCATGAACTCTGGAGTGCTTGATGCAACCGCGTTCACTTCTTGCTGCTGTTGGCGCCTGCTGCGCCGGTCATCCGCTACACTGGTGAACACCACATAGGCTCCGTGCTCATCTGGGAACTCGTCTTGTATCGCGCCGACTGGCCTGACGGCCGGCTGCTGGGGCGGTGGTGGAGGAGGCGGCCCAGCAGGAGCGGGAGGGAGCAGGCCGTCCTCCTTGGCGATTCTGGTCAGCCAGTGGCATTTCCTAGTGGTGTGGTTTGACGGCTTCGCGCCACTGTGAAACTTGCAGGAGCCATCTAGAGTCTTCTCGTAGGAGAAAGCCGGCAGCTAGTTGGACTTGCCGCCCTTCTGCCGCTTCGCCGGAGGCGGCCCCTCCAGCTGCTGGTCCTCTGCCGTTGCCACTTGCCGACTACTGGAAGTCGGCTGCGGGGCTTTGCGCTTCTGGTCATTCTGCTGTTGCCGCCGACTGGTGTCTCCAGCCGGAGTTCTTGGAGCCTGAGGGGCGACTTTGCCAGTTGTGCTGACCCGAATCTCCGCCTTCATGGAGGAGTCGGCCGTGGCATACTTGTCCGCTGTGATCAGCAGCTCATCGAGGGTCTCTGGCTCATCGTAGAGGAGCTTGTGCTTGAGGAGGGTGCCTTCTCTGCACCCGGCAGTAAAGTACTCGATGGCCTGCACCTCGTGCACGCCCTCGCAGGAGTTCCGGAGCTCGCCCCATCGCGTGAGGTAGTCGCGAGTAGACTCGTCAGGGCCTTGCACGCACAAGGAGAGCTGGCGTGGCTTGGGAGGTCGCTTGTACGTGCTCGTGAAGTTGCGGACGAAAGCCTCGGTGAAGTCGACCCAGCTATTGATGCTGCGAGGCTTCAGACTGTTTAACCATGTCCAGGCCGAGCCCTAGAGCATGAGCAGGATGTATCTTACGGCAACACGCTTGTTGCCGTTCGCTATGTTGACGGTTGTGGAGTAGTCGATCAGCCAATCTTCCGGCTTCACGGTGCCGGTATATTTGGGCGTGTCTCGGGGGAGCGTGAACCCTTTGGTAAAGGGCTCATCCGGGATGCGGGGTCCAAAGCAGGGGGACCCAACTCGTCATCTTCTTCCAGCGCCAGGGATCGGTGGAGTCGGTCGATCCGGTGGCGGGCGTCGTTCTCTCCGACTCCCTCTCGGCGGCCAAGGCGGTCGCCGAGAGTCGGATGTTCTACGGGCGGCGGGGAGACTGGTCTTTCCCTGCGAGGAGGGGGAGGTAAGTAGTCGTCCCGCCGTTCCACCGCTCTAGGGCGGCCGTCTTGGTCGCGCTCGATGGTGATGTGAGTCCGACTGCGGCTGGCAGCCGGCTCCTTGTCCTTCTTCCCACGGGCCCCGCCACTCGGCGTTCGAGACGTCGCACCTTGGTCTCGGCGAGGCGGTGGGTCGTCGTTTTGGCGCTGCGGCGCCTCGGTGCGGCAGCCGGCATTATTCTGCGTGACAGCCGCGTCGAGGAGCTGCTGAACTCGCTCCGTCATTATGCGGCGCTCTTCGCCTTCGAAGTTGTCGAGCTCGTCTGCCGCCGCCTGGTCAGCACGGATATTCTCTGCAGGCGTGGCATACACAGGGCGATCAGCCCCAAAGAGGTTGGCGATTGCCGCGCCGCGCTGTTGGACCGCGCCCAAGCGGCTAGACCCGGTTGGAGTCGGCGAGCCGCCTACGGCGCGATCCATCTCTCGTTGGTAAGCTTCTGACAAGCGCCTCATGCTTGCCAGCTTCTTCGCGCCCTCGATGAGCTGAAGGCGGAGCGCCTCCAGCGTCCCGGCGTCAGCGTCTTCCGGAATCGGTGCTGCAATGTCTCGCAGGGCCGCGTCAAACGGGTCATGCACTCCTTCACCGGAGCGCTCGCCGTGCTCGAGGACGAGGACCTCAGTGACGGTGCTTCCACCGCTCCCCGCGTACGAGAGCGGCTCGTCGTAGACCACCACATTGGTGGGGAACGCGTCGAGCGATGCGGTGTCGGAGTCGACCAGCATCGGGTCGGTGGATCCTATGGACTCCAGGTCCGCGGCAGGCTCACCGGCAACGTGGAGTTGGTCGAGGAGGCCTGCGAGAAGGCTCTCGGGGCCACTCGTGCCTACGTCGGGTGCAGGCTCGTCGGAGAGGCAAACCTCACCGACAAGATCAGCGAGGCAGCTGGCTGCACAGGCGATCTCAGCACCGCGTAGCGCGTCAGCACAGACGCCGTCCGGCGTGCCGGGCTGGCTGTGCTCGCCGGGGAGGAACAGGTTTCCCGTCCAGAGCAGATCTCCGGACGACGGTGCACCTCGCCCCACGGTGGGCGCCAAATGTCGGGGGTTGGATACGACATATGCCAAAGGATGGCTTATCATGGTGGGAGCGAGTAGAACGTCGCCGGTGCCTGGAAGCTGGATGAGGCGAAGACATGCACGCCGGCGGAACTTACCCAGCTTCAGGGCTCTCCTAGGAGATAACACCCCTACTGCTGCTCTGCGGGGTCTCCGCATGATCACTAAAGCAAAGCGACTACAATGGTGCTCCTGGAGCTGTTTCGGGAGGTAGGAGAGGGCAAGGCTAGCTCTCTCCTTCCTGGGCTATCTGGTCTATCTCTCTCTCTAGGTTCGAACCCTTTGCATGGGTGCCCCGGGGGGTTTATATAGGCCTACCCCCCGGGGGTACAATAGTAATCCGGCTGGGCGCGGGTCCCAGCCGTTTGTCTCTTAGGCCGCCGTCCTTCCCGCCGGCTTCTGGGGCCCGCCGACTGGCGGGTCCCACAGATAGGCTTGATACTGTAGCGGCACTCCTGATGACGCAGGCTCGGTCATCGGGTCGTGGCAACAGTGCCGCCGTCTATCGGGCGATCACTGTCACCATTCCCCATCTTATCTGATTAAGGGCTCGTGGGGCCCCGGGAGGAGTCGGCCGACTCCAGGGAGGCCGACTCCCACAGGTCCGTCTTCGGGTAGCCCAGGCCGCCTTCGGCCCACCCACTAACAGGCGGCCCCACCGCCTTCGGGTCATACAGGCCGGCATCGTGGGCACTGTGTACTGCGTACTGTGGCTGAGATCAGGGCAGGCATGGCAACAGTGCCGCATCTCGCCGGAGATCTTCCAGTGGTACGGCTCACTATAGCCATGCCGGCCCTTCGTAAGCAGGGGGGAGACGGCCATGCCGTGACTGTACCCCGTGTCGTACTTCGGGATAAGGGAGGAGTCTTGGGCCGACTCTCCATAGTCGGCCTCCCTGGAAGTCGCCAGCTTGGAGTCGGCTTATCTAGGAGTCGCCGTCTGGGACTCGGCATACCTTGGAGTCGCTCCTGGGACTCATCCTGAGGGGCGCGGCCTGCCCCGATGTCTTGAAATGTCTTGGGGCTCGGGTTATCCTACCCGTGGCCCATTACTCCGACACCCTATATGATCTGGTCTAGTGCTAATATATTCGAACCCTTTGCATGGGTGCCCCGAGGGGTTTTTATAGGCCTACCCCCTGGGGGTACAATGGTAATCCAGCTGGGCGCAGGTCCCAGCCGTCTGTCTCACAGGCCGTCGTCTTCTTCGCCGACTGCTGGGGCCCGCCGACTGGTGGGCCCCGCCGACGGGTCCGATACTATGGCCGTGCTTCTAATGACGCAGGCTTGGTCATGGGGTCGTGGCAACAGTGCCGCCGTCTATCGGACGATCACTGTCGCCATTCTCCGTCTTGTCTGGTTAATGGCGTGTGGGGCCCGTGGGAAGGGCCGGCCGACTCAAGGGGAGCCGACTCCCACGGGTCCGTCTTCGGGGTGCACCCAGCCGTCCTCTGCTCTCTCGCTGACGGGCGGGTCCCGCTGTCTCTGGGTTGTACAGGTAGGCCATCATGGCCACAATGCACCGCCACTGTGGCTGAAGTCAGGGCAGGCATGGCAACAGTGTTGCGCCATGCTGGAGATCTCCAGTGATACGGCACACTGTAGCCATGCCAGCTCCTCGTAAGCAGGGGGTGACGGCCACGCTGTGACCATACCCCGCCTCGCCTATCGTGGCGAAGGTAGGTGACGGGTGGAATCGCAGGCCGACTCTCTAAAGCCAGCTTCTCTGGGAGTCGCCGGCCATGAGTCGGCTTATCTTGGAGTCGCCGCCTGGGACTCGGCTTATCTTGGAGTCGCCGGCCTGGGACTCGGCTTATCTTGGAGTCGCTGCCTGGGACTCGGCTTATCTTGGAGTCGCTGCCTGGGACTCGGCTTGACGGGCGCAGCCTGCCCCGATGCCTTGAAAGGCTCTGGGGCTCGGGTTAGCCTACCCGTGGCCCATTACTCCGATAGTAAATAATGATAAAAGTGAGTGTACACGGTATTGCAATGCTAGGAAACAAGGCCTAGGGTTCATAGTTTCACTAGCGCAAGTTCTCTCAACAATAATAACATAACTGGAGCATATAACTATCCCTCAACATGCAACAAAGAGTCACTCCAAAGTCACTAATAGCAGAGAACAAATGAAGAGATTATGGTAGGGTACGAAACCACCTCAAAGTTATCCTTTCTGATTGATCTATTCAAGAGTCCGTAGTAAAATAACACGAAGCTGAGTTCGTACTAGAATAACACCTTAAGACACAAATCAACCAAAACCCTAATGTCACCTAGATACTCCAATGTCACCACAAGTATCCGTGGGCATGATTATACGATATGCATCACACAATCTCAGATTCATCTATTCAACCAACACAAAGTACTTCAAAGAGTGCCCCAAAGTTTCTACCGGAGAGTCAAGACGAAAACATGTGCCAACCCCTATGCATAAGTTCATTGAACCCGCAAGTTGATCACCAAAACATACATCAAGTAGATCACGTGAATATCCCATTGTCACCACAGATAAGCACGGCAAGACATACATCAAGTGTTCTCAAATCCTTAAAGACTCAATCTGATAAGATAACTTCAAAGGAAAAACTCAATCCTAGAGGGGGAGAAACATCATAAGATCCAACTATAATAGCAAAGCTCGCGATACATCAAGATCGTATCACCTCAAGAACACGAGAGAGAGAGAGAGATCAAACACATAGCTACTGGTACATACCCTCAACTCCGAGGGTGAACTACTCCCTCCTCGTCATGGAAAGCACCAAGATGATGAAGATGGCCACCGATGATGGATCCCCCTCCAGCAGGGTGCCGAAACAGGCTCCCGAGAGGTTTTTGGTGGCTATAGAGGCTTGCGGCGGCGGAACTCCCGATCTATTGTGTCCCCCGATGTTTTTAGGGTATATGGATATATATAGGCAAAAGAAGTCGGTCAGGGGAGCCACGGGGGGCCCACGAGGGTGGGGGGCGCGCCCAGGGGGGTAGGGCGCGCCTCCCTACCTCGTGGCTTCCTCGAAGCTTCCCTGATGTCTACTCCAAGTCTCCCGGATTGCTTTCGTTCCAAAAATAAATCTCCCGAAGGTTTCATTCCGTTTGGACTCCATTTGATATTCCTTTTTTGCGAAACACTGAAGTAGGCAAAAAAATAGCAATTTGGGTTGGGCCTTCGGTTAATAGGTTAGTCCCAAAAATAATATAAAAGTGTATAGTAAAGCCCATTAAACATCCAAAACAGATAATATAATAGCATGGAACAATCAAAAATTATAGATACGTTGGAGATGTATCAACAAACAAGAAGCAAACAAAAAGGCGGACGGGAAGAAGGCGAAAAAAAGGCAATTTTTTGTGTTTTCTGAAAAGTTTTAGAAGTGGGGGAGATAAAAACAAGAGGAAAATGGCAAATAATGTAAGTGCAAGAGATTAGAGTATATGATAGGTACTTGGTAGGCTTGAAGTAGAACCTCTCCGGCAACAGTGCAAGAAATTCTTCCTGCTACTTCTTGAGCTTGCGTTGGTTTTTCCCTTGAAGAGGAAAGGGTGATGCGGCAAAGTAGAAATAAGTATTTCCCTCGGTTAAGAACCAAGGTATCAAATCAGTAGGAGGTATGCGCTAGTCCCCAATAATTGCACCTACACAAACAAACAAATACTTGCACCCAACGCGAAAAAGGATTATCGATCCCTTCACATTTAATTGCAAGGATGAGATCTGATAGCATAGGTATAAAAGATAAATAAAAAGGAAAAATAAAGTAAAAGTAAATAAATTGCAGCAAGGTATTTTTGTGTTTTTGGTTTTATAGATCTGAAAATATATGATGAGAAATAGAACCGGGGGCCATATTTTCACCAGAGACTTCTCTCTTGAAAGAACACATACGATGGGTAAAAAAATTACTGTTGAGCAATTGACAGAAAAGTGCAAAGTTATGATGACATCTAAGGCAATGATCATGAATATAGGCATCAAGACCATGACAAGTAGACCGAAACGATTCTGCATCTACTACTATTACTCCACACATTGACTGCTATCCAACATGCATCTAGTGTATTAAGTTAACAAGAACGGAGTACCGCCTTAAGCAAGTGACATGCTGTGGAGGGATAAACTCAAGCAATATGATATAAACCCCATCTTTTAATCCTTAATGGCAACAATACAAATACGTGCCTCGCTACCCCTACTATCACTGGGTGAGGACATCGCAAGATTGAACCCATCACAAAGCACCTCTCCCATTGCAAGATAAATCAATCTAGTTGGACAAACCAAATCAATAGATCAGAGAGAAATACAAAGCTATCTTAATCATGCATAAAAGAGTTTAGAAAAGACTCAAATATTCATAGATAATCTGATCATGAATCTACAATTCATCAGATCTCAACAAACATACCGCAAAAGAAGATTACATCGAATAGGTCTCAAAGAACATCGAGGAGAACATTGTATTGAAGATCAAAGAGAGATAGAAGCCATCGAGCTACTAGTTAAGGACCAGTAGGTCTTTGGTAAACTACTCACACGTCATCGGTAGGGCAGCAAGGTTGATGTAGAAGCCCTCAGTGATCAAACCCCCCTCCAGCAGAGTATCGGAAAAGGCCCCGAGATGGGATCTCACGAGAACAGAAGCTTGCGGCGGCGAAAAAGTGTTTTTTTGTGTGCCCTCTAACGTAAGGGGAATATTTGGGTATTTATAGAGCAGAGATTAGGGTTAGAAGATCCACAGGGGGACCACAAGCCCTAGGGGCATGCCCCAGGGGGGAGCCCCCATACGCTTGTGGGCCCCTGTGGCTCTTCTGGCCTCCTCCCGAAGCTTCGTGGTTGCCTTCTGTCCCAAGAAAATTCGTCAAAAAGTTTCATTTCGTTTGGACTCTGTTTGGGATTGATTTTCTGTAAGAGACAAAAACAAGGAAAAAATAGCAACTGGCACTGGGCACTAGGTTAATAGGTTAGTCCCAAAAAATGATATGAAATAGCATAAAAATTCATATAAAATATCCAAGATGGGTAATATAATAGCATGTAACAATAAAAATTTATAGATATGTTGGAGACATATCAGCGTTTGTTGTGGAGTTTGCCACATCGTCAGTGAGAGTAGGCTTAGCCCATGCAATATTGTCTTTTCATCTGGTTTTCCATAATTAACAGGCAACAATATCTACTCCTAAAAGGGGAGTTGGTAGCTTTCTCTCCCTGGTTTGTTTTCATCTATTTTTTTTGCCTCGCCTCCCACAACCCCTCCCAGTGGTTTCTTTTCTCCCTCCCAATTAAAAAACCAAATCACATTAAAGGGGAGATCTTGTTTTGTGATTACTTTGGTACATGCTGAGTCAATTAAATTATGTAAATAATAGGTAATTAAGAACTCATATATCACACCATATATATATATATGTGTGCGTGTGTGTGTGTGTGAGATCACCATCCTAAAAGATAGACATGAGATTTTTCTCGATAATCTTCCAAAACAAAATAAGATATTTCTCAATGTGTTGTCATTTATTGTTATCATTATCTCTACTATTAAATCACAATCACAACTTTCCTAATACAACAAAAATAGCATAGATTTTTTTATCTTACCAAATCACATATATCTGTACAATTAAAGAGGAGTTGGTAAGCCGGTACACACAGTTTATTTTCGCTTCCACCTTCCACTGAAGGAAATATGCCCTAGAGGCAATAATAAAGTTGTTATTTATATTTCCTTATATCATGATAAATGTTTATTATTCATGCTAGAATTGTATTAACCGGAAACTTAGTACATGTGTGAATACATAGACAAACAAAGTGTCACTAGTATGCCTCTACTTGACTAGCTCGTTAATCAAAGATGGTTAAGTTTCCTAGCCATAGACATGAGTTGTCATTTGATGAACGGGATCACATCATTAGAGAATGATGTGATTGACTTGACCCATTCCGTTAGCTTAGCACTTGATCGTTCAGTATGTTGCTATTGCTTTCTTCATGACTTATACTTGTTCCTATGACTATGAGATTATGCAAATCCCGAATACCGGAGGAACACTTTGTGTGCTACCAAACGTCACAACATAACTGGGTGATTATAAAGGTGCTCTAGAGGTGTCTCCGATGGTGTTTGTTGAGTTGGCATAGATCGAGATTAGGATTTGTCACTGTCATAGAGGCATCTCTGGGCCCTCTCGGTAATGCACATCACTATAAGCCTTGCAAGCAATGTGACTAATGAGTTAGTTACAGGATGATGCATTACCGAACGAGTAAAGAGACTTGCCAGTAACGAGATTGAACTAGGTATTGACATACCAACGATTGAATCTCAGGCAAGTAACATACTGATGACAAAGGGAACAACGTATATTGTTATGCGGTTTAACCGATAAACATCTTCATAGAATATGTGGGAGCCAATATGAGCATCCAGGTTCTGCTATTGGTTATTGGTTGGATACATGTCTCGGTCATGTCTACATAGTTCTCGAACCCGTAGGGTCCGCACGCTTAACGTTCGGTGAAGATCGGTATTATGAGTTTATGTTTTTTGATGTACCGAAGGTAGTTTGGACTTCTGGATGTGATCACGGACATGAAGAGGAGTCTCGAAATGGTCGAGACATAAAGATTGATATATTGGACGACTATATTCAGACATCGGATGAGTTCCGGGGGTCACCGGATATTTATCAGAGTGCCAGGGGGTTATTTCAACCCCCGGGGGATCTAATGGGCCAACATGGGCCTTGTGGGAGAGACAGGAGAGGGCCTAGGGCTGCCCCCCCCCCTTGGGAGTCCGAATTGGACAAGGAGGGGGCGACGCCCCCTCTTTCCTCCCTCTCTCCCTCTCCTACCTTCCCCCTTCCTCCTTCCTAGTTGGACTAGGAAAGGGGAGTCCTAGTCCCACTAGGAGGAGGACTCCCCCTCTCCTTGGCGCGCCCCAACGCCAGGCCAGCCTCCCCCTTGCTCTTTTATAAATGGGGGTAGGGGGCACCCTAGGACACACAAGTTGATCATTGATCCCTCTTAGCCATGTGTGGTGCCCCCTCCACCATAATCAACCTTGGTCATATCATTGCGGTGCTTAGGCGAAGCCCTGCATTGGCAGCATCATCATCATCGTCATCACGCCATCATGCTGACGAAACTCTCCCTCGACACTTTGCTGGATCGAAGTTTGTGGGACGTCACAGAGTTGAACGTGTGCAGATCGCGCAGGTGCCGTACGTTCGGTACTAGGATCGGTCGATCGTGAAGACATACGACTACATCAACCGCGTTGTCATAACGCTTCCGCTTTCGGTCTATGAGGGTACGTGGACAACACTCTCCCCTCTCGTTGCTATGCATCACCATGATCTTGCACGTGCGTAGGAAATTTTTTGAAATTACTATGTTCCCCAACAGTGGCATTCGAGCCAGGTTTATGCACAGGTGTTATATGCACGAGTAGAACACAAGTGAGTTGTGGGCAATAATAGTCATACTGCTTACCAGCATGTCATACTTTGATTCGGCGGTATTGTTGGATGAAGCGGCCCAGGACGACATTACGCGTACGCTTACGCGAGACTAGTTCTACTGACGTGCTTCTCACATAGGTGGCTGGCGGGTGTCAGTTTGTCCAACTTTAGTTGAATCGAGTGTGGCTACGTCCGGTGCTTGTTGAAGGTTAAAACGGCACATACCTGACGGAAAATCGTTGTGGTTTTGATGCGTAGGTAAGAACGGTTCTTGCTCAGCCCGTAGCAGCCACGTAAAACTTGCAACAACAAAGTAGAGGACGTCTAACTTGTTTTTGTGGGGCGTGTTGTGATGTGATATGGTCAAGACATGATGCTAAATTTTATTGTATGATATGATCATGTTTGTAACAAAGTTATCGGCAACTGGCAGGAGCCATATGGTTGTCGCTTTATTGTATGCAATGCAATCACCCTGTGATTGTTTTTACTTTATCACTAATCGATAGTGATAGTCGTAGAAACAATAGATGGCGAGACGATAACGATGCTACGATGGAGAGCAAGGTGTCTCGCCGGTGACAATGGTGATCATGACGGTGCTTTAGAGATGGAGATCAAAGGCACAAGATGATGATGGCCATATCATATCACTTATATTGATTGGATGTGATGTTTATCTTTTATGCATCTTATTTTTCTTAGTTCGACGGTAGCATTATAAGATGATCTCTCACTAAATTTAAAGGTACAAGTGTTCTCCCTGTGTATGCACCATTGTGAAAGTTCATCGTGCAGAGACACCACGTGATGATCGGGTGTGATAAGCTCTACATTCACATACAATGGGTGCAAGCCAGTTTTGCACACGCAGAATACACATGTTAAACTAGACGAGCCTACCATATGCAGATATGGCCTCGGAACACTGGGACCGAATGGTCGAGCGTGAATCATATAGTAGATATGATCAACATAGTGATGTTCACCATTGAAAACTACTCCATCTCACGTGATGATCGGACATGGTTTAGTTGATTTGGATCACGTGATCGCTTGGATGATTAGAGGGATGTCTATCTAACTGGGAGTTCTTAAGTAATATGATTAATTGAACTTTAATTTATCATGAACTTAGAACCTGATAGTTTTTTGCATGTCTATGTTGTTATAGATAGATGGCCGTGCTGTTGTTCCGTTGAATTTTAATGCGTTCCTAGAGAAAGCTAAGTTGAAATATGATGGAAGAAATTACACGGACAACTTGAGGATTATCCTCATTGTTGCACAGAAGAATTACGTCCTGGAAGCACCGCTAGGTGCAAGACCTGCTGCAGGAGCAACGCCAGACGTTGTGAACGTCTGGCAGAGCAAAGCTGATGACTACTCGATAGTTCAGTGTGCCATGCTTTACGGCTTAGAACCGGGACTTCAATGACGTTTTAGACGTCATGGAGCATATGAGATGTTTCAGGAGTTGAAGTTAATATTTCAAGCAAATGCCCGGATTGAGATATATGAAGTCTCGAATAAGTTCTATAGCTGCAAGATGGAGGAGAATAGTTCTGTCAGTGAACATATACTCAAAATGTCTGGGTATAACAATCACTTGATTCAACTGGGAGTTAATCTTCCTGATGATAGTGTCATTGACAGAATTCTTCAATCACTACCACCAAGCTACAAGAGCTTCCTGATGAACTATAATATGCAAGGGATGAACAAGACAATTCCCGAGCTCTTCGCAATGCTAAAGGCTGCGGAGGTAGAAATCAAGAAGGAGCATCAAGTGTTGATGGTCAACAAGACCACCAGTTTCAAGAAAAAGCGTAAAGGGAAGAAGGGGAACTTCAAGAAGAACGGCAAGCAAGTTTCTGCTCAAGTGAAGAAGCCCAAGTCTGGACCTAAGCCTGAGACTGAGTGCTTCTACTGCAAAGAGACTGGTCACTGGAAGCGGAACTTCCCCAAGTATTTGGCGGATAAGAAGGATGGCAAGGTGAACAAAGGTATACGTAATATACATGTTATTGATGTGCACCTTACTAATGCTTGCAGTAGTGCCTGAGTATTTGATACTGGTTCTGTTGCTAATATTTGCAACTCGAAACAGGGACTACGGATTAAGCGAAGATTGGCTAAGGACGAGGTGACGATGCACATAGGAAATGGTTCCAAAGTCGATGTGATTGTTGTCGGCATGCTACCTCTACATCTACCTTCGGGATTAGTTTTACACCTGAATAATTGTTATTTGGTGCCAGCGTTGAGCATGAACATTATATCTAGATCTTGTTTGATGGAGATGGTTATTCATTTAAATCTGGGAATAATGGTTGTTCTATTTATATGAGTAATATCTGTTATGGTCATGCACCCTTGAAGAGTGGTCTATTTTTATTGAATGTCGATAGTAGTGACACACATATTCATAATATTGAAGCCAAAAGATGCAGAGTTGATAATGATAGTGCAACTTATTTGTGGCACTGCCGTTTGGGTCATATTGGTGTAAAGCGCATGAAGAAACTCCATTATGATGGACTTTTGGAATCACTTGATTATGAATCACTTGGTACTTGTGAACCATGCCTCATGGGCAATATGAATAAAACTCCGTTCTCTGGAACAATGGAGTGAGCAACAATATATTGGAAATCATACATACTGATGTATGTGGTCCGATGAATATTGAGGCTCACGGCGGGTATCGTTATTTTCTCACCTTCATAGATGACTTGAGGAGATATGGGTATATCTACTTGATGAAACATAAGTCTGAAACATTTGAAAAATTCAAAGAATTTCAGAGTGAAGTGGGAAATCATCGTAACAAGAAAATAAAGTTTCTACGGTGGAGGAGAATATTTGAGTTACGAGTTTGGTCTTCATTTGAAACAATGCGGAATAGTTTCACAACTCACGCCACCCGGAACACCACATGGTAATGGTGTGTCTGAACATCGTAACCGCATTTCATTAGATATGGTGCGATCTATGATGTCTCTTACTGATTTACCGCTATCATTTTGGGGTTATGCTTTAGAGACGGCTGCATTCACGTTAAATAAGTGCTACCTCTTGAGCACTGCGTTGGTTTTCCCTTGAAGAGGAAAGGGTGATGCAGCAAAGTAGCGCAAGTATTTCCCTCGGTTTTGGAGAACCAAAGGTATCAATCCAGTAGGAGGCTACATGCAAATCCCTCGTACCTACACAAACAAATAAGAACCTCGCAACCAACGCGATAAAGGGGTTGTCAATCCCTTCACGGCCACTTGCGAAAGTGAGATCTGATAGAGATAATAATAAGATAAATTTTTTTGGTATTTTTATGATAAAGATTGGAAAGTAAAGATTGTAAAATAAAATAGATCGGAAACTTATATGATGTAAAATAGACCCGGGGCCATAGGTTTCACTAGTGGCTTCTCTCAAGATAGCATAAGTATTACGGTGGGTGAACAAATTACTGTCGAGCAATTGATAGAAAAGTGCATAGTTATGATAATATCTAAGCATGATCATGTATATAGGCATCACGTCCGTGACAAGTAGATCGAAACGATTCTGCATCTACTACTATTACTCCACACATCGACCGCTATCCAGCATGCATCTAGAGTATTAAGTTCATAAGAACAGAGTAACGCATTAGGCAAGATGACATGATGTAGAGGGATAAACTCAAGCAATATGATAAAAACCCCATCTTTTTATCCTCGATGGCAACAATACAATACGTGCCTTGCTGCCCCTGCTGTCACTGAGAAAGGACATCGCAAGATTGAACCCAAAGCTAAGCACTTCTCCCATTGCAAGAAAGATCAATCTAGTAGGCCAAACAAAACTGATAATTTGAAGAGACTTGCAAAGATAACCAATCATACATAAAAGAATTCAGAGGAGATTCAAATATTTCTCATAGATAAACTTGATCAAAAACCCACAATTCATCGGATCTCGACAAACACACCGCAAAAAGAGTTACATCGAATAGATCTCCAAGAAGATCGAGGAGAACATTGTATTGATATTCAAAGAGAGAGAAGAATCCATCTACCTAATAACTATGGACCCGAAGGTCTATGGTAAACTACTCACACTTCATCGGAGAGGCTTTGGCGTTGATGTAGAAGCCCTCCATGATCGATTCCCGCTCCGGCGGAGCACCATAAAAGGCTCCAAGATGGGATCTCACGTGTACAGAAGGTTGCGGCGGTGGAAATAGGGTTTCGTGGTGCTCCTAGATGTCTTCAGGGTATGTAGATATATATAGACAAAGGAAGTCAGTCAGAGGAGCCACAAGGGGGCCACGAGGGTGGGGGCACGCCCTCCTGCCTCGTGGCTTCCTCGTTTGCTTCTTGACGACCACTCCAAGTCTCCTGGATTGTGTTTGTTCAAAAAATAACTCTCCCGAAGGTTTCACTCCGTTTGGACTCCGTTTGATATTCCTTTTCTGCGAAACACTGAAATAGGCAAAAAAACAGCAATTTGGGCTGGGCCTCCGGTTAATAGGTTAGTCCCAAAGATAATATAAAAGTGTATAATAAAGCCCATAAACATCCAAAACAGATAATATAATAGCATGGAACAATCAAAAACTATAGATATGTTGGGGACGTATCAAGCATCCCCAAGCTTAATTCCTGCTCGTCCTCAAGTAGGTAAATGATAAAAACAGAATTTTTGATGTGGAATGCTAACTAGCATATTTCTCAATGTAACTTTCTTTATTGTGGCATGAATGTTCAGATCCAAATGATTCAAAATAAAAGTTCATATTAACATAAAAATAGTAATACTTCAAGCATACTAACAAGTAATCATGTCTTATTGAAATAACATAGCCAAAGAAAGCTTATCCCTACAAAATCATATAGTTAGGCTATGCCTCATTTTCGTCACACAAAATACTCCCATCAAGCACAACCTCGGTTTCAGCCAAGCAATTGGTTCATACTTTTTAACACGCTTCAGCTTTTTTTCAACTCTCACGCAATACATGAGCGTAAGCCATGGATATAGCACTATGGGTGGAGCAGAATATGATGATGGAGGTTGTGTGGAGAAGACAAAAAAGGAGAAAGTCTCACATCGACGCGGCTAATCAACGGGCTATGGATATGCCCATCAATTGATGTCACTGCGAGGAGTAGGGATTTGCCATGCAACGGATGCACTAGAGCTATAAATGTATGAAAGCTCAACAAAAGAAACTAAGTGGGTGTGCATCCAACTTGCTTGCTCACGAAGACCTAGGGCATTTTGAGGAAGCCCATCATTGGAATATACAAGCCAAGTTCTATAATGAAAAATTCCCACTAGTATATGAAAGTGACAACATAGGAGAGACTCTATCATGAAGATCATGGTGCTACTTTGAAGCACAAGTGTGGAAAAAGGATAGTAACATTGTCCCTTCTCTCTTTTTCTCTCATTTTTTTAATTTTGGTGGGCTTCTTTGGCCTCTCTTTTTTTATTTGGGCTTCTTTGGCCTCTTTTATTTTTCATAAAGTCCGGAGTCTCATCCCGACTTATGGGGGAATCATAGTCTCCATCATCCTTTCCTCACATGGGACAATGCTCTAACAATGAAGATCATCACACTTTTATTTATTTACAACTCAAGAATAAGAACTCAATACTTAGAACAAAATATGACTCTATGTGAATGCCTCTGGCGGTGTACTGGGATATGCAATGAATCAAGAGCGACATGTATGAAAGAATTATAAAGGTGGCCTTGCCACAACTACGATGTCAACTACATGATCATGCAAAAGCAATATGACAATGATGGAGCGTGTCATAATAAACGGAACGGCGGAAAGTTGCATGCCAATATATCTCGGGATAGCTATGGAAATGCCATAATAGGTAGGTATGGTGGCTGTTTTGAGGAACATTGTAACGCCCCGGATTCGATGCGCCAGGTGTCTGCCAGTTATTCGTCGTTGTTTGCCATGTCATTTGCTTACGTGTTGCATTTTATCATGTCATCATGTGCATTGCATTGCATACGTGTTCGTCTCATGCATCCGAGCCTTTTCCCCGTGGTCCGTTTTGCAATCCGGCGCTCCTATGCCCTCCGGCATTCCCCTTGTGTCTCTCATTGTGAGTGGGTGTTAAACGTTCTCGGAATGGACCGAGGCTTGTCAAGCGGCATTGGTATAGCACCGATAGACCGCCTGTCAAGTTTCGTGCCATTCGGAGGTCGTTTGGTACTCCAACGGTTAACCGGGTAACCGTAAAAGCCTCTTTCTCTTTGCAGCCCAACACCTTTCCAAAGTGGCCCAAAACCCAGCAAACTCCCCTTCATGCTCTCGGTCGTTCGATCACGATCGTGTGGGTGAAAACCGCTCCTCATTTGGACTCTCCTAGCTCCCTCTATCTATAAATATGCCCCTCCCCCCCTCGAAATTCGCGGATGTTTCGTCCCGGAACCCTAAAAATCCCCTCTCCGCGCACCGGGCATGTCCGTCCAGCCGCCGGACATGTCCAGCCGCCTCCCCTCGGCCAACCGCGACGCTCCACGTC
>NC_041381.1:472841843-472848605 GCF_002162155.2 Triticum dicoccoides | reverse complement strand
GGCCTCCGCCGCCCGCAGGCCTCCGTCGCCCACCGGCCTTTGTCGCTGCGCCTGTCCTCCACCCCATCCCGCGGCGCCTGCAACTCCGGCCGCCGGAGTGCGCCGCCTCGCCGGAGGCCGCGGTGCCTCCGCCGCCCTTCGCCTCCCCGCCGTCGCCGGAATAGCTCGTCGGAGCTCCTCCAGCCGGATCCATCGATGGGTGGATCAGATCCACCCATCCCACCATCCAAACACCGTCCCGCGACCCGGATCCCTCCGTCCCGCTCCGTCTCGTCCCGGGTTGACTTTTCGCGAGGGTATAATTCTGCTAAGTCCCCAGATTCCAATATTTTCATGCCATATTCGTCATGTTGTATCTTTGCATCCATAGATCCATTTCGTGCGTGTAATATGTCAAATTGTTCGCCTCAACGAGTACATCATTTCATTCCATTGCATCATATTCATTTGAGGTCATCTATATGCCTGAATCATTGTTGTAAGAGTGCTTCATAATGTTTTCTGCTGTCTGTTATCAGAACGAGCTCATTTGTCATTTTTGCCATGATTGATGTGTGCATCCTATGAGGTTGATGTCTACATGTGTTTTGAACTATGCCATGTCTTCTTTACAGTGGTGTTTGCCATGTATTTTTGTGATCAAGGCGGTGACTAGCACAAGCATGCAAACTAGGCATCGTGATGTTGCTGTTTTAGTCCCTGTTCTGCTGTTATTTTGATGTCATGTAAACTTGATGCTACAGAGAGATCCATACATATTTTGAGATACTTCAGTAAGGGTGTTTTGAACATGTGGTTATTGTCTATCCATCCCTGCCCTTTGTTGCAATTATAGAGTACTCTAGCATGTCATTTGAGTGCTCTACTTTTGCTTCAAAACGTTTCCTGGCAGATTGTTTACATGTTATTCAATTTAGCCAAGGATGCTATAGTTGATCCTTGCATGCTATGAACTTGTTCTTGCCTTGGTTGGTTACACCAACATGTCTTCTTACTGTTGGTTGCGTTGCCATGCCATGTATTGCTCTGTAGTGAGTGGTACAAGCTCACCAACATGCCTTCATAATTCTGTTTCTGCCATGTTTGAATCTGTATAATAACTTGCCATGTTTACGTGGGTGCCATCATATTTTCTGATCCTTTTTGGCTTATGGTCAGTAAGGGACTTTTGATATATGCTTTGAGTAGAATCATGCCATGCCTTTGTTTGCCATTATAAGTTCCTGTAACATGTTGTTTGATAGCTCTGAACATTGCATCGTGATGTTATTTTCTGCAAAGTCTGGAATTGTTATTACTTGCAATCTTACCATGTGTGTTTGAGCATGTTCTAGTGATTTCTAGAGATAGCTCAGTGTTCATGTTTTGTTATGCTTTACCTGTACATCATGCCCATGCCTTTTGTTATTATGTTGAGGTGTTGTAGCATGTTGTTTTGATGCTTGCAATATGCCTAGTTGCTGTTTTGGACAGCTTGTCCTTTAAACTTGTTTCATGTGTGTGTGTTGAACCGTTGCTCCGTTTTGAGTGTGCTCTATATGAAACTTGCTTGATTTTGCATGTAGCTTCATATTATCATGTTGCATCCTTGTTTTGAGGTGTTTGCTTGATGTTTGGGTGCATTTTGCATCAATGCCATGTTTAACTTGTTTTGCTCATATCTTCTAGGCCGTAGCTCCGAATCAAATGAACTTTATATGTAACTTGACTAGAATCTCGTGTAGATCATCTTGGTGCATCTTAACTTGCTGTTTAACAACTTGAACATAAGGTTTATTCAGATCTGGACCAATTCCGAAATTTTCATATGAGGACTTACCGGAATTGTTATATGTTGTTCCCGGCCTCGTTTAAACTTGCCTTGATGTGTTGTTCTTGTTTGCATCATCTCTTGCCATGAGTAGCTTCATGTAGCTTTTTCATGCATCATGCTTGTTGTGCATCATATCATGTTCATGTGTGGTGTGTTTACCTTGTTGTGTGCTTCTTCTCGATAGTTCCTGTTTCATTGCGACCGTGAGGACTCGTTCGTCTACGCTTGGTTCGTCTTCGTGGCTTCATCCGTTCATCTTCTTCATGGACTCGTTCTTCTTCCTTGCAGGATTTCAGGCAAGATGACCGCTACCCTGGATCTTGCAACTATCATTGCTATGCTAGTTGCTTCGTTCTATCGCTTTGTTGCGTTACCTATCTTTTGCTCATTAAGCCTCCCATATTGCCTTGAACCTCTAACCTTTGACACCTTTCCTATGCAAACCGTTGTTTGGCTATGTTACCGCTTTGCTTAGCCCCTCTTATAGCGTTGTTAGCTGCAGGTGAAGTTGAAGATTGCTCCATGGCGGATAGGATTTTGGTTGGGATATCACAATATCTCTTATATTATTAATGCATCTATATACTTCGTAAAGGGTGGAAGACTCGGCCTTATGCCTGGTGTTTTGTTCCACTCTTGCCGCCCTAGTTTCCGTCATACCGGTGTTATGTTCCCGGATTTTGCGTTCCTTACGCGGTCGGGTGATTTATGGGACCCCCTTGACAGTTCGCTTTGAATAAAACTCCTCCAGCAAGGCCCAACCTTGGTTTTACCATTTGCCTCACCACCACCTACCCCTTTCCATTGGGTCGGCCAACCCGAGGGTCATCTTTATTTTAGCCCCCCGGGCCAGTGCTTGTCTAAGTGTTGGTCCGAACTGAGCTGCCTGCGGGGCCACCTCGGGGCAACTTGAGGGTTGGTTTTACTCGTAGCTAGTCTCATCCGGTGTTGCCCTGAGAACGAGATATGTGCAGCTCCTATCGGAATTTGTCAGTGCATCGGGCGGCTTTGCTGGTCTTGTTTTAACATTGTCGAAATGTCTTGTAAACCGGGATTCCAAGTCTGATCGGGTCTTCCTGGGAGAAGGTCTATTCCTTCGTTGATCGCGAGAGCTTGTCATGGGCTAAGTTGGGACACCCCTGCAGGGTGTAATCTTTCGAAAGCCGTGCCTGCGGTTATAGGCAGATGGGAATTTGTTAATGTCCGGTTGTAGATAACTTGACACCAGATACGAATTAAAATGCATCAACCGCGTGTGTAGCCATGATGGTCTCTTTTCGGCGGAGTCCGGAAAGTGAACACGGTTTATGAGTTATGTTTGACGTAAGTAGGAGTTCAGGATCACTTCTTGATCATTGCTAGCTTCACGACCGTTCCTTTTGCTCTCTTCTCGCTCTTATTTGCGTATGTTAGCCACCATATATGCTTAGTCGCTGCTGCAGCCTCACCACTTGACCCCTTCCTTTCCCTTTAAGCTTTGCTAGTCTTGATACCCATGGTAATGGGATTGCTGAGTCCTCGTGGCTCACAGATTACTACAACAACAGTTGCAGGTACAGGTTATGCGATGATCATGACGCGAGAGCGATGTTTCCTTGCGTTGAGTTCTTCTTCTGCTTCTTCGATCAAGGGACAGGTTCCAGGTCGGCAGCCTGGGCTAGCAGGGTGGATGTCGTTTGAGTTTCTGTTTGTGTTTCATCCGTAGTCGGATGATGCTCCTGTGTATTGTGATGTTGTATTCGTGTGGCATTGTATGCCTTATGTATGTATCCCCATCTATTATGTAATGTTGATGTAATGATATCCACCTTGCAAAACCATTTCAATATGCGGGTCTATCCTTGGTGGGACCTTTGAGTTGCTTTTGGATAGGGTCGCATATTGGGCGTGACAAGTTGGTATCAGAGCCTCGACCGACCCTAGTAGCCCCCTTGATTGATCGTGTAGTTTGGCCGATGTTGAGTCTAGAAGAAAACTGTTTTTCAGAGTCTAGTTATATCGGAGATTAGGAATTCTTTTTACTCCTCAGTCCCTTCATCGCTTTGGTAAGGAATCTTGACATAGGTGTTTTGAATTACTCCTCTTCCCCTTCAAATTTTTCTTTAGGGTCACGCAGTTGGTTTTTCCATCATTGGTTCTCAGCTCTTTTCATTCGGTGCATTTCTCGTCAAGTCGACTCGAGCCTCTTCATCTTTGAGTTCAATCCTCAGTTGTTTTCTTTTTCCCACCAGCCCACCCTGTTCTTCTTCTCGGAACCAGAGTCCGTAATCGAGTATCCATCCTGCTCGTGCGAAATCTTTGCTTTCTTTCCTTAATGATTTCAATCGGTGTTTCCTCTTCAAGTTATTCGTCGATTTCCCCTTCCAAGTTGCTTTTGTTTTTCCCGCCCTCCCACCCTTTTTCTTCCAGCAGTCTGTCTCTCTCTCGACCATCTATTTCATTCGTGCGGAACCCTTCAGTCCTTCGTCAATAGTTTCATCCGGTGAATTCTCGTCTCGTTTGACATTCTTCATATCATTTTCTTCTCCGGTGGACTCAATTCAAGTTTTTCGAGTGATCATATTCTTTCCCTCGGCTCAAGTGTTTTCCCTGCTCGTTCGTCTCTCGCTAGTTTATCCTTCCGGAGTGTTCAAGACATCTCAGGAGATTCGTCTATGTTCTAATTAATTCAAGGTTGTCACCTCATTCAAATATTTCAATTGTTCCCGCGCTTCATCTATATGTTCATGATCCTTTTTCAACGGTGTTTTCTCTTCAGTGGGCCCTAACCCACAGTTCTTTTCCCAAGATCTTACCTGACTCTTCTAATTTTCCCCAGAGTTTTTCTCAAATTCTTTTCAAGTCTGACGCAAGTATGATTTCATCAGTCAGATGCCTTTCCAAGATCGACTTCAAATCATTTCATTGTAGGCTCAACCTTTTCGTTTTTCGTTCTACCGGAGTACCTCACTTATTTTGGTGGTGTTTCTCGTCGTCATTTGAAGACCGAAGAAGAGTTTTTCCTCTAAATCTTGCCCGTTCTCTCGAAGTTTCGTGGTTCTAGCTTCATATCATCCTCTCGAATTATTTCAGTTTGTCAGATATTCTTTCTTACCCATCCGGAGTTTGTCAGGAGTTGTTTCTCCATTTCTTTTCACCGGAGGCCATCATTTCAGCTACCCTTATCCAGTTATACCGGTGCTTCGTTCAAGTGTTCTTTAATCAGCCCATGATCTCTTTGTTCTTTTCCATCTAAATCCCATCAAGCATATTGGTTCTTCTAATTCTTCTCGGAGATTCATTCTCTTTCATCAGTCAATTTCGAATTCTTACGGTGGTTCATTCAAGATTCTTTTTCCTTGATTATCATTTTTTAATCCATTTGTTCTTTCCAATCCTACCGGTGGTTCATGAAGACCTTCTCAAGTTTGCGACATGTCACTTCTCAATCCTTTTCAAGAAGAATAAGTGGTATGCAAAATCCATTGCTTGTCATCAATTTAATTTGATGAAGGATAAGCATACAATAAATCTTATTCTTATTTCATCCAAGTGAGTAATCCCTTCCTTCGGAGTTTGTTCTTGATGAATAAATTCTAATTCCAAGTGTTCTCCATCTTTTCTTTTTCGGAGTTCAAATTTTCCTCGGCTATTTTGTCGGAACCTCCATCTAAATCATCGCAAGGCTCATCTTATTCTTTCATCCTTCATTCTATATCATCATCTTTTGAAATCGGAGTTCTTCATGGTGGTTCTTCATGATTTAATTCTTTCTTCAAGAGTTCATCAAGATTTTGTCGGTGGAGTTCAAGTATCTTTTCTTCTCGCGTCTCGAAGTGCAATAATTCTTCATTTTCTTCTGAAGTGGAGTTTTGCATTTCTTCGTTCTTCTCAGATATTCAAATCCGTTCAATCCTTCCTTCTAAGTTCTTTTCATTCCATTCTTTCAATTCTTCCGGAGGTATTGCATTGTTCATCTCGTCAAGTGCCATCTCTTCGTGTGAAGTTCATGTTCTTTTCCTTCCATTTTCAACCGGAGTGCTACCTAAATCCTTTCAGTCTTATTCGTTTCTCATCTTGTTCTAACCGGAGTGGTTTCATCGTCTATCTGATTCCGTGAGCTTTCGATTCTCGTCAATCTCGTCGTTCCTCTCTTCTTCTCAAGTGCTCTCGATTATTTGCTTCTTCTCTTCAGTTCTTGTTTCACCTCATCCCTTTTTTCCCTTCCATCTCGGTCTTAAGATCTCAGGACGAGATCTCTTGTTAGTGGAGGAGTGTTGTAACGCCCCGGATTCGATGCGCCAGGTGTCTGCCAGTTATTCGTTGTTGTTTGCCATGTCATTTGCTTACGTGTTGCATTTTATCACGTCATCATGTGCATTGCATTGCATACGTGTTCGTCTCATGCATCCGAGCCTTTTCCCCGTGGTCCGTTTTGCAATCCGGCGCTCCTATGCCCTCCGGCGTTCCCCTTTCGTCTCTCATTGTGAGCAGGTGTTAAACGTTCTCGGAATGGACCGAGGCTTGTCAAGCGGCATTGGTATAGCACCGGTAGACCGCCTGTCAAGTTTCGTGCCATTCGGAGGTCGTTTGGTCCTCCAACAGTTAACCGGGTAACCATAAAAGCCTCTTTCTCTTTGCAGCCCAACACCTTTCCAAAGTGGCCCAAAACCCAGCAAAATCCCCTCCATGCTCTCGGTCATTCGATCACGATTGTGTGGGCGAAAACCGCTCCTCATTTGGACTCTCCTAGCTCCCTCTATCTATAAATACGCCCCTCCCCCCCGAAATTCGTGGATGTTTCCTCCCGAAACCCTAAAAATCCCCTCTCCGCGCACCGGGCATGTCCGTCCAGCCGCCGGACATGTCCAGCCGCCTCCCCTCGGCCAACCGCGACGCGCCACGTCCCCCGCCGCCGTCTGCCCCGTGCCAGGCCCGGATCGGGCCCGCGGGGCCCATCCCGCGCAGCC
>NC_041381.1:472827633-472841597 GCF_002162155.2 Triticum dicoccoides | reverse complement strand
CGGCCCCGCCCGGCCGCGGCCTCGCCGCCCGTCCGCCCTCCGCCGCCTCCTCATCACCGCCGACCTCGCCTCGATCTGCGGCGCCCCGCTGCCGGCCTTCGCCGCCCGCAGGCCTCCGTCCCCCGCCGGCCTTCGTCGCTGCGCCCGTCCTCCGCCCCATCCCGCGGCGCCTGCAACTCCGGTCGCCGGAGTGCGCCGTCTCACCGGAGGCCGCGGTGCCTCCGCCGCCCTTCGCCTCGCCGCCGTCGCCGGAATAGCTCACCGGAGCTCCTCCGGCCGGATCCATCGATGGGTGGATCAGATCCACCCATCCCACCATCCAAACACCGTCCCGCGACCCGGATCCCTCCGTCCCGCTCCGTCTCGTCCCGGGTTGACTTTTCGCGAGGGTATAATTCTGCTAAGTCCCCAGATTCCAGTATTTTCATGCCATGTTCATCATGTTGTATCTTTGCATCCGTAGCTCCGTTTCGTGCGTGTAATATGTCAAATTGTTCAACTCAACGAGTACATCATTTCATTCCATTGCATCAAATTCATTTGAGGTCATCTAGATGCCTGAATCATCGTCGTAAGAGTGCTTCATAATGTTTTCTGTTGTCTGTTATCAGAACAAGCTCATTTGTCATTTTTGCCATGACTGATGTGTGCATCCTATGAGGTTGATGTCTACATGTGTTTTGAACTATGCCATGTCTTCTTTACAGTGGTGTTTGCCATGTATTTTTGTGATCAAGGTGGTGACTAGCACAAGCATGCAAACTAGGCATCGTGATGTTGTTGTTTGTCCATGTTCTGCTGTTATTTTGATGCCATGTAAACTTGATGCTACAGAGAGATCCATGCATATTTTGAGATACTTCAGTAAGGGTGTTTTGAACATGTGGTTATTGTCTATCCATCCCTGCCCTTTGTTGCAATTATGGAGTAGTCTAGCATGTCATTTGAGTGCTCTATTTTTGCTTCAAATGTTTCCTGGCAGATTGTTTACATGTTATTCAATTTAGCCAAGGATGCTATAGTTGATCCTTGCATGCTATGAACTTGTTCTTGCCTTGGTTGGTTACACCAACATGTCTTCTTACTGTTGGTTGCATTGCCATGCCATGTATTGCTCTGTAGTGAGTGGTACAAGCTCACCAACATGCCTTCATAATTCTGTTTCTGCCATGTTTGAATCTGTATAATAACTTGCCATGTTTACGTGGGTGCCATCATATTTTCTGATCCTTTTTGGCTTATGGTCAGTAAGGGACTTTTGATCTATGCTTTGAGTAGAATCATGCCATGCCTTTGTTTGCCATTATAAGTTCCTGTAACATGTTGTTTGATAGCTCTGAACATTGCATCGTGATGTTATTTTCTGCAAAGTCTGGAATTGTTATTACTTGCAATCTTACCATGTGTGTTTGAGCATGTTCTAGTGATTTCTAGAGATAGCTCAGTGTTCATGTTTTGTTATGCTTTACCTGTACATCATGCCCATGCCTTTTGTTATTATGTTGAGGTGTTGTAGCATGTTGTTTTGATGCTTGCAATATGCCTAGTTGCTGTTTTGGACAGCTTGTCCTTTAAACTTGTTTCATGTGTGTGTGTTGAACCGTTGCTCCGTTTTGACTGTGCTCTATATGAAACTTGCTTGATTTTGCATGTAGCTTCATATTATCATGTTGCATCCTTGTTTTGAGGTGTTTGCTTGATGTTTGGGTGCATTTTGCATCAATGCCATGTTTAACTTGTTTTGCTCATATCTTCTAGGCCGTAGCTCCGAATCAAATGAACTTTATATGTAACTTGACTAGAATCTCGTGTAGATCATCTTGGTGCATCTTAACTTTCTGTTTAACAACTTGAACATAAGGTTTATTCAGATCTGGACCAATTCCGAAATTTGCATATGAGGACTTACCGGAATTGTTATATGTTGTTCCCGGCCTCATTTAAACTTGCCTTGATGTGTTGTTCTTGTTTGCATCATCTCTTGCCATGAGTAGCTTCATGTAGCTTTTTCATGCATCATGATTGTTGTGCATCATGTCATGTTCATGTGTGGTGTGTTTACCTTGTTGTGTGCTTCTTCTCGATAGTTCCTGTTTCGTTGCGATCGTGAGGACTCGTTCGTCTATGCTTGGTTCATCTTCGTGGCTTCATCCGTTCGTCTTCTTCGTGGACTCGTTCTTCTTCCTTGCGGGATTTCAGGCAAGATGACCGCTACCCTGGATCTCACTACTATCATTGCTATGCTAGTTGCTTCGTTCTATCGCTTTGCTGCGTTACCTATCTTTTGCTCATTAAGCCTCCCATATTGCCTTGAACCTCTAACCTTTGACACCTTTCCTATGCAAACCGTTGTTTGGCTATGTTACCGCTTTGCTTAGCCCCTCTTATTGCATTGTTAGATGCAGGTGAAGTTGAAGATTGCTCCATGGCGGACAGGATTTTGGTTGGGATATCACAATATCTCTTATATTATTAATGCATCTATATACTTGGTAAAGGGTGGAAGACTCGGCCTTATGCCTGGTGTTTTGTTCCACTCTTGCCGCCGCAGTTTTCGTGATACCGGTGTTATGTTCCCGGATTTTGCCTTCCTTACGCGGTCGGGTGATTTATGGGACCCCCTTGACAGTTCGCTTTGAATAAAACTCCTCCAGCAAGGCCCAACCTTGGTTTTACCATTTGCCTCACCACCACCTACCCCGTTCCCTTGGGTCGGCCAACCCGAGGGTCATCTTTATTTTAGCCCCCCCGGGCCAGTGCTTGTCTAAGTGTTGGTCTGAACTGAGCTGCCTGCTGGGCCACCTCGGGGCAACTTGAGGGTTGGTTTTACTCATAGCTAGTCTCATCTGGTGTTGCCGTGAGAACGAGATATGTGCAGCTCCTATCGGGATTTGTCGGTGCATCGGGCGGCTTTGCTGGTCTTGTTTTACCATTGTCGAAATGTCTTGTAAACCGGGATTCCGAGTCTGATCGGGTCTTCCTGGGAGAAGGTCTATTCCTTCGTTGATCGCGAGAGCTTGTCATGGGCTAAGTTGGGACACCCCTGCAGAGTATAATCTTTCGAAAGCCGTGCCTGTGGTTATAGGCAGATGGGAATTTGTTAATGTCCGGTTGTAGATAACTTGACACCAGATACGAACTAAAACGCATCAACCGCGTGTGTAGCCGTGATGGTCTCTTTTCGGTGGAGTCCGGGAAGTGAACACGGTTTCTGAGTTATGTTTGACATAAGTAGGAGTTCAGGATCACTTCTTGATCATTGCTAGCTTCACGACCGTTCCTTTTGCTCTCTTCTCGCTCTTATTTGCGTATGTTAGCCACCATATGCTTAGTCGCTGCTGCAGCCTCACCACTTGACCCCTTCCTTTCCCTTTAAGCTTTGCTAGTCTTGATACCCATGGTAATGGGATTGCTGAGTCCTCGTGGCTCACAGATTACTACAACAACAGTTGCAGGTACAGGTTATGCGATGATCATGACCCGAGAGCGATGTTTGATTGCGTTGAGTTCTTCTTCTGCTTCTTCGATCAAGGGATAGGTTCCAGGTTGGCAGCCTGGGCTAGCAGGGTGGATGTCATTTGAGTTTCTGTTTGTGTTTCATCCGTAGTCGGATGATGCTCCTATGTATTGTGATGTTGTATTCGTGTGGCATTGTATGCCTTATGTATGTATCCCCATATATTATGTAATGTTGATCTAATGATATCCACCTTGCAAAAGCGTTTCAATATGCGGGTCTATCCTTGGTGGGACCTTTGAGTTCCTTTTGGATAGGGTCGCATATTGGGCGGACAAACATATAAGGAGGTTTATGTGTGATAGAGCATATCATATCACGGGGTTTGGATGCACCGGTGAAGTTTGCACCAAGTCTCAAGGTGAGAAAGGGCAATGCACGGTACCGTAGAGGCTAGCAATGATGAAAGGGTAAGAGTGCGTATAATCCATGGACTCACATTAGTCATAAAGAACTCGTATACTTATTGCAAAAGTTTATTAGCCCTTGAAGGAAAGTACTACTGCGCATGCTCCGAGGGGAAGGTTTGGTAGGAATTAACCATCGCGCGATCCCGACCTCCACTCATAAGGAAGACAATCAAAGAACACCCCATGCTACAAATTTGTCACACAACGTTCACCATACGTGCATGCTACAGGACTTGCCAAATTTAACACAAGTATTTATCAATTTCATAATTACCCAACTAGCATGACTCTAACATTACCACCTTTATATCTCAAAACAATTATCAAGCATCAAATTTCTCATAGTATTCAATGCACTTTCTATGATAGTTTTTATTATACCCAACTTGGATGCCCATCATATTAGGACTAATTTTATAAACAAATAAAATACCATGATGTTCTAAAGGACTCTCAAAATAAAACCACCGCCTTGCTCTAAAAAATAAAACCACCGCCTTGCTCTAAAAAGATATAAGTGAAGCACTAGAGCAAAATTATCTAGCTCAAAAGATATAAGTGAAGCACATAGAGTATTCTAATAAATTCCGATTCATGTGTGTCTCTCCCAAAAGGTGTGTAAAGGAAGTATTATTGTAGTAAACTAAAAAGCAAATACACATATCATACAAGACGCTCCAAGCAAAACACATATCATGTGGTGAATAAAAATATAGCTCCAAGTAAAGTTACTGATAGACGAAGACGAAAGAGGGGATGCCTTCCGGGGCATCCCCAAGCTTAGGCTTTTGGTTGTCCTTGAATTTTATGTTGAGGTGCCTTGGGCATGCCCAAGCTTAGGCTCTTTCCACTCCTTATTCCATAATCCATCAAATCTTTACCCAAAACTTGAAAACTTCACAACACAAAACTCAACAGAAAATCTCATGAGCTCCGTTAGTGCAAGAAAGAAAACGACCACTTTAAGGTACTGTAATTAACTCATTATTTATTTATATTGGTGTTAAAACTACTGTATTCCAACTTCTCTATGGTTCATACCCCGCGATACCAGCCATAGATTCATAAAAATAAGCAAACAACACACGAAAAACAGAATCTGTCAAAAACAGAACAGTCTGTAGCAATCTGTAACTTTCAAATACTTCTAGAACTCTACAAATCCTACCAAAATAGGAAGTCCTAGGAGATTTGTCTATTAATCTACTTCAAAAATAATCAACTAAAAATCACGTTTTTGTGATTTATTAAAATTATTCTCGTGCGCACAAAAGTTTCTGTTTTTCAGCAAGATCAAATTAACTATCGGCCAAGATGATCCTATAGGTTCTACTTGGCACAAACACTAATTAAAACATAAAACCACATGTAACCAGAGGCTAGATGAATTATTTAATACTAAACAGGAACAAAAAGCAAGGAACAAAAATAAAATTGGGTTGCCTCCCAACAAGCGCTATCGTTTAACGCCCCTAGCTAGGCATAAAAGTGAGAAAAGATCTAAGTATTGCCATCTTTGGTATTCAACTCATAAGTGGCTATCTTAATAGATTCATAAGGTAATTTGACTTTCTTCCTAGGAAAGTGTTCCATGTCTTTCCTTAATGGAAATTGGAATCTAATATTTCCTTCTTTAATATCAATAATTGCACCAATCGTTCTAAGGAAAGGTCCACCAAGAATAATAGGACATGAAATATTGCAATCTATATCAAGAACGATAAAATCTATGGGCACATAATCCTATTTGCAACAATAAGAACATTACTAATCCTTCCCATAGGTTTCTTAATGGTGGAATCCGCAAGGTGCAAGTTTAAAGAGCAATCATCAAATTCACGGAAACCTAGCACATCACATAAATTTTTTGGAATCATGGAAACACTAGCACCCAAATCACACAAAGCATAGCATTCATGATCTTTAATTTTAATTTTAATAGTAGGTTCCCACTCATCATAAAGTTTTCTAGGGATAGAAACTTCTAATTCAAGTTTTTTCTTCATAAGATTGCATTAAAGCATCAACGATATGTTTAGTAAAAGCTTTATTTTGGCAATAAGCACGAGGAGAATTTAACACGGGTTGCAACAAGGAAATACAATCTATTAAAGAACAATTATCATAATTAAATTCCTTGAAATCCAAAATAGTGGGTTCATTGCTATGTAAAGTTTTAACCTCTCCAATCCGAGTTTTACCAAATTTTGCATCAAGATCTAAAAACTCTGAATCATTTGGACGCCTTTTAACTAAAGCTGATTCATCTCTAGTCCCATCATTATCAAGATTCATATTGCAAAACAAAGATTTAATACGGGACATGTCAATCACTTTTAGATCTTCATCATTATTATCATGAAAACTAGAAGAACACGCTCTTACAAAGCAATCTTTCTTAGCACGCATTCTAGCGGTTCTTTCTTTGCACTCCTCAATGGAAATTCTCATGGATTTGAGAGACTCATTGATATCATGCTTAGGTGGAATAGATCTAAGTTTCAAAGAATCAACATCAAGAGAAATTCTATCCACATTCCAAACTGATAATTCGAAGAGACTTGCAAAGATAATCAATCATGCATAAAAGAATTCAGAGGAGATTCAAATATTTCTCATAGATAAACTTGATCATGAACCCACAATTCATCGGATCTAGACAAACACACAACAAAAAGAGTTACATCGAATAGATCTCCAAGAAGATCGAGGAGAACATTGTATTGAGATTCAAAGAGAGAGAAGAAGTCATCTAGCTAATAACTATTGACCCAAAGGTCTGTGGTAAACTACTCACACTTCATCGGAGAGGCTTTGGCGTTGATGTAGAAGCCCTCCGTGATAGATCCCCCCTCCAGCGGAGCGCCGGAAAAGGCTCCAAGATGGGATCTCACGGGTACAGAAGGTTGCAGGGGTGGAAATAGGGTTTCATGGTGCTCCTGGATGTTTTCAGGGTATGTAGATATATATAGGCGAAGGAAGTCAGTCAGGGGAGCCACGAGGGGCCCACGAGGGTGGGGGCGCACCCACCCCCCTGGGGCGGCCCTCCTGCCTCGTCGCTTCCTCGTTTGCCTCTTGACGTCCACTCCAGGTCTCCTGGATTGCGTTTGTTCCAAAAATAACTCTCCCGAAGGTTTCATTCCGTTTGGACTCCGTTTGATATTCCTTTTCTGCGAAACACTGAAACAGGCATAAAAACAACAATTTGGGTTGGGCCTCCGGTTAATAGGTTAGTCCAAAAAAATAATATAAAAGTGTATAATAAAGCCCATAAACATCCCAAAATAGGTAATATAATAGCATGGGACAATCAAAAATTATAGATACGTTGGAGACGTATCAATAGGGCACCATCTAAATCCGTTGAGACGACGCCGTATGAACTGTGGTTTGGCAAGAAACCAAAGTTGTCATTTCTAAAAGTTTGGGGCTGCGATGCTTATGTGAAAAAGCTTCAACCTAATAAGCTCGAACCCAAATCGGAGAAATGTGTCTTCATAGGATACCCAAAGGAAACTGTTGGGTACACCTTCTATCACAAATCCAAAGGCAAGTTATTCGTTGCTAAGACTGGATCCTTTCTAGAGGAGTTTCTCTCAAAAGAAGTGAGTGGGAGGAAAGTAGAACTTGAGGAGGTAATTATACCTGCTCCCTTATTGGAAAGTAGTTCATCACAGAAATCAGTTCATGTGATCCCTACACCAATTAGTGAGAAAGTTGATGATAATGATCATGAAACTTAAGATCAAGTTACTAACGAACCTCGTAGGTCAACCAGAATAAGAACTGCACCAGAGTGGTACGGTAATCCTATTCTAGAGGTCATGTTACTTGACCATGATGAACCAACGAACTATGAGGAAGCGATGATGAGCCCAGATTCCGCGAAGTGGCTTGAGGCCATGACATCTGAGATGGGATCCATGTATGAGAACAAGGTGTGGACTTTGGTTGACTTGCCCGATGATCGGCAAGCCATAGAGAATAAATGGATCTTCAAGAAGAAGACTGACGCTAACGGTAATGTTACTGTCTACAAAGCATGACTTGTTGTGAAAGGTTTTCGACAAGTTCAAGGAGTTGACTACGATGAGACCTTCTCACCAGTAGCGATGCTTAAGTCTGTCTGAATCATGTTAGCAATTGCTGCATTTTATGATTATGAAATTTGGCAAATGGATGTAAAGACTGCATTCCTGAATGGATTTCTGGAAGAAGAGTTTTATATGATGCAACAGAAGGTTTTATTGATCCAAAGGATGCTAACAAAGTCTGCAAGCTCCAGCGATCCATTTATGGACTGGTGCAAGCCTTTCGGAGTTGGAATAAAAGTTTTGATAGTGTGATCAAAGCATATGGTTTTATACAGACTTTTGGAGAAGCCTGTATTTACAAGAAAGTGAGTGGGAGCTCTGTAGCATTTCTAATATTATATGTGGATGTCATATTATTGATTGGAAATGATATAGAATTTCTGGATAGCATAAAAGGATACTTAAACAAGAGTTTTTCAATGAAAGACCTCGGTGAAGTTGCTTATATATTGGGCATTAAGATCTATAGAGATAGATCAAGACGCCTAATTGGACTTTCACAAAGTACATACCTTGATAAAGTTTTGAAGAAGTTCAAAATGGATCAAGCAAAGAAAGGATTCTTGCATGTATTACAAGGTGTGAAGTTGAGTCAGACTCAATGCGCGACCACTGCAGAAGATAGAGAGAAAATGAAAGATGTTCCCTATGCTTCAGCCATAGGCTCTATCATGTATGCAATGTTGTGTACTAGGCCTGATGTGTGCCTTGCTATTAGTTTAGCAGGGAGGTACCAAAGTAATCCAGGAGTGGAGCACTGGACAGTGGTCAAGAACATCCTGAAATATCTGAAAAAGGACTAAGGATATGTTTCTCGTTTATGGAGGTGACAAAGAGCTCGTCATAAACGGTTACTTCGATGCAAGCTTTGACACTGATCTGGATGACTCTAAGTCACAAACCGGATACGTATTTTTATTGAACGGTGGACCTATAAGTTGGTGCAGTTCTAAGAAAAGCGTAGTGGCGGGATCTACGTGTGAAGCAGAGTACATAGCTGCTTCAGAAGCAACAAATGAAGGAGTCTGGATGAAGGAGTTCATATCCGATCTAGGTATCATACCTAGTGCATCGGGTCCAATGAAAATATTTTGTGACAATACTGGAGCCATTGCCTTGGCGAAGGAATCCAGATTTCACAAGAGAATCAAACACATCATGAGATGCTTCAATTCCATTCGTCATCAAGTGTCGGAAAGGGACATAGAGATTTGCAAGATACATATGGATCTGAATGTTGCAGACCCGTTAACTAAGCCTCTCTCACGAGCAAAACATGATCAACACCAAGACTCCATGGGTGTTAGAATCATCACAATGTAATCTAGATTATTGACTCTAGTGCAAGTGGGAGACTGAAGGACATATGCCCTAGAGGCAATAATAAAGTTGTTATTTATATTTCCTTATATCATGATAAATATTTATTATTCATGCTAGAATTGTATTAACCAGAAACTTAGTACATGTGTGAATACATAGACAAACAGAGTGTCACTAGTATGCCTCTACTTGACTAGCTCGTTAATCAAAGATGGTTAAGTTTCCTAGCCATAGACATGAGTTGTCATTTGATGAATGGCATCACATAATTAGAGAATGATGTGATTGACTTGACCCATTCCGTTATCTTAGCACTTGATCATTTAGTATGTTGCTATTGCTTTCTTCATGACTTATACATGTTCCTATGACTATGAGATTATGCAACTCCCGAATATCGGAGGAACACTTTGTGTGCTACCAAATGTCACAACATAACTAGGTGATTATAAAGGTGCTCTACAGGTGTCTCCGATGGTGTTTGTTGAGTTGGCATAGATCAAGAATAGGATTTGTCACTATGATTGTCATAGAGGTATCTCTGGGCCCTCTCAGTAATGCACATCACTATAAGCCTTGCAAGCAATGTGACTAATGAGTTAGTTACGGGATGATGCATTACGGAACGAGTAAAGAGACTTGCCGATAACGAGATTGGACTAGGTATTGAGATACCGATAATCGAATCTCGGGCAAGTAACATACCGCTGACAAAGGGAACAACGTATATTGTTATGCGGTTTAACCGATAAAGATCTTCATAGAATATGTGGGAGCCAATATGAGCATCCAGGTTCCGCTATTGGTTATTGACCGGAGAAATGTCTCGGTCATTTCTACATAGTTCTCGAACCCGTAGGGTCCGCACGCTTAACGTTCGATGACGATCAATATTATGAGTTTATGTGTTTTGATGTACCGAAGGTAGTTCGGAGTTCCGGATGTGATCATGGACATGGCGAGGAGTCTAGAAATGGTCGAGACATAAAGATTGATATATTGGACGACTATATTCGGACACCGGATGAGTTCCGGGGGTCACCGGATATTTATCGGAGTGTCGGGGGGTTATTGGAACCCCCGGGGATCTAATGGGCCAACATGGGCCTTGTGGGAGAGAGAGGAGAGGGCCTAGGGCTGCACCCCTGGGAGTCAGAATTTGACAAGGAGGGGGGTGGCGCCCCCTCTTTCCTCCCTCTCTCCCTCTCCTTCCTTCCCCCTTCCTCCTTCCTAGTTGGACTAGGAAAGGGGAGTCCTACTCCCACTAGGAGGAGGACTCCCCCTCTCCTTGGTGCACCCCAAGGCCAGGCCGGCCTCCCCCTTGTTCCTTTATATACGGGGGCAGGGGGCACCCTAGGACACACAAGTTGATCATTGATCTCTCTTAGCCGTGTGCGGTGCCCCCCTCCACCATAATCCACCTCGGTCATATTGTTGCGGTGCTTAGGCGAAGCCCTGCGTCGGTAGCATCATCATCACCGTCATCACGTCGTCGTGCCGACGAAACTCTCCCTCGACACTTTGCTGGATCGGAGTTCATGGGACATCATTGAGCTGAACGTGTGCAGATCGCAGAGGTGCCATACGTTCGGTACTAGGACCGGTCGATTGTGAAGACATACGACTACATCAACCGCGTTGTCATAACGCTTCCACTTTCGGTCTACGAGGGTACGTGGTCAACACTCTCCCCTCTCGTAGCTATGCATCACCATGATCTTGCGTGTGCGTAGGAATTTTTTTGAAATTACTACGTTCCCCAACATCCACCACCACCCTCCATGCTATTTTTTTCTTTCTTGCACACTCCCACCTCTTTGGCGGGCGGCAGGTCGTCGGACCAGCATGTACAGGTGTTCGTGAATGCAGTCATGGTATATTTCTTGTCAGTCATACAGAGAGGCTACATTATCAAATCAAATGTGTCCATTCAAACGTTAAGAAATTTGTTAATGAAATGTGTCTTACAGTACTCGGTAGGCATTGCAGAAATGAATCCACAGCAAAAGCCACATCCAATGTGTACAACGTCGCGGGCAAGGATAACACGACAATACATTGGCCCGGTGGTTCATACTATAGTAGAAAGGAAGAGTGTTGCAAGAAAAGAACTCAAGCGGTAAAACTGGTCCATGGTGTTGGAGAAGGAAAGAGTGTTTCAGAAAATAAAGCAAAAAAAGAAAGGAAGATTATTCTAGGAAATAGTTATGAATGAGAACTAAAACTTGCGAGGAAGAAGGAAGAAGAAGATGGGGCATCGCTGACGAACACCTTGATGTTGACGTGGTGTTGGTTGGCGTCAACGAATTAGGTTGGCGAAGAGGCTAGGAGTAGAAGTTGTGGGGGTGGTCGAGGATGAGAAGAACGACAAGTATCCCTTTTAGCGATGAATGGTGTGTTGGCTAGAGGTTGAATGAAGACGTTAAACTCTAAATAGATGCAATATATGAGAAATGGGAGGAAATTATTGGCACATGTTGCAACACAATTAGAAACTCTAGGAAAGATAAAAATAATTTTACTTCGTGCATTTATAAAGTTGAATGGAACTTTGAGAATGATCTCTATAGTTTTTATTGTTTTATAGCAATAGTATGTATTAGTTTAACCCGCTTTATTATATTGTAAATATGAAGAAAAAAATTGTCCCTATTGCAACGCGCGGCGAAGGTGAGGTGGACGTCATCCCATTTTGAAGGAGAGGGTTCCAGCAAGAAATGTCCCGCTATGACGAGAAACCGAGCGGAAAGGGGAGGGTCCGACAGGTAAAGATAAGGGTGCATCGTGGGGTGGAGGTTTTATGTTGGGGCCGCGTGTTGAAGATAACATGATGGATAGTGTCGACAACGACAGTTCTCCTGGTCTGGATTTGCGGGAGAACTGATTGTCTAGATAGTTGAATTTTGGGAAACCTACTGGGCGCCGGTTTAATGTCCGATCACACCCGAACGTATGAAAGAGAATGAACTGCGACCCTAATTTATTTATATATGCACTAGCATGTAGCGACGTATGGACGTTCTACTAGTCTGGTACGGGCAAAGCTTTTGCACGCGTTTAAGAAAAAATCATATGGTTGTATGGTTAGAGGGACAGTGATATCCCCAACTCATTGGGGTTCAAGTCTTGGTGCTTGTATTATTTCTGGATTTATTTCAAGATTTTCGGCGATGCGCTTTCAGTGGGCGGAGACGTTCCTGTCCATGACAAGGCGTCTGCGATGACTTCATAAATCTCAAGGTGATATGCGGGCTCAGTCTTTTGAAGGTGCTCATAGAGATAGAGTGTGCGTGTGTGTTCATAGGGACGAATGTATGCGTGTATGTACGAAGCTTACGTTGTGTTAAGAAAAATCATGTGTCGCCATCAGCTAGGCAGGCAGAAGCGATCACATGCCCGTGCTTTGAGGAAGCAGCAGGGAAAGCACCAGACCACCGAATGGCGCGCAACCGAGCAACGTCGCCGGAATGGCAGCCGCAGGGAGCGTAGTGGCCAGGGCCGCTCGCTGCCCTACCCCGGACTGGCTGCCGGCCGGTTGGTCCATCGATCGGGAGCATATTTTGCTCGTAAAGCCGGTGGAGTGATCATGGCATCTGTGTGTTGACAGCAGCCATAGGGCCCGGGGCTAACTGATGCAGTACACATATTGCTATCGAGTGCATGATGTCCACCTCCTTAACACAGTTGGCGTGATAACCTGTCAGCGAGTGCTACATGCAGGGTCACTCGTCAGGCTGACAAATGCTGCATGGTAGTTAATATATATGGAACTCGATTAATTGCCATATGCGTGTGGCTTTCGGTACTTAGATGTGTTTCAATTACGTCCACTTGATCGTTTTTTGCTTTGCATCTTTTTTTGTTTGAAAATTATTCCTTTTGACAAGTCGGAAGAACCCTTCCGTACGATGCCTAAAGCCAATGATTTCCAATACTTATAGATGAATTTCCGGTATAGCCATGGATTTTGTTGTTTTGTGCATTGTTGTTTTCGTCTATTTAATGCAAAAGCAGAGCACGTGTTGTTCTGCTACTCCCTCCAATTAGGTTTATAAGTTGGCCACAAGTTTCCGGGCCTTCAATATAACTAGAAAATATGTATTATATTTTATAAAAAATATTAGATTCGTCGTCAAATGAAGATTCTAACCATATAATTGGTGTGGCATATTATACATGTTTTACAATTCAAATTGAACACCTACAAACTCGTACCTGACTTATAAACCCAATCCGAAGGGAGTAGTACCATTCCCTCACACTTGTCAAAATACCAATCTAGACATTCGTGAAATCTAATGCAGAGGATTTATGGCAAGCTGGTGAGGCACCGACCTCGGTTTTCTTTTGGCTTCCAATTTTTAATCTTTCGTATCTTTTAGACAAAAGTTCAAATTAAGTTTTGTTTTCATATTTGTGTTCCTTGTGACAAGGGCTTTTAAAAAATATCCATTGGGTAAAATATTGCCGCAGACGAATATGTCGAGAAACGGCTGGGTGGAGATGGAGTGCTCTGGCATCTGCGTCTGTGACGCCCTGCTGGACGACGCGCCCGGTGCGGCCGCGCCTGCGCCGTCCCCTCCCAGAACTAGCCGCCGTCGACACCGCCGGCTTCCCCTC
>NC_041381.1:472826125-472827115 GCF_002162155.2 Triticum dicoccoides | reverse complement strand
GGAGGACGACGACCGCGCCGCGGGCCGGCCGGTGGTGTGCCCCGACCGCGTGCCCAGGCTCGCCTGCCGCTGCCTCGCGCCACCGGCGGCCTTACTCCCGGGGGTGGGAGTTCGGCTGCCCGTGCGCGGGCTCGGCCCCTTCACCGGTTGCCGAGGTCTCCTCCGGTGGCCGCGGAGAAAGGCGGCGCCTTGCGGGCTGGGGCTGGCCGTCGCCGACGGCGCCCCGCTAGTTGGGGTGTTGCCGGCCGAGCGGAGCTTGGCCCTGCCCGTGTGTCATGGCGGTCCTCCGGCCGGCTCACTCCGGACCGCCCGCGCGCCCGCCCCGCCGCCGTCGGGAGTCGTCGGCCCCCCTCTTCCGGTGCTCTCCTTTCCGTCCGTTCATCGCGTACTTCGACTCCTCCAGGCTCTGCTGCTCGCCTTCTCCCAGCCGGTTCCGCTCGCAGTGCCCTCCTCGCCGTCCGACGACCGCGCCCTCCTCGCCGGCGGCGATCGAGGGAACCCTAGCCGGGCGTGGGGCATCCCCCTCTGGGCTGGGCCTTCCCGTGTTGGGCCCGGGGAGGCAGTTGGGCCTGCTCCCCACTCCCCCCTCTGTGGCCAGCCCAACTGGGCTGCCAGTGGCCGGTGGGCCAGCCCAGTCCACTGTTGGCGGTGGAGTGGCCGCGGCCTAGTGCCCCCCTGCCCGGGGCCGGATATGGTTGCCCCGAGGGTTTCCCCTCCAGCCGCCACCCTCCCTCGCCTCCACGCCCGTCGGCCGCTCAATCGCCCCCTCCTCCCGACCCCGACTCCACCGGCTTCCACCTCTCCTCCCGCAACTCCATCGCCCCTCCCCATGCCCCGTGACTGGGGGGACGGCGCCGGGCGCCCCAAGCGTCCCCTGGACGACCATCGGCCGACTAGCCGCGCCTCGCCGGATGGCCAACGCCGTGAGGCGAACCTCCGCCGCCAGCTTTCCTCCCAGGACTCCCGTCGCTTCCCCCTCCCGAGGCTCAT
>NC_041381.1:472812506-472826115 GCF_002162155.2 Triticum dicoccoides | reverse complement strand
TCACCAGCGCGTGATGACGGCTGGCGCTCCCCCGCTCGGGAGGACCGCCGCGACCGTCCCCGTTCCCCTTCACCCGCGCGTCGCCGAGACCGCCCTCCTTCGCCCTCTCGGCCCCAACCCCCGGCTCCCGACGTCGCCCCTCCTCGCCGGTACCAGCCACCCCACATCCAGCCGAGCCTACCTCCGGGCAATGGTGGTACCGGGGCTCGAGGGCGCCAAGGCGCCAAGAAGAAGAAGAAGCGGGGCCCCGACCTCCGCGTCCTCGACCGCGCCCGTCTCCGGTGCTCCCCGCGATCCGCTTCCTTGCTTCAATTGTGGACTTGCCGGGCACTACCAAGTCGAGTGCCCAACCCGCCGACATGCTACCTCTGCAAGGATTCGGGCCAGCCCGCGGCTCTCTGCCCGGACCGCCCAGTGACGGAGGAGCTCAGGATGTACGGCCACGGCATTGAGGGACTCGATTTCTTCCACATCAAGGTGGAGGACGTCCCTCCCCCATCCCCGTCGCTCCTAGCGATCTTGACCATTGTGGGGGTCGGAGTTGCCTCTCCAGAGATGATCGAGACCGAGCTCAACCACCTTTGCCGTCGTGTCTAGGACTGGCAGGTGACCCCAACCTCGGACTACTCCTTCACCGTGGTCTTCCCTGACACCCTCAGCCTGGGCCTCTGCACTCATAGCAATGACATCACCCTCGCCCTCAACAAGCTCGTTGTCAACATCTCTGAGCCCTTGATGGACCCTAAGGCAGTTGCCGTTCTGGAAACTGCTTGGATCCTCATAGCGGGCCTCCCCGACATCGCCCGCTCTGAGAAGGTGATCCGCAGTATGTCCAAGATTCTGGGCAAGGTGGTAGTGGTGGACGAGCTCTCCCTCCGCAAAGAGGAGGAGGTCCGCGTCAAGGTCAAGTGCCTGGACTCCTCCACACTCCGTGCCACCGTCCGGGTTTTCTTCAACGACCAGGGATTCGACCTCAAGATCAACACCGAGCCTCACAACCACATCGGTCGTCCTCACCACCTCGCTGATGGCCACTTTGGTGGGGGCGGCACGGGCAACCATGACGACTCCCACTATCGCTGCCCGCTCCCCTCCCGCCATGAGGACCCGGCCGATGACGATGAGCGCTCGGGCCGCAGCCGCTCCCCCTCGGGGGACCCATCCGACCCTCCTCCGGGTCGTGGGGGTGCGGGCGCGGGTCGGTTGCGCGAGTTGGCCACCTCCGTCGAGGCGTCCCCCGCCGTGCTGCCGATCTCTTCCCCCACCTCTTCGGCCGAGATCAGTGACATCTCCAGCGTCAGCCTCCTTGTCCTCCCGGCATCTTCGCCGTGATCACCCTGCTCTACCCCCGCGCCCATCTCGACACCTCCGTCTCCGGCAGTGCTGCCACCGGAGCTGGTGGCCCCGCCAACGATCGAGCCCCCCCCCCATCGGGTCCCCCCCGTCGGGGCCCCCTGGGGATGCTTCACTGCTGCCCTCCACCCCTCCTCCAGACTCTGCTCCCATCCTGGAGGACAGCGAGCCGGCCCCAGACCCGCCCTCCCCCGATCGGCCGGTGTCTGGTGCCCTGCTGGAGTCTCCTGCGCCTGCGTCCTCGACTCATCTGCTCCTGGTGGCCACTGATGATGTGGTCACCCCCGGAGCCTCCCACCCGCCTCGGTCGGTGCCGTACGTCTGTCGGGCCAGGGCTTCGTCGACTCTGGTGATTGCCTCCCGCCGCAGTGCCCGTCTCAACGCTGACTGCCTGGTCGGCTTCCCGGCATCGTCCATCTCTGAGCGTGCTAAGCTCCGGGCAGCGGTCCGGAAGCTCGAGACTGGTGCGACCGACATCCCCTCCAGTTCGTCCAGCTGTTCATTTTCTGCTCTTGAAGCGGTTCCGCTCGGCTGCCTTGCCAACGTGGCCTTAGACTCGTCTGTAGTTCTCAGGGGGGAGGTTGGTCCCCCCTTAGAGCAGATCGCGGCTATCGGGCCCGCGATATCCTCGACAGGAAACTTGCCGAGACCCTGGCCCGTCTTCTCTGCACACCGGTGCCCCAGCTACCCGCAGGGGTGCCGTTCGAGGAAATCCGTGGCCACACTTGCTCCCGCACTGCCGCTCTCAGAGCCCACAGTGCTTCCATCGTCCTAGGGTCAAGAAGCCCCTCAATGGCAGTTTAGATGCGCGCCCTCTTTTGGAACATCCGTGGCTTCGGCCATGACGGCCGCCGCCGCCAACTAGTCGAGTACATGCGTGACGAGCACATCGACATCATTGCCATACAAGAAACAATGCGTACAGAGTTCTGTCTCCCCGAACTTGATAGTCTTAGCCCCCACTTGTTTTCCTGGCATTGGCTCCGTTCTAGTGGGAACAATGGGCACTCGGGTGGCATCCTATTAGGTGTGAAGGATGCAACCTTCAAGGTGGGCGGTATGGACCGGGGCGAGTTCTTCGTTAGTATGGAGATCTTTGAACGAGCGCTCAACTTCAAATGGGAGGTCATCAATTTTTATGGCCCGGCAGACCACCATCGCTCCCCGACCTTCCTCGCTGAGCTGCAACAGAAGATCTCTGCTTCCTCCCTCCCAGTGGTCATGGGAGGTGACTTTAACCTCATCTGCTCCTCGGAAGAGAAGAGTAATGACCGAGTCAACCGACCCCGGATGCAGATGTTCAATGACTGCATCGCTGAGCTTGGCGTTCCTGAGCTTGAGCGGACGGGGGCCAGGTTCACCTGGACTAATCGTCGGGCGAACCCGACGTGGTCCGTTCTGGACCGCGTCCTAGACTCTCCGGAATGGGAACTTGGATGTCCCCTGGCCTTGTTGCAGGCAATCACTCGGATCGGATCTGATCACGTTCCCCTCCTCTCCTCCACCAATGAACGCACACCCATCCCTCCTCGATTCCAATTTGAGCTCTTCTGGCTCAACTAGGCTGGATTCTGCAAGGCCGTTGCGGCAAAGTGGACTGTTGCGCGCTCTACTCCCCACGGCTCCATGTCCGCCGTTGACTCTTGGCAGTTCTGCACCAAGCTTGATCGTTGGTTTATGAAGGGTTGGGGTGCGAACCTTGGCCGAGACCTCCTTGACCGCAAGAAAGCCCTCCTTGTTGGGGAACGTAGTAATTTCAAAATTTTCCTACGCACACGCATGATCATGGTGATGGCATAGCAACGAGAGGGGAGAGTATTGTCCACGTACCCTCGTAGACCGTAAGCGGAAGCGTTATGACAACGCGGTTGATGTAGTCGTACGTCTTCACGATCCGACTGATCCAAGTACCGAACGTACGGCACCTCCGAGTTCAGCACACGTTCAGCTCGATGACGATCCCCGGACTCCGATCCAGCAAAGTGTCGGGGATGAGTTCCGTCAGCACGATGGCGTGGTGACGATGATGATGCTCTACCGGCGCAGGGCTTCGCCTAAACTCTGCGACGATATGACCGAGGTGGAATATGGTGGAGGGGGCACCGCACACGGCTAAGGAACGATCCGTAGATCAACTTGTGTGTCTTGGGATGCCCTCTGCCCCCGTATATAAAGGAGCAAGGGGGAGGGGGCGGTCGTCCAAGGGAGGGCGCGCCAGGGAGGAGTCCTACTCCCACCGGGAGTAGGACTCCCTCCTTTCCTAGTCCAACTAGGAGAGGGGAAGGAAGGGAAGGAGAAGGAGAAGGAAGGAGAGGGAGGAAAAGGAGGAAAGGGGGGCCGGCCCCCTAGTCCAATTCGGTTTGGGCTAGGGGGGCCGCGCGCCATGCCTCCTCTCTTCCACCACTTGGCCCATGAGGCCCATTGCTTCTTCCTCGTATTCCCGTAACTCCCCGGTACCCCCGAAAATACCCGAATCACTCGGAACCTTTCCGAACTCCGAATATAGTCGTCCAATATATCGATCTTTACGTCTCGACCATTTCGAGACTCCTCGTCATGTTCCCGATCTCATCCGGGACTCCGAACTCCTTCGGTAAATCAAAACTCATAAACTCATAATATAACTGTCATCGAAACCTTAAGCATGTGGACCCTACGGGTTCGAGAACTATGTAGACATGACCTAGAACTATTCTTGGTCAATAACCAATAGCGGAACCTGGATGCTCATATTGGCTCCTACATATTCTACGAAGATCTTTATCGGTCAAACCGCATAACAACATACGTTGTTCCCTTTGTCATCGGTATGTTACTTGCCCGAGATTCGATCGTCGGTATCCAATACCTAGTTCAATCTCGTTACCGGCAAGTCTCTTTACTCGTTACATAATGCATCATCCCGCAACTAACTCATTAGTCACATTGCTTGCAAGGCTTATAGTGATGTGCATTGCCGAGAGGGCCCAGAGATACCTCTCCGACAATTGGAGTGACAAAACCTAATCTCGAAATACGCCAACCCAACATGTACCTTTGGAGACACCTGTAGTACTCATTTATAATCACCCAGTTACGTTGTGACGTTTGGTAGCACCCAAAGTGTTCCTCCGGTAAACAGGAGTTGCATAATCTCATAGTTACAGGAACATGTATAAGTCATGAAGAAAGCAATAGCAACATGCTAAACGATCAAGTGCTAAGCTAACGGAATGGGTCATGTCAATCACATCATTCTCCTAATGAGGTGATCCCATTAATCAAATGACAACACATGTCTATGGTTAGGAAACATAACCATCTTTGATTAATGAGTTAGTCAAGTAGAGGCATACTAGTGACTATATGTTTGTCTATGTATTCACACATGTATCATGTTTCCGGTTAATACAATTCTAGCATGAATAATAAACATTTATCATGAAATAAGGAAATAAATAATAACTTTATTATTGCCTCTAGGGCATATTTCCTTCAGTCTCCCACTTGCACTAGAGTCAATAATCTAGTTCACATCGCCATGTGATTTAACACCAATATTCATATCTGCATGTGATTAATACCCATAGTTCACATCATCATGTGATCAACACCCAAAAGGGTTTACTAGAGTCAATAATCTAGTTCACATCGCTATGTGGTTAACACCCAAAGAGTACTAAGGTATGATCATGTTTTGCTTGTGAGAGAAGTTTAGTCAACGGATCTATCATATTCAGAGCCGTATGTATTTTGCAAAATATTCTATGTCCACAATGCTCTGCATGGAGCTACTCTAGCTAATTGCTCCCACTTTCAATATGTATCCAGATTGAGACTTAGAGTCATCTGGATTGGTGTAAAAGCTTGCACCGATGTAACTCTTTACGACGGGCTCTTTTATCACCTCCATAATCGAGAAATATTTCCTTAGTCCTCACTAAGGATATTCTTGACCGCTGTCTAGTGATCTACTCTTAGATCAAAATTGTATTCCTTTGCCAAACTCAGAGCAAGGTATACAATAGGTCTAGTACACAGCATAGCATACTTTATAGAACCTATGACTGAGGCATAGGGAATGACTGTTCATTCTTTTCTATTTTCTGCCATGGTCGGGTTTTAGTCTTACTCAACTTCATACCTTTGCATCACAGGCAAGAACTCCTTCTTTGACTGTTCCATTTTGAACTATTTCAAAATTTATCAAGGTATGTACTCATTGATAAATCTTATCAAGCGTCTTAATCTATCTATATAGATCTTGATGCTCAATGTGTAAGCAGCTTCACCGAGGTCTTGCTTTGAAAAACTCTTATTCAAGTATCCTTTCATGCTATCCAGAATTTCCATATCATTTCCAATTAACAATATGTCATCCACATATAATATTAGAAATGCTACAGAGCTCCCACTCACTTTCTTGTAAATACAGGCTTCTTCAAAAGTCTGTATAAAACCATATGCTTTGATCAACTCATCAAAGCGTATATTCCAACTCCGAGATGCTTGCACCAGTCCATAGATGGATCGCTGGAGCTTGCACAATTTGTTAGCACCTTTAGGATTGACAAAACCTTCTGGTTGCATCATATACAACTCTTCTTTAAGAAAACCATTCAGGAATGCAGTTTTGTTTATCCATTTGCCAGATTTCATAAAATGCGGCAATTGCTAACATGATTCAGACAGACTTAAGCATAGATATGAGTGAAAAACTCTCATCATAGTCAACACCTTGAACTTGTCGAAAACCTTTTGCGACAATTCTAGCTTTGTAGATAGTAACAATATCAGCGTCCGTCTTCCTTTTGAAGATCCATTTAATCTCAATGTCTCGCTGATCATTGGGCAAGTCAATCAAAGTCCATACTTTGTTTTCATACATGGATCTTATCTCAGATCTCATGGCCTCAAGCAATTTTGCGGAATCTGGGCTCACCATCGCTTCTTCATAGTTCATAGGTTCGTCATGGTCTAGTAACATAACTTCCAGAACAGGATTACCGTACCACTCTGGTGCGGATCTTACTCTGGAAGACCTACGAGGTTCTGTAGTAACTTAATCTGAAGTTTCATGATCATCATCATTAACTTCCTCACTAATTGGTGTAGTAGTCACAGGAACAGATTTCTGTGATGAACTACTTTCAAATAAGGGAGCAGGTACAGTTACCTCATCAAGTTCTACTTTCCTCCCACTTACTTCTTTCGAGAGAAACTCCTTCTCTAGAAAGGATCCGAATTTAGCAACGAAAATCTTGCCCTTAGATCTGTGATAGAAGGTGTACCCAACAGTTTCTTTTGGGTATCCTATGAAGACACATTTCTCCGATTTTGGTTCGAGCTTATCTGGTTGAAGTTTCTTCACATAAGCATCGCAGCCCCAAACTTTAAGAAACGACAACTTTGGTTTCTTGCCAAACCACAGTTCATATGCTGTCGTCTCAACGGATTTAGATGGTGCCCTTTTAACGTGAATGCAGCTGTCTCTAATGCATAACCCTAAAACAATAGTGGTAAATCAGTAAGAGACATCATAGATCGCACCATATCCAATAAAGTGCGGTTACGATGTTCGGACACACCATAACGTTGTGGTGTTCCAGGTGGCGTGAGCTGTGAAACTATTCCATATTGTTTTAATTGAAGACCAAACTCGTAACTCAAATATTTGTCTCCGCGATCAAATAGCAGAAACTTTATTTTCTTGTTACGATGATTTTTCTACTTCACTCTGAAATTCTTTGAACCTTTCAACTATTTCAGACTTATGTTTCATCAAGTAGATATACCCATATCTGCTCAAACCATCTTGTGAAGGTCAGAAAATAACGATACTTGCCACGAGCATCAACACTCATTGGATTGCATACATCGGTATGTATTATTTCCAATAAGTCAATAGCTTGTTCCATTGTTCCGGAGAACGGAGTTTTAGTCATCTTGCCCAAAAGGCACGGTTCGCAAGCATCAAATGATTCATAACCAAGTGATTCCGAAAATCCATCTTTATGGAGTTTCTTCATGCGCTTTACACCGATATGACCCAAACGGCAGTGCCACAAATAAGTTCCACTATCATTATTAACTTTGCATCTTTTGGCATCAATATTATGAATATGTGTATCACTACGATCGAGATCCAACAAACTATTTTCATTGGGTGTATAACCATCGAAGGTCTTATTCATGTAAACAGAATAACAATTATTCTTTAACTTCAAATGAATAACTGTATCGCAATAAACATGATCAAATCATATTCATGCTCAACGCAAACGCTAAATAACATTTATTTAGGTTTAACACTAATCTCGAAAATATAGGGAGTGTGTGATGATGATCATATCAATCTTGGAACTATTTCCAACACTCATCGTCACTTCCCCTCAACTAGTCTCTGTTTATTATGTAACTCCTGTTTCGAGTTACTAATCTTAGCAACCGAACAAGTATTAAATGCTCAGGGGTTACTATAAACACTAGTAAGGCACACATCAAACACCTGTATATCAAATATACCCTTGTTCACTTTGCCATCCTTCTTATCCACCAAATATTTAGGGCATTTCCGCTTCTAGTGACCATTTCCTTTGCAGTGTAAGCACTCAGTTTCAGGCTTTGGTCCAGCTTTGGTCTTCTTCACGGGAGTGACAACTTGTTTGCCATTCTACTTGAAGTTTCCCTTTCTTTCCCTTTGCCCTTTTCTTGAAACTAGTGGTCTTGTCAATCATCAACACTTGATGTTCTTTCTTGATTTCTACCTTCGTTGATTTCAACATCACGAAGAGCTTGGGAATCGTTTTCGTCATCCCTTGCATTTTAGTTCATCACAAAGTTCCACTAACTTGGTGTTGGTGACTAGAGAACTCTGCCAATCACTATCTTATCTGGAAGATTAACTCCCACTTGATTCAAGCGATTGAAGTACCCAGACAATCTGAGCACATGCTCACTAGTTGAGCGATTCTCCTCCATCTTTTAGCTATAGAACTTGTTGGAGACTTCATATCTCTCAACTCGGGTATTTGCTTGAAATATTAACTTCAATTCCTGGAACATCTCATATGGTCCATGACGTTCAAAACATCTTTGAAGTCTCGATTCTAAGCCGTTAAGCATGGTGCACTAAACTATCAAGTAGTCATCATATTGAGCTAGTCAAACATTCATAACGTCTGCATCTGCTCCTGCAATAGGTCTATCACCTAGCGGTGCATTAAGGACATAATTCTTCTATGCAGCAATGAGGATAAACCTCAAATCACGGATCCAATCCGTATCATTGCTACTAACATCTTTCAATACAATTTTCTCTAGGAACATATTAAAATAAACATATGAAAGCAACAACGCAAGCTATTGATCTACAACATAATTTGCAAAATACTACCAGGACTAAGTTCATGATAAATTTAAGTTCAATTAATCATATTACTTAAGAACTCCCACTTAGATAGACATCTCTCTAGTCATCTAAGTGATTACGTGATCCAAATCAACTAAACCATGTCCGATCATCACGTGAGATGGAGTAGTTTCAATGGTGAACATCACTATGTTGATCATATCTACTATATGATTCACGTTCGACCTTTCGGTCTCCGTGTTCCGAGGCCATATCTGTATATGCTAGGCTCGTCAAGTTTAACCTGAGTATTCCGCTTGTGCAACTATTTTGCACCCGTTGTATTTGAACGTAGAGCCTATCACACCCGATCATCACGTGGTGTCTCAGCACGAAGAACTTTCGCAATGGTGCATACTCAGGGAGAACACTTCTTGGTAATTAGTGAGAGATCATCTTAAAATGCTACCATCAATCAAAGCAAGATAAGATGCATAAAGGATAAACATCACATGCAATCAATATAAGTGATATGATATGGCAATCATCATCTTGTGCTTGTGATCTCCATCTCCGAAGCACCATCGTGATCACCATCGTCACCGGCGCGACACCTTGATCTCCATCGTAGCATCGTTGTTGTTACGCCATCTATTGCTTCTACGACTATCGCTACCGCTTAGTGATAAAGTAAAGCAATTACAGGGCGTTTGCATTTCATACAATAAAGCGACAACCACATGGCTCCTGCCAGTTGCCGATAACTTCGGTTACAAAATATGATCATCTCATACAATAAAATATAGCATCACGTCTTGACCATATCACATCACAACATGCCTTGCAAAAACAAGTTAGACGTCCTCTACTTTGTTGTTGCAAATTTTACGTGGCTGCTACGGGCTGAGCAAGAACTGTTCTTACCTACGCATCAAAACCACAACGATAGTTCGTCAAGTTAGTGTTGTTTTAACTTTCGCAAGGACCGGGCGTAGCCACACTCGGTTCAACTAAAGTTGGAGAAACAGACACCCGCTAGTCACCTGTGTGCAAAGCACGGCGGTAAAACCAGTCTCGCGTAAGCGTACGCGTAATGTCGGTCCGGGCTGCTTCATCCAACAATACCGCCGAACCAAAGTATGACATGCTGGTAAGCAGTATGACTTGTAGCCCACAACTCACTTGTGTTCTACTCATGCATATAACATTAACGCATAAAACCTAGGCTCGGATGCCACTGTTGGGGAACGTAGTAATTTCAAAATTTTCCTACGCACACGCAAGATCATGGTGATGGCATAGCAACGAGAGGGGAGAGTATTGTCCACGTACCCTCGTAGACCGTAAGCGTAAGCGTTATGACAACATGGTTGATGTAGTCGTACGTCTTCACGATCCGACCGATCCAAGCACCGAACGTACGGCACCTCCGAGTTCAGCACACGTTCAGCTCGATGACGATCCCCGGACTCCGATCCAGCAAAGTATCGGGGATGAGTTCCGTTAGCACGACGGCATGGTGACGATGATGATGCTCTACCGGCGCAGGGCTTCGCCTAAACTCTACGACGATATGACCAAGGTGGAATATGGTGGAGGGGGCACCGCACACGGCTAAGGAACGATCCGTAGATCAACTTGTATGTCATGGGGTGCCCCCCTGCCCCCGTATATAAAGGAGCAAGGGGGAGGGGGCGGCCGGCCAAGGGAGGGCGCGCCAGGGAGGAGTCCTACTCCCATCGGGAGTAGGACTCCCTCCTTTCCTAGTCCAACTAGGAGAGGGGAAGGAAAGGAAGGAGAAGGAGAAGGAAGGAGAGGGAGGAAAAGGAGGAAAGGGGGGCTGGCCCCCTAGTCCAATTCGGTTTGGGCTAGGGGGGCCGCGCGCCCTGCCTCCTCTCTTCCACCACTTGGCCCATGAGGCCCATTGCTTCTTCCTCGTATTCCCGTAACTCCCCGGTACCCTCGAAAATACCCGAATCACTCGGAACCTTTCCGAACTCCGAATATAGTCGTCCAATATATCGATCTTTACGTCTCGACCATTTCGAGACTCCTCGTCATGTCCCCGATCTTATCCGGGACTCCGAACTCCTTAGGTACATCAAAACTCATAAACTCATAATATAACTGTCATCGAAACCTTAAGCGTGTGGACCCTACGGGTTCGAGAACTATGTAGACATGACCTAGAACTATTCTTGGTCAATAACTAATAGCGGAACCTGGATGCTCATATTGGCTCCTACATATTCTATGAAGATCTTTATCGGTCAAACCGCATAACAACATACGTTGTTCCCTTTGTCATCGGTATGTTACTTGCCCGAGATTCGATCGTCGGTATCCAATACCTAGTTCAATCTCGTTACCGGCAAGTCTCTTTACTCGTTACATAATGCATCATCCCGCAACTAACTCATTAGTCACATTGCTTGCAAGGCTTATAGTGATGTGCATTACCGAGAGGGCCCAGAGATACCTGTCCGACAATCGGAGTGACAAAACCTAATCTCGAAATACGCCAACCCAACATGTACCTTTGGAGACACCTGTAGTACTCCTTTATAATCACCCAGTTACGTTGTGACGTTTGGTAGCACCCAAAGTGTTCCTCCGGTAAACGGGAGTTGCATAATCTCATAGTTACAGGAACATGTATAAGTCATGAAGAAAGCAATAGCAACATACTAAACGATCAAGTGCTAGGCTAACGGAATGGGTCATGTCAATCACATCATTCTCCTAATGATGTGATCCCATTAATCAAATGACAACACATGTCTATGGTTAGGAAACATAACCATCTTTGATTAATGAGCTAGTCAAGTAGAGGCATACTAGTGACTATATGTTTGTCTATGTATTCACACATGTATCATGTTTCCGGTTAATACAATTCTAGCATGAATAATAAACATTTATCATGAAATAAGGAAATAAATAATAACTTTATTATTGCCTCTAGGGCATATTTCCTTCACTCCTGAGTGCCATCCAAGTCATGGACGCCCGCGCTGACACCTCTGGGATCTCTCCGGATGAGTGGATGTTGAGATATGATCTGGAAGATCAGCTCTTGGTCATCTACACGGACAAGGAGGCATACTGGCGGCTTCACGGCACCCAACGGTGGGTGCTCCGTGGTGATGCTAACACGGCCTACTTCCAGGCGATCGCCAATGGGCGGCAATGACAGAACTCCATCCATTCCTTGTGGGACGGTGATGCCCAGCTCGTTCGCCCCTCGGACATCCGAGCCCACATAGATGGCTTCTATAAAGCCCTATTCTCCCCCACCCCTCAGGGTGGGGCTGCGCTGGCCCCCGACACGTGGCCGGGTGGCCAGCTCATTCCTGACGAGGCTAATGCCGCCTTGGTGGCACCTTTCTCGGAGGACGAGGTCCTCGTAGTGATCAAAGAACTGAACCCCTCCTCGGCCCCGGGTCCGGATGGATTGCCAGTCATGTTTTTCAAAACTTTCTGGCAAACCATCAAACCGGAAGTCATGGCCCTCTTCGACGAATTCTTTTCAGGGACCATGGATCTTGGGCGCCTTAACTATGGGGTCATTACTCTCATTCCCAAAGTCCCAGGGGCCTCGGACATTCGCCAGTTCCGACCGATCACGGTGATCAACGTGATCTTCAAGATCTTGGATAAAGGGTATGCCAATAGGGTGACCCTTCTAGCTGACTTCGTCACCCATCCCAACCAATTCGCCTTCATTCAAGGCCGGTTTATTTTGGATGGGGTTTTGGTCTTCCTCGAAGTCCTTCATGAAGTCCGATCCAAGCACCACCGTGCGGTCTTCCTGAAGCTCGACTTCCATAAAGCCTATGACACTGTCCATTGGCCCTTCCTTCGGGAAGTCTTTCTCCGCAAGGGTTCCGATGACTGGTGGGTGACCCGAGTTATGCAGCTCGTCACCTACGGTCGGACGGCGGTTAACATTAACGGTGAGATCGGGTCCTTCTTCCTTACTCTATGTGGGGTACGCCAGGGTGACCCGTTCTTCCCGCTTCTATTCAACATGGTAGTCGATGCCCTCGCGGTCATCCTTGATAAGGCCAAAGCTTGTGGCCATATCCGCAGCGTAGTCCATCACCTGGTGGGAGGGGGAGGGGTCTCCCTCCTTCAATATGCGGATGATACCATCATAATGGTGGAGGGATCCGCGTCCGACATTGCCAACCTGAAGTTCCTACTCCTGTGCTTCCAATAGATGTCTGGGCTCACCATCAACTTCGATAAGAGCGGAGTGATGGTCCTTGGCTATCCTCCGGAGGAGGCTCAGTCCATTGCTGATCGGCTGAACTGTCGCATGGGTTCCTTCCCCATGACTTACCTGGGGATACCCATTAGTGACTCTCGGCTCACCGTCGCTGACCTCCGCCCGACTATGACTAGGATGCAGCACCGGGTTGAGCCCTGGAGGGGGAGGTGGCTGTCGAAAGCGGCCAGGGTAATCCTCATCAACTCCTCGCTTGCCAGCATACTCTGGTTTCTCATGAGCTTCTATGGCCTTCAAGAGACCCTCCATCAGGAGGTAGCCAAATACCAGTCTAGGTTTTTCTGGGTAGGTGAGGGGGACAAGCATAAGTACCATATGGTTTGCTGGCCAGACATCTGCAAACCCAAGGGCCAGGGTAGCCTTGGAATCTTGTCCTCTCGTCGCATGAATATTGCTCTCCTGACTCGCTGGCTTTGGCGTTTCACCAATGGGAAGGGAGGACTCTGGTTTACCATCATCCGTAATAAGTACCTCAGGGGCCAACCTCTTGCCTTCTGCCAGCGATCTGGTGGATCCCAGTTCTGGCAGTCGGTGATCCAGCTTCTGCCCGTCCTCCGCATTGGCACGTCCATCTCGGTTGGCTCCGGGGTCCTCGACCCTGTTTTGGTTCGATCGTTGGTTAGGGGACTCCCCCC
>NC_041381.1:472803347-472812051 GCF_002162155.2 Triticum dicoccoides | reverse complement strand
ATCGCCCTTATGCCGATGAACGTCGAGGATGCCCCGGATTCCATCTCTTGGCGCCTTGAGCCGTCTGGTCGCTTCTCCATGAAGTCCCTGTACGCCGCCATTGCTCCCTCGGCGGCCCCGGAGCCTTTTAGCCTGATCTGGGACATCCGTCTGCCTCTGAAGATCAGGATTTTCCTGTGGCAATGGATCCGTGGACGCCTCCCCTATGGGGTTGAAGTCCTCAAGTGTAACGGTCCGGGCGATGGGATGCGCCCTATTTGTGGCACGATAGAAGATGCTAACCACATCTTCTTCTCGTGCTCCACCGCCAGTTCCTGTGGGCTTGCTTCCGCGAGACGGTCGGTGGACAGTGGTGTAACACCAACTTCCCCAACTTACTTGCGGAGCTCAATGCCTCCCCCCTCGCTACCGCCATATTAGATGGTTGTGTGTTGGGGTCCTCTCCTGGACGCTATGGACCATCCGCAATAAGCTTGTTATTCAGAAAGTGCCCCTACAACGTGCGACTGACGCGATCTTTAAAATGTGTGCTACTTGCAGCTTTGGCCGCTGCTTAGCCGCCCTCAAGATCGGGACGCCATCACCATCCTCCTCGTCGACCTTTGTTCGATGGCTCTCCGCGTGGTGCCCCTGCTACCGCCTCCTCCCCCATAACCTGACTAGATGCTCGGGTTGCTGTGTGGAGTGTGTGTTTTGTTTTTAGGGCTTGTTGAGCTGTGCCCTCAGCATTAACCCTTATGGCTTATTTGTACTCTTGTGGACCTCCGTGTGCGCGTGTGTGTACTTGTTGAACCTTATTGGATGCTTGGGCGGTTTTCTTTATAATATAAAGCGGGGTGAAAGCCTTTTTCGGTAAAAATATCCATTTTATATATGTTTTGATGCATTTTAAAACTTCGTTAAGTTTCATAACGAGAAAAAAACACAAGTTTTAGAAACTAAAACTTAAAGCTTCGAATGTCATCGTGTGGAATCCAATGACTTTGCGGATTGCGAGACAGTTGTGCAGCCGAGCACGGCTGGGCAGGTGTTTGCCCCTGCGAATTTCCATGAAATCCATGTAGATTGTCTATCAATTGTAGTTACTTATAATCCTCCATTCATGGAATGAGAAATTTTCTACTCTTTTCTTTTGTTTTGACCACCGATTGTGCATAACCTTCTGATAACGGCACACCCATCAAACCCATGTTGGTCTTAATCGAAGATGATAACTACGTTTAGAGCATCTCTAGTTGAAGCCTAAAAATGGCTTAAATTCTTAAAAGATCCATTTTGAGAAGTTAAAATGCTCAAATTTGAGAGGGGGGGGGTCTTTTGCTCAAAAAGTTTATCTGGTCAATTTTTTTAGGAGAAGCATCGGTCGCCTCTCAAATTTGAGCACGCGAAATGAGTTCTCAGCAACAGATTACTTCCCCATCGCGCAGCTGCCTCTTTACCCCGCTCAACCACCTCCATGCTGGCGCGTCCCTTCTTTCCTCGGGCGACCACTACACACTCCCGCTGGCACGCTGCAGCCCCCACTTACTTCTCGCCCCACCTCGATACATTAGTCGGCCGTCACCGGAATCGACACATCTAGCCGCTGATGCGAGTTCGTCGATGGGGAGAGGCACACCGAGTCATGTTTTCATCTAGAACCAATCCATGCAACCAACCCAAGTGTACATGCCACCTCCAACCCCTGATTCGGGTCCTCTCCACCTCCTCAAGCTCCATGTCGAATCAACAGGAGTCGCCGCAAAAGTACTGTGGCGTGCGGCAACAGCCGTGGGGCTCTTGGGAGCCGGAGATCCAAATCCGGGCATGCGGGAGAAGAAGTGGCTCAGCACATTCACCACCACGGAGGAGGCGGGACGCGCGTACGATGTGGCAGTAGTCCACTACCTCAGAAGTAAGGCGAAGCTTAACTTCCCCATTGTCTCTCATGATGCAGACTTCATCATGTCCCCTTTTATATTGGCCTCCCATGACGAGGATAAGGAGCATCACAAGGATGAGAACCAGCTGGCAACCGAGCGCGCAGATGCAGCCTACATGGTCGAGCTCATGACAAAGAACCCGCGGCTCCTCGGGGAGATCCAAACGTGGTTCGAGTCCAAGGATAATGACAACATGTTCATCGAGCTCTTTCTGAGCTATCCGATGAGGAGGAGATGTCGTTGACTCGGCCTAGCACCAATTACGACTAGTCCAGACCTCATGTATCAGGGTGATCCTTATATCCTCCAACTGAGAAGACTTGAATGTGTACTTCCCCTGTGGCGGTGATGACAAGTAGCGTTGATGTTGTAGCAATGTAGAATCTAGTGATGAACCATCTAATTGTGTAATGTACAAGGTGCAACTTTTGTTTATTATTCAATCAAATAGTTCAAATTTGTGTTTCAAATGAATTCGTATGCAAAAATAATTTTAGGGAGTTAGTTTTAGAAGTTTGGCTACAAACCACTTTTTAAAAAATCCTCAAATGTGATGAGTTAGGGTTTGAGGAGACGTTTGAGAGGATCAATTTTAGGAGTTTAGTTAGAGATGCCCTTAGTGGACTGGACTTGAAGAAGCGATCTCCCCCCGCTCCCCCTCTCAAGTCACTCCGGCGAGCAACCAGGGGGAGGGGGCTCCTCGTCAGGCACAGCCCCCTCTTTCCTCCCCTCCTTCCCTCGTCGCCGCCCAAGCGCACTGGCGAGCAAAGCCCGCCCAATTTTGGCAACGGCAGGGCCTCCCCTACCTGGCTTGGTGTAGATCGACACAGGCCGATGTGGTCGAGTGTTCGCATGGCATTTTCCCTGGGCAGGGCGGTAGGTCCCAACATCGTGTCGTAGGCTCCTGGTGGTGGTGTGTTGGGCTAGGTGTGTTAGTGTTTTGCTTCGTGCTGGCGGCGGTGGCAGGTTGGGTCTCCGCCTAGATCTAGTGCCCTATATGTGCATAAGGTTTGGCATGCGGCGTCAACGGAGCTGGGGCAAGCTACAGGTTGCGGGTGGATCTGGCGGTCATCGGCTATTGTGGCCCTCTAGGCGGTGGCGTGCCTACCAGGTCTTGACCAGATCCCCCCAGTTTTGGTTCATGATCAATGGAGAGCGGCGCGAGGTGGTAGCGGAGGCCCGTGCAGGTCGATGCTTGATATGTCTCCAACGTATCTATATTTTTTTTATTGTTTCATGCTAATATATTATCAATCTTGTATGCTTTACATGCCATTTTATATCACTTTTGTGGACTAACCTATTAACTGAGTGCCCAGTGTTTGTTCCTATTTCCCCCTATTTCCTTGTTTTGCACAAAAACAATACAAACATTGTCCAACCACGATAAAACTTTAGGGCAATTTTTTTGGAACAGAAGAGACCCTAGAAGCTTCAGGGAGAGACCAGAAGATGCACGAGGAAGCGACAAGCTCAAGGGTCACGCCCGAGGGGGCACGCGCCATCAGCACTTGTGGGGCCCACGTGGCTCCGTTTGACCTAATATTTGGCTTATAAATTCCCTAATATTCCAAAAACCCTGAAGCGAGACCCGAAACAATATTATTGCCACTGAAGCCTATGGTCTTCCATGATCCCATTTGGAGGCCTTTTCCAGTACTCTGCCGGAGGAGGAAAACATTGGGGAGGCAATCTTCATCAACTTTGCTGCCCCCATGATGATGTGTGTATGGTTTCCACAGGACCTACGGGTCCATAACAGTAGCTAGATGATTTTTCTCTCACTCTTTTTGATCTTCAATACAATGATCTCTTCGTAGATCTATTCAATGTTATTCTCACAATGTGCTTGTTGGGATCCGATGAATTTTGAGTTTATTATCATATTATTCAATAAAATTATTTGAATCTTTTCCGGGATCTATTTATGTGTGATTTTATAGCCTTGTATTTCTCTCTAATCTATCTATCTTCTTCGGCCAATTAGATTGATTTTATCTTAAGTGGGAGTGGTGCTTGGTAGTAGGTTCAAACTTGCGATGTCCTTACTCTATGATAGGAGGAGTTGCTAGGCACATATTGTATTTTTTTTCTAGTAAAGATAAAACGTCGGGGTTCGAACATATTGCTTGGTCTTACTTTGTATACATTATGTCATCTTGCTTAAAGCATTACTTTGCTTGTCATGAACTTCATACTTTGGGATGCATGCTGGATAGCGGTCTTAGGGTGGAGTAATATTACTAGATGCAGTTGGATTATGTGGTTTACTGTCATGGACGTAATGCCTATATATTGATTATGCCATGAAGAATCATCATAACTATGCACTATTATGTCAATTTCCCAACAATAATTTGTTTACCCACCGTTGCTATGTTCATGAAAGAGATGCCTCTGGTGAACCTATGGCCCTCGGGGTTCATTTTCCGTATTTACTAAAACCCTAAATTTTCTCATTGTTTCTTATTTTATTTTTATTTTATTTTATATATCTACCACTATCAGATTTAATCCTTGCAATTAGCGAGAACAAGGGGATTGCCAACCCTCTTGCCTTTGTTGGGTGCAAGCATTTGCTTTATGTGTGTGTGTGTTCATGTACCGCTTATCTTGTTTGTGTGGCGTCTCCTATTGGTTCAATAGACCTTGGTTCTTAACTGAGGGGAACACTATCTGCTACTATACTACATACGCTTCCTCGTCGGTGAATTCCAACACCTACCACATGTAGCAGAAGAATTTCTGGCGCCGTTGCGGGGGAAGCTTCACCAAACAAATACAGGTTCCCTCGCTCCCTTTTATCATTTTTTTGTTTTTACTTTCTTTGCCATTTTCCTTTTCCTTTGGCTTCTCTTTTCATCTCCCCCTCCTTCTCTAAAAAATAAAAAATGCCAAAAAAAAATGTGTTGCTATCTTCGCTTGCATCGCTATCATCTCTGACCTTGATAAGGTTATAGTTGAAAGTGCTAGTGAAGATAGTCCTAGCGAAACTCATGAGGAAGAACCTAAACTATTTAATCTTGATAATGAGCCTCATGATAATGAACCTCCCTTTATTTGGAAGACTAAAACTTCTTTGTGTTGGGAATGGGAATATTATTAGAAGAAGTGTTATTTAGGAATTATTTACTTGCACGGGAGTCATACCGTCAATTGGTGGATCTATTCTTAAAAGAAAAAATAGTTATGTGGATTATATTGCTATGCTTTTGGTTAAATTTGAAAATAAAATAAAATTGCATATTCATCCTGTCTTACAAAGAATGTTTTTCGAGCTTCCTAGTATCCATGATCCTAGAGCTAAAAGGCTAGCCACTATTATTATTATGAATGAATTTGATTATATAATCCAAGAATCTAGGGACATCTTTGGCTTTTATAAAATTATTTTGAACATCCTCCCATAGAAGAAATTCTTCATGATCAAGATGTTATGCACAGGTTTGAATCTAAAGATTATCAAGCTTTTGGTGAGAACGCTAGAAAGAAAGTCTCACAATTAGATTTAATCAAAAAACTATTTAAAAACACTTATGATAAATTTGTATGGATTGTTAAAGGGAGTAATGAAGAATTCAATGATTAGTGGTTTGAGAATACTGTTAGAGATCCTATTGATGATGAAATTTTGGTTTTATACAAAGATCTCTATGGCGATGATCGAATTCCCCAAGAGTATGAAGTTATGAATGCTAAAATCACTAAATATAGTCCCTTTAATCATTTGAGTTCACCCACCAGAAAATTGGAAATTGACAAAAGGGAAGTCTTGAGAAAAAGTTATGAAGAATTTGTTCAAGGAGAGTTGAAGGATGATAATACGTGATACTATGCATTATGCCTAGCTAGGGGCATTAAACAATAGCGCTTGTTGGGAGGCAACCCAATAGTTATATTTATTTTTATTTTCTATTTTTGTGTGTCAACATGATTATTGCTACTGTAATAATTATGTTTGTATCTTTTCTTTTTATTTTTGTGCCAAATAAAGCCTTTAGGATGATTTGGATGCTTGTTGATTTGATCCTATGCAGAAACAAAAACTTTTGCGTCCAGTAGTTGAATTTTTATTCTCTACTAGAGCGTGATAAAACTTTGAGATTATTACACATTTTTAGGGTGAAATTTTTTACGTTATCCTAATTTTTCAGAATTTTTGGAGTTACAAGAGTATGAGTAAAAATTCCGTCATTACGTACTATTCTGGTTTAGGCAGATTATGTTTTTATTGCATAGTGTGCTTATTTGAAGGTTTCTATGGATTGTAGATGATAAATTATAGTAGATATTATACAAGAACAATTATGAATCTATTTATGACAGTGATACGTCCATTTTGTATCATATTTTCCTACTGTTATTTATAATGTTTTATGCATAATAATGCTTTATGGAGTTATTCTAAGGCCTTTTCTCTCATAATATGCTAGGTTTACACAAAGAGGGAGAATGCCGGCAGCTGGAATTCTGGACCTAAACAAGCTAGGTCGGAGTTACCTATTCTGCACATCTCCAAATGAGCTAAAAATTTACGGAGAATTGTTTTGGAATATATAAAAAATACTAGAGCAAATAACTACCAGAGGGGGCCACCCTGGTGAGCACAAGACACCAGGGAGCGCCTGGGCCCCCAGGCGCGCCCTAGTGGGTTGTGCCCTCCTTGGCCCACCTTCGGTGCCCATCTTCTGGTACATAAGGTATTTTGACCTAGAAAAAATGAGAGCGGGACTTTCGGGATGAAGCGCCGCCGTCTCGAGGCGGAACTTGGACAGGAGCACTTTTGCCCTTCGGTGGAGTGATTCCGCCGGGGTAACTTCCCTCCCGGAGGCGGAAATCATCGTCATAATCATCACCAACAACCCTCTCATCTTTGGGAGGGAAATCTCCGTCAACATCTTCAACATCACCATCTCCTCTCAAACCCTAGTTCATCTCTTGTGTTCAATCTTTATACCGGAACCTCACATTGGTACCTGCGGGTGACTAGTAGTGTTGATTACATCTTGTAGTTGATTAATATATGGTTTATTTGGTGGAAGATTATATGTTCAGATCCATTATGCTATTTAATACCCCTCTGATCTTGAGCATGATTATTATTTGTGAGTAGTTACTTTTGTTCTTGAGGTCACGTGAGAAGTCATGTTACAAGTAATCATGTGAACTTGATATGTGTTCGATATTTTGATGATATGTATGTTGTGATTCCCTTAGTGGTGTCATGTGAACGTCGACTACATGACACTTCGCCATATGTGGACCTAAGAGAATGCATTGTGAAGTAGTTAGTAGATGATGGGTTGCTAGAGTGGCAGAAGCTTAAACCCTAGTTTATGCGCTACTTCGTAAGGGGCCGATTTGGATCCAAAAGTGTGACGCTATGGTTAGATTTTATCTTAATACTTTTCTCACAGTTGCAGATGCTTGCGAGGGGGTTAATCATAAGTGGGAGGTTTGTTCAAGTAAGAAGAGCACCTAAGCACCGGTCCACCCACATATCAAACTATCAAAGTAGCGAACACAAATCGAACCAACATGACGAAAGTGATATGGTGAAATTCCTGTGTACCCTCAAGAACATTTTGCTTATCATAAGAGATTGTTTTGGCATGTCCTTTGCCACAAAAATATTAGGCTACCTTGCTGCATACTCCCTCCATCCCAAAATTCTTGTCTTAAATTTTTCTAGATACAAATGTATCTAATACTAAAACGTGACTTGATACATCCATATTTAGACAAATCTAAGACAAGAATTTTGGGACGGAGGGAGTATTATTTACCATTACCGTTACTTTCTCGTTACAAATTATCTTGCTACCAAACTACTTGTTACCGACTATTTCAGTGCTTGCAGAAAATACCTTGCTGAAAACCACTTGTCATTTCCTTCTGCTCCTCGTTGGGTTCGACACTCTTACTTATTGAAAGGACTGCGATTGATCCCCTATACTTGTGGGTCATCAGACAGTAACTAATTTAATGATTTATTTTATTATACTAATGGATCTCATGAGGTTTTGTTGAGTTTTGTGTGATTGAAGTTTTCAAGTTTTGGGTGAGATGACGATGGATGAAAGAATAAGGAGTGGCAAGACCCTAAGATTGGGGATTCCCAAGGCACCCCAAGGTAACATTCAGGGAAGATCCAAGCATCTAAGCTTGGGGATTGTGACGCCCGGATAATCAAGCTACAGTAAACCTTTGCTAATGATGCCACGTCACCTTGATTGCTGATGCTAATCTTGCGTTAGTTCGAAACCGATTCAAATTCAAATTCAAAATCAGGCAAACATCAAAAGTTTTCAAATATTAAAAACCAAAATGTCCGGGTTGTGTCAGTTATTGCATAGATGACTATGATGAATAATCCACATTTTTATATAATGTATAAATGCACTAAAATGATTTAAACGGTAGCAAAAACAATTTTTAAATGCCTTTGGTATTTTATAAAACACAAAACTAATTTATTTTGGGTTAAAACCTTTTGTGGCTGAGGGTTATTTTGAAACGTTATTTTAGGAGTTGTTGTCATATTTTACTAAGTAAAATAATGTGGGTCTAAAATTTAAAACAGAAAAGGTAAAATAAATAAGAAAATACAAAAGAGAAAAGCTAAACAGACAAAAAAAAAGAGCAACCCCCCCCCACTGGGCCTCGGCCCAGCAGGCCATCGGGCCCCCAGGCCAGCCCACTCGCCCCCTGCATAACCCCCGCTCCCCACTCGGCCGAACCCTAGCCGCCACCCACTCACCCCCCCTCGATCCACTCCTCCC
>NC_041381.1:472794923-472800607 GCF_002162155.2 Triticum dicoccoides | reverse complement strand
TGTCCGGCCAAATGGGATCGAGCGTGTTGGGTTATGTGGTGCACCCCTGCAGGGAAGTTAATCTATTCGAATAGCCGTGATCTTCGGTAACAGGACGACTTGGAGTTGTACCTTGACCTTATGACAACTAGAACCGGATACTTAATAAAACACACCCTTCCAAGTGCCAGATACAACCGGTGGTCGCTCTCTCTCAGGGATACGAGGAGGGGATCGCCGGGTAGGATTATGCTACTGGAGATGTTACTTGGAGATGCTACTTGGAGGACTTCGACCTACCCTCTCCTGCCTGTTGCAAGACGAAGGTGACCAGAAGCGTAGTCTTCGATAGGACTAGTTATCCCCCTCTTATTCTGGCATTCTGCAGTTCAGTCCACTGATATGGCCTCCTTACACATATACCCATGCATATGTAGTGTAGCTCCTTGCTTGCGAGTACTTTGAATGAGTACTCACGGTTGCTTTCTCCCCCCTTTTTCCCCTTTCCTTCCTTCCTGGTTGTCGCAACCAGATGCTGGAGCCCTGGAGCCAGACGCCACCGTCGACGACGACTACTACACTGGAGGTGCCTACTACTACGTGCAGCCCGTTGACGACGACCAAGAGTAGTTAGGAGGATCCCAGGCAGGAGGCCTGCGCCTCTTTCGATCTGTATCCCAGTTTGTGCTAGCCATCTTATGGCAACTTGTTTAACTTATGTCTGTACTCAGATATTGTTGCTTCCGCTGACTCGTCTATGATCGAGCACTTGTATTCGAGCCCTCGCGGCCCCTGGCTTGTATTATGATGCTTGTATGACTTATTTATGTTTTAGAGTTGTGTTGTGATATCTTCCCGTGAGTCCCTGATCTTGATCGTACACATTTGCGTGCATGATTAGTGTACGATTGAATCGGGGGCGTCACAAGTTGGTATCAGAGCCGACTGCCTGTAGGAATCCCCCTTCCACACTCCTTGGCCGAAGTCGAGTCTAGACCTTGCAAAAACTTTTACTAACATGGCTGTGTGGCCCATGGGCCCACGTCGCCATCGGGTGGTAGTAGGATCTTTTACTCCTCGACCTATACTCTGGGACTCTGATCTCTCTACTATTCGGGTTAAATGAATTTGCTAACTCTAAGATTAGGATCTCGTGATCGCATCCACCCGAAGAGCCCCTTATTGCAGAGGATCGCCTGCTACATCAGAAGATTCCGAAGATACTCTCTGATGTTCTCTCGAGACTTGTGCCCATCACTTTGGCTATTCCTGACCATCGATAAATCCATATGGATAACTACTTACACTTGCCATTCATACGATCATCCCCCATTGATCTTGTTATTACAAGATACCCCGAAGTTTTCTCTATTGTTCCGAGAATACTTTGTGCCTACTGCCTAGCAGTTCTTTGCCACATGAATACCCCTTCGAATAAATCCTCGCACTTGTCGAGTATCCGCTCATCCCCAGTTGTTCATGTGTTTCACAAAAGTCTTCGAAATAATATTCGATCTTCCGAAAATCCTTTGGGGCCTTTGGCTCTTGAAATTCTTGCTTGCTTGCATTATGGATAATCCCATAAGTCTCGTAGTCATATTGACATTCCTTGTCATTACCATTTTGAGTCTGTTGACTCAATATGATTGCGAATACACGCAATCATCATTGATCCTTATAAATTACCTTTCCGGCTGAGCTGCAATTCTTTTAACTGGAATTGGTTCTCGACCAATCCAATTGTCGTTGATTGTACCCTAAGGCTATTCAACTTATCCATTCCTAATCAGAGCATTGCTTCTGATCCCTTGACATGGAATTCATAATTCCTTTGCAATTAAGCTTTGAATTAGTCAGTTGTTTCTATAATCTGATCTCCTTGCATTCTTCTTCCTCTAGTTGAGTACCGATACTCGTATCAGATCCTTTTTGGACCATCAAGTCCTTTGTTGGATTGTTATCCGACAGTGTCCTTCACATTTGATCACTTTGTGAGTTCTCCCCCTGATACATAATGCCTTTGTTAAGTTGTATCCTCTGCTTGGCCAACCATGCTCTGCTTTCGGGCTTGTGTTATTTACTCTTGAAACTTGTGGTATATGTTTCTAAGATGCCCCGATGGGTTGAACCTATGCCTTCCTTAATATGTGTGAACTCGAAAGTCTTCACGAGTCGTACTCTTCTGGTATTTTGCCAGATAAAATTTCAAAACTACAACTTCATTGAGCGCGAGAAGTGAATGAAAGGTTGTGCATTGGAGAAGTGGGAGTCGACCTTGAACTTTGCGTTCATGCCCATGGACACGATGTACATCTTCTCATCGAAGCTTCTTTTAAAATCAATTATTCCCTTGGTATAAGTTCATCTTATATCTGAGATCTGGCCTTTTTGCAATCGTGGTTCTGACCATGTTCTCCTTTAAATATCATGTCCTGTGCAAGTTTAAGCACTTGTCTTCTATAGAGCAATACCCCAGTTCAACTTCTAGTTTGATCTGTCGTCGAGTATTACCACCTGGTATCTCGAGATTATCTTGGAACTGCATAATTTCTTATGAGTTCTTCATCAAGTACTACATACACACCGATTACAATTTTTCATGGGCTCGGAGTTATTGAACACTCAAAGACACCGATAACTGAACCGAGTCCGCCCTACGGTTCAACAACTCTTCAGTAAGCTTCTATAAGTATGAGTTTGTACCTGATCACGCCATTCCTAGCCTGTTTGGCTATATCATTGTCGTGACGATTCTAACGGTGCTACCTGGTCCTTATTCTCGGAGCACCAATTTTCGACGATGAACTAACCTTACGTCGATTTTCCTCGTCATACCCTTTCACCTTAAACAACAAGCTTGAGTTCGAGTTTGTGTCGTAATTGTGGTTCCAATAACCTCTTGCTTCATCATTCCTTTGACTTGATGTCGTCGCTGATTGACTACATCTGCATGAAATCTCTCGACAATTGTGTCGTGATCATCATCAACCTTATGAGCTCTTCCAGGAATTCAATTGAATTCATGATGGGTAATACCATCCTTGCCCCTCGATGATTCCTGTTCTCATCGACCACTTTATTGCCTTTTGTTCAACACAACTTGTTCGTGTTTTGTGTAAACCTTGAGATCACTGCTACCCAGCAGTTGATCTTCCTTACCTCGGAAGTATTACCATCTCTTTTTGTCAAGAATGTGGTGAGAATTTCACCACCTCTTAATAATTCTTGATATCATAATACTACTTGCCATCTTCGTTCATTCCTTGGTCCCCGTATTGTTTTCAACCGGAATACCGACAATGGAGCTATGACGTGTGAATTCAAAACTTCTAACAACCCTATTGCTTTGAAGTGAATGGGCAATAGTTCATTCTAAGTCCTTCGCTAATTGAATCACCATTCTGACATTGGTCGTGCAACCCAACCCATATTTCGGGCGCACCTTTCAACCAATGTTTAATTGTGTATGTTTTCCTCGAGCATACTTCCTTATATCATTTGATCTGACAAATGTTATCTCCTTGCTCACTTAATGGTGGAAATCCATCTTTTGGGAATCTCGGTGAATTGCCATTGAGTTCACCAGACACCTCCTTGTCCTCTCCTTGGGTTAATGATGGACTCTTGTTAACGGAAATCACTTCGTAGTTCATTTCTCCGAGAATCTTACAATGTCATCTCGTCAATTTGCGTTGCACCTTTTCTTCTCAGGTATCCTAAGTCTGAGGTATCCTGACACCAATCGGATCTGAATCTTGGTCAGATATGATGGTTGGGACAATTTTCCAAGAGTCATGAAGTTGATCCTTTGATGACCCGGTAACATGATGTCATGCCTAGCACCCCCCCTGGGTGGAGGACCTATCGTTATAATTTCTTTTGCAAGGACAACCTTTCTTCCTGGAGGAAATTGTAAGACTTATTCTACAAGTTATTCCTGATGGATCCTTCGTGTTTCCAAAGTCTGATCTTCACCTGAAGACCATGTCAATACTATCTCGAAGCATGTCAATGGTACTCCGATTTTCAACAGGAACATTTGAAGCACGATGCTATATTTTAGTTATCAATTATCCTAACACCGTTGTATGAGTAATATCATGAGATTCCTTCCCCCCTTACCTAAAGGGTTTTCTACATGATATCCTGCCACGGATACCATGCTCTGCTTATCCTTGGGAAGGATATATCCCTGAATTATGTGACTAAGACACATTTTTCCTTTCCATCGCCTGATTAATCTGATAATCATATGTCCTTTCCATTGTTTGGTTTAACCTTTCTTGAGGTCTATATGATCTAAGCAGTAATATTCTTCTGCTTATGTAAACACCTTGGTGTACGACCGTGTCAGTAAGACCCTGTTACTATTGTTGATGACATTTCGGTAGCCACCGATGGACGAGAACCTTGCCTATTGGCCCGCCTCGTTCAACGAGCAGGAAAATGGTTCTCTTCGTCCCTCGCCCTTGGTACCGATGTTGTTGCCGACATAACCGACAGACTATCCTCTGGCATGCCTTGCTTACATGATCGTGCAAGATGTCACTGTCCTTCCTACTTTTAATCCACATGGTGGGCCCATAACCCACAGGTCCCAGGATCGAAACCTGACTCTCCTGTACCCCCCTGTACCCAAGGTTGTTCCTCGCGCGTGGCCTCGTATGTAATTCATGAGCCACCTTCATTCTGGTATCAGACAAATACCTATTCTCGTGGCTTCGAACCCCTTTCACGCCACATATCAGACATCGAACGATTGCCTGCCCGCTCGAAACTTCCCAGGATACCTCCTTACTCTGCTCTTGATATTTTCTTAAGTTTCAATTCGAGAGTTACTTCCGCCACCCTCCCCGATGTTATGTACCAGATAGTCAACCTGGTAAGGCCCGCCCTTCCCGAGTCTTCCCCCCATATCCTTTTCGTAAGTACGATGAAGATCCCGAAGAAAGGATGGCGACTTCATCATGTTGACCTGAAGCAGAAGTATGAAGGCATCAATATATTGGATTGACCTCTTCGAGAAGAGCAAGCCAGGATGAGAAGACCCGCTATATTCGTTACCAAACCTTCCCCCCCCCCTTACTCCCCTCTTAAATCTCGGGACGAGATTTCTTGTAGTGGAGGAGAATTGTGACGCCCGGATAATCAAGCTACAGTAAACCTTTGCTAATGATGCCACGTCACCTTGATTGCTGATGCTAATCTTGCGTTAGTTCGAAACCGATTCTAATTCAAATTCAAAATCAGGCAAACATCAAAAGTTTTCAAATATTAAAAACCAAAATGTCCGGGTTGTGTCAGTTATTGCATAGATGACTATGATGAATAATCCACATTTTTATATAATGTATAAATGCACTAAAATGATTTAAACGGTAGCAAAAACAATTTTTAAATACCTTTGGTATTTTATAAAACACAAAACTAATTTATTTTGGGTTAAAACCTTTTGTGGCTGAGGGTTATTTTGAAACGTTATTTTAGGAGTTGTTGTCATATTTTACTAAGTAAAATAATGTGGGTCTAAAATTTAAAACAGAAAAGGTAAAATAAATAAGAAAATACAAAATAGAAAAGCTAAACAGACAAAAAAAAAGAGCAAACCCCCCCCCACTGGGCCTCGGCCTAGCAGGCCATCGGGCCCCCAGGCCAGCCCACTCGCCCCCTGCATAACCCCCGCTCCCCACTCGGCCGAACCCTAG
>NC_041381.1:472782278-472791797 GCF_002162155.2 Triticum dicoccoides | reverse complement strand
TTTTTCCCCTTTCCTTCCTTCCTGGTTGTCGCAACCAGATGCTGGAGCCCTGGAGCCAGACGCCACCGTCGACGACGACTACTACACTGGAGGTGCCTACTACTACGTGCAGCCCGTTGACGACGACCAAGAGTAGTTAGGAGGATCCCAGGCAGGAGGCCTGCGCCTCTTTCGATCTGTATCCCAGTTTGTGCTAGCCATCTTATGGCAACTTGTTTAACTTATGTCTGTACTCAGATATTGTTGCTTCCGCTGACTCGTCTATGATCGAGCACTTGTATTCGAGCCCTCGCGGCCCCTGGCTTGTATTATGATGCTTGTATGACTTATTTATGTTTTAGAGTTGTGTTGTGATATCTTCCCGTGAGTCCCTGATCTTGATCGTACACATTTGCGTGCATGATTAGTGTACGATTGAATCGGGGGCGTCACAGGGATGCCCCGGAAGGTGTCCCCTCTTTCGTCTCCAATCTATCGGTAATATCACATGGAGCTATATTTTTATTCGTCACATGATATGTGTTTTGCTTGAGTGTCGTGTGTTTTTGTTTTATTTGTTTGCTTATTTCCACAAAAATTGTTTCCTGATCACACTAGTTATGAAAGACACACATTCATCACAATTTATAGAATGCTCATTGAACTTCACATATATCTTTTGAGTTAAGGCAATTGCTCATGTTCTTCACTTGCATCTTTTGAGCACGACAATGCATATATTTTATAGAAATCAATTGCACTCGCATGCTTCACTTATATCTTTTTGACAGTTAAATAGGTAGTGGTAATTTGCATGAGTTGTATGTTTCATCCAAAAATGATAGGTATACAAGGGTGGTATAATATAACGTGACTCCAAAGTAATTAAAGCGACAGACTGCATAATAAAGATTGCTATCATAAGGGGCAATATAACATGTTATTTTGCATTAGGAGATTGTGCATACAAAACCAAAAGGCCCATGACAACCTCTGCTTCCCTCTGCAAAGGGCCTATCTTTTACTTTTATTTATTTACTTTTTATGCAAGAGTCAAAGTATTCTCCTCTATTCCTTTCTATTTACTCTTTTGCAAGCATCATATGGTGGGGAAAGATCTAGACACATATATCTTGTTAGATATAAGTAATCATGAGTTATTATTGTTGACAATACCCTTGAGGTGAATAAGTTGGGGGTGAAACTATAAGCTCCTATCTTTCTATGTGTCTGGTTGAAACTTTTTGATCCATATATATGTTGTGGGTGTTAGCAATCATAGAAGACTATATGATGGTTGAGTATGTGGACTTGCCCAAAGGCTCCGATACGAGACCCTTCCTGAAAATATGATGAATTGAAATTGCAAAGTTGACTGAAAATATAGTTTGTTAGTTTTTAATAAAGTTATACTTTATACTTCGCTGTTGTGATGAATTGTTACTTGCTCATGAGAATTTTTATGATAAAGTTTATTGCTAATATAATAATGATCATGATGCTACTATGTCCGTATTTTGTTTTTATTGACACGTCTCTCTAAACATGTGGACATGATTTTCGATATTGGCTTTCGCTTGAGGACAATCAAGATCCAAGCTTGGGGGAGTTGATACGTCCATTTTGCATCATGTTTTCCTACTGTTATTTATAGTATTTTTATTCAATATAACACTTTGTTGAGTAATTCTAATGCCTTTTCTCTCATAATATATAAGGTTTACACAAAGAGGGGAAATACCAGCAGCTGAAATTCTGGACCTGAAAAAGCTAAGTCAGATATACCTATTCTGCACATCTCCAAATGAGCTAAAATTTTATGGAGAATTATCTTGGATTATATAAAAAATATTGTAGAAAATAAATACCAGAGGAGGGTACCCAGGTGCCCACTAGGCACCAGGGCGCGCCACACCCTCCAGGTGCGCGCCCTGGTGGGTAGTGGTGGCCCTGGCCCACCTCCGGTGCCCATCTTCTGGTACATAAGGTATTTTGACGTAGAAAAAAAATAAAGAGAGGACTTTTGGGATGGGGCGTCACCGTCTCGAGGCGGAACTTGGGCAGGAGCATTTTTGCTCTCCAGTGGAGCGATTTTGCCGAGGATACTTCCCTCCGAGATAGGGAAATCAAAGCTATCATCATCAGCAACAACCCTCTCACCTTGGGAGGGCCAATCTTCATCAACATCTTCAACAACACCATATCATCTCAAAACCCTAATTCATATCTTGTGTTCAATCTTTGTGCCAGAACCTCAGATTGGTACCTGTGGGCTAGTAGTGTTCAGATCCAGCTGGTTTATTTGGTGGAAGATTATATGTTCAGATCCATTAAGATATTTATTACTCCTCTGATCTTCAGCATGAACATGTTGTGTGAGTAGTTACTTTTGTTCTTGAGGACATGGGAGAAGTCATGTTGCAAGTAATCATGTGAATTTGATATTCGTTCGATATTTGATGATATGTATGTTCTGATTCCCTTAGTGGCGTCAACTACATGGCACTTCACTATCTTTGGGTCTAAGGGAATGCACTGTGAAGTAGTTATTAGATGATGGGTTACTAGAGTGACAGAAGCTTAAACCATGTTTATGCGCTATTCCGTAAGGGGCTGATTTGGATCCACATGTTTAATGCTATGGTTAAATTTTATCTTAATTCTTTTTTCATAGTTGTGGATGCTTGCGAGAGGGGTTAATCATAAGTGGGACGATTGTTCAAGTAAGAACAGCACCCGAGCACTGATCCACCCACATATCAAATTATCAAAATAGCAAACGCGAACCAAACCAACATGAAGAAAGTGACTAGATGAAATTCTCGTGTCCTCAAGAACACTTTGCTTACTATAAGAGACTATTTTGGCCTGTCCTTTGCTACAAAAAGGATTTGTCTACCTTGCTGCACCTATTGTTACTATTGCTACATGTCACTTGTTACAAATTATCTTGCAATCAAAGTACCTGTTACCGATAATTTCAGTGCTTGCAGAAATTACCTTGCTGAAAACCGCTTGTCATTTCCTTCTGCTCCTCGTTGGGTTCGACACTCTTATTAAAATTTTCTGTATTTCAATTGCAACTAAATACTCGATGCACTATATTTATGTTGCCTTGTCATGTAGACTATACAACAAACCAAGGTCATAAACATGCACAGAAAAAAATGGTTGCTCTTCTCAGTCGGCACTTATATGTTTCAGTTATGTTCGTACCTATTCTTCAATAGTAACTAAAGGCATTCCTCGGAATTTCTAGCAGAAGTACTTGTATGATCTGTTCTAGAAAAATTAATACTATCTCCTTTCTGATTGTCAATCAACCCATATGCAAGTTTGTTTTCTTCACTCATTACCAAATGGATACTTTCTAGATAACATCTTACTAATTAGCACACAAACATATGATACACGAAATTAAAAGTACTATTAATTAAATAAATATAAAATTTTGCTAAGAAAGGCTTGGAACAAGGTACCTGGATGGATGTAAAATTAGAAAATTGCAAGATATTGCTGCTGCTTATTAGTCACGAACAAAAATCCAAGCTCCACTTTTGTAATGCCAACCAACACAAGAAATTGAAGTGTGAGAAAGAAATATGTATGGGAATGATCTTCATGAAACGAATGAATGATCTACATAAAGTTCATAGAAAAAGAGGAATTTGCATTGAAGAGGAGGTTGATCGGAATCTAGAAAATTGCATTACCTTCTTCCATTAATCACGTGTAGCAATAGAAAATCACGATTAGAATACACAGCCGGGGACGCAGCCGGAATCAGCCGGAAACGCTGATCCGTTGCCAATTGTGAAGCGAACTAGAAGGCAAGAAGATAGCGCCCGTGCGGCAAGTCTAGAAGATGGCGATCTGTTACCTTTTTTTCTCTGGTTTCTTTGGAATCAGTCGATCTGTTGCATGGGCAACATCATGTACGTATAGTCAACTCTCACTCCAGTGATGCGTCTAGCGTCATCAGAGGGAGTGTGGAGGTGTGTCTTTGTTGGATCTCGCAAGATTCGGTAGGTGTTGGCCTTTACTGGATCTATTTATATCTAGTCTTTGTTTCAATGTTTACATGCTTGATCCTTTTGATCCTCACCTCTCTTTATCGGCGATGGTTTCTGCTCAGGTGCGTTGGTTCTATGTGGTTTTAGCACGATAAATTCTCAAATATCTACTACAACAAGGTTGTCCGACTCTGATGTGGGAGGGGCGATGACGACATCATGCCTTCGGCTCGTTTCAGTGCTTGTAGTCATCGGTAGGTTGTCCATGGACCCGATTGTAACTTTTTTACCCCTAGTACTCTTTGTACGGCCTTGGTTGATTACGAATAGACGGAAAGTTTCTTTTGTGCGAACCAACCTGTGGTTGGATGGTTAGAAAGATAGTGATAACCCCAGCCCAACCGGGTCCATTTTCCTGGATATATATTTCAGGATTTCCGAAGATACATGTTCAGTGGGAGGAGACGTTCCAGTTGACTGAGAGGCGTCTGTGGTGACTTTGTAAATCTCAAGATGACATGCCGGCTTGGTCTCTCGGAGGTGCTCATAGGGGTAGGGTCTACATGTGTGCTCATAAGAATGAGGGTATGCGTGTGTATATGAGCGCTTGTGTCTGTGCTGTGTTCTAAAAAAGAGTTTCTCTGGGGAAAAATCAATTACTTCTCTTTCCATGTGTACCCAAGACTTTACCCCGTCTCTTTTTTGCGAGACTTTACTCCCTCTATCTATAAGGTCCGAAGCACGGGGCCCTTCTTATTTGGACTGAAGTGCATACCAATTTTGTGTATTAGCTTCAACGACTAAAAAACCTTAGCCAGCCGGATTATTTTTGGGGTAGGTCCACCAAAGCAAGTGGCCCATTCATGATATGCATCAGAAAAGATAGCCACCGGCATGTTGCAAGCAACCTGTCCTGTTGCATGTACACGATCTCTACACTGCAGCATCTGAACTGGACGCTAGAGCTGGTATCTATATATATCAGCATCGGCAGATCCATCCTTCCAACTGATTCATCGTGGCTACTACCTCTTTCTGAGAGTTAGCTTGCAGCTTGCTAGTCATTCAGAAAGCTTACTGCCAGCTCCATAGCCTTCATATACAGAACTATCAGACATGGCGGAGACGAAGGAGAGCGCAAAGCTTGAGAGGTTGCGCAGTGCGGTGAGGCAGCAGAAGGGGAAGCTGTACATCATCAAGAAATGCATCGCCATGCTCATCTGCGGCAGCCACAAGTGTGTATTCTCTTGCACTAGTTCTGCCATGTTCTGACCCCAGTTACTTAGTACTCCTATTTTGTGTCTAGAATTGATAATACGTAAGCCTTTTAACTGGATATATACTGAAAGACAATCTAGTTAATGCTGCCATGCGTGTCCCCTTTGTGCAGGCATATATGGGAAGAGATAATACGTACGGTCTTTGCATCATTCTAAGTTCTATGTGATCGAAGAATACAGTTTATTTGCTTCCGAATAGTTTTAATCAGATCAGCAGCTAATTTTGACTAATTCCAATCATTTACACCCAAGGAGATCGTTTCTTAAGGATGTCTTTTCTAAATCTAACTTTGGATTTTGGTAGATCAATTGGTCTAAGATTAGTCCACTAATGTGTGAACCTTCATTCCCAATGAAGTTGTGATTACGACCTTTTGATCTTTTAGACCGCCAGAGTCATGACCTCATAACAAATAAGTATAGGTCCATTACATGCATAAATGTGAAAGTGTAATGGCGCAAATGATACTCCCTACTTCCAAATATATAAGGCCTCCACAAATTTGGGCCAAACTTTAACCACAAGTGTGACTAACAGATTATGAATTACATGCGACAAAAAATAAACCATTAGATTTGTATTAGCTTTCAGTGGTATATGTTGTGTCATATACATCATATTATGCTAGTCAATAGCATGGTCAAAGTTAGCCTCAAAATTCGAGGGAGCCTTAGATTTTAGGAAGGGGAGAGTAGCTAATGAATCAAGTCCGCACACGGTATGGATCATACATAAGGGGTTTAGGTAAATTGATCAACGGTTAACTTTAAAACAGTTTAATTTAATGAATCGGGACACTAAAGTCACACACAACGAAAAGATTGAATCCAGTGCATGAACTATAGCCTTGATACTTCAAACATATAAGATTGATACTTAAAACATATAAGATTTCTTTCAGAAACACCTAGTACAACTTGGATGCAAAAGAAAATATCGCAAAAAATTATAACCTAGCCGCATGCTACCACACTCGCACAATGTTAGCCAAAGATCAAAGTTATTAATGGGCTCAAGATTGGCGAAGCCAACGTTGATGCCTTGATATCAACGGGAACACCGTCTCCCACCAAAAGAATTGTCTACCTTAATATACACACAAAGCGTCAAATATGTGGTTTGATTCGTACTTGGTTGGGAGTACAACTATACCCCACCAGTCATTAACTAATCATTGGTGCTCCAAAACATAACATAAGATCATAATACTACAATCAACCTCTTACGATTAGCTAGCATATTTTCGTTCAAGTGTGATCTTCTTATCGCTAGCTTAAGAGATTTTAAGTGAACCTATTGATGTATAAGACTTAATGTGATACCAGGGACAAGATTTCCTTAATTCAAGAACCAGTGCACAATCTGAAGGAAAAAAAATTGTGCACACTCTAATAATCAATGTCTTACACATCGGAGAGGTAAATAACAGCCCACATCGACGTTAAGATCAAACCCTATTTGAAGCATCATAGCATCGTAGATGATAATTAATCGGATCAAGTGGATGTGCCCATGGAAAGTAGGGTTATGATGCAGATCTTCATGCCGACAGCTGATCGAGACAATAAGGTGCATTTAGAGATGTTGGGAAGATAGCCTTTCCTAACTTCCACGTTGTGACGATAAAGGACACTTGGTATACAACAGGCTCTAGAGTTATCTATAGCAGATAATGTTCACATTTCACCAAAATTGTATAGTGACTAGAATCTAATTAGAAAATATGTTACAAGAGATGACCATTGGTAAAATGGAGAAATTTGTCTTCTCTTTAGTGCCAAGAGATCAACCCGTGGTGAAGAGAAGTCAAACATCTGTTTTAGTTTACTTCTCTATTCCAAGTAAGAATTTATCATATGAGGCATCGCTAAGAGAATACTGACATCAAACCGTTGTCCATGCCCTATGATTAACCATTTCACCAACATCTACGGATAGGATTGCCTCCTCGTGGACATGTTTCGAATAAATGTGTACACATTGCTCGAAAATGTACATAATTAACAACAAGATAAAAAAATACATGTATTATTTACGTGTGGAAATAGGAAGAGAAACACAGTGCTGACCGTCAAGGTAATGACCGCCATGATGGGAATTGTAGCTATAAGCAAGTAAATGGTATATTATTCTATCTTAGAATCCTGGTCAAGTAAGGATGTGTGCAACACAACCATGCTGAGGTCGGGGGTTTAATCTCCTTTTTTGGAGAAAAAAAAAGGAACCTGGTCAAGTGATCAGACAATGTTTTATAAGGAAAGGAGTAGGGGAGGCCCCCACATTGAATATGTGAAAAGTAATAATTAAAACTAATGCAAAAGAAAATGTAAGAGTTTTCTTCATTTACACTTTTAAACATTAAAACATATGTAACATGTAACGAAATGATGTACAAAAGCAAGAAACTTGGATGATAGTTAACAGAATGTCATTTGCTAACATAAATATGAACCATGGAGTACGCAGTCTTTCCGGATTTGCTCCGCCTTACAACCTTACTTCTCATTGTCATTGTGATTGTAGCACATGTGTGGCCTGCATCATACGGGTCATGTGGACTTGACGTCGTCCTCACCTCCAGTATTTCACTGTCAGACCCTCGTGGGTGTGGCACGCAATCTTTTTCTTTGTTTCGGGGCAGGACGCGTACAATTAGCACTACGTACCACATTACCGGGCGGCTAGCCTTCATCCTACAAGCATCTAACACATATAGCGTCTATGACAATATAAAATTTAATTCAAATAATATAATTTCTGAGTGTCATGTATGACTTACTAATGTGGCATGGTTCCATAAGTAAATTAATGTAAAATCTGTAATTTTTGCTTGACATGCATATATAGGGTCTGATGTGACACTACTGAAGAATAAAGAATTTGGATGAATTAGTACATGGATAATTAATGGCCGGCCAACATCCATGTTCACTAGAGGAAACGGAGAGAGAAAGAGAATAAGCAATCAAGTGCATATATCGAAGTGATAGCAACCCAAGTGAGATGTGACAAGACACTTATAATTCGTACCAGTGGTATAATTGGAGTATATATCATAGTCATTAACTAGCGACAAAGAAAGAACTGCATTGTAAGAGCTGCATGCATCCTAGCTACACTCCGCAGACCAGTCATATGAACAAAAAAGTTGAGTTTTCTGTGGAAACAAAAAAGTTGAGTTGACAGGAACATTAACCCGATCGATCACGTGAAAACTTATCTGTCTAAACAACCGATGTGAAGCTTGTCGAGAAAAAATAGAGTGATTTGATTGCTACTGCATGCATGCAACTTTATTATTACTATTAACCATTTTCATCTTTGCATAAGCTGCAGGTCAGGATGAAGAACGAAGACGATGAAGACTAGCTAGGAGAAAGACGGTCGTTGAACTCGATCGAACTTCTTCCTCGGTTGCTGTGTAGTACTCCCTCGTCTCAAAATAAATGTCTTAATTTTATATTAACTCTAATACAAAGTTGTATTAAGTTTGAGACACTTATTTTGAAATGGGGGAAGTAGTAGAAACTTTAATGGTACGTGGTTGCAAGAGCTGTGGAAGAAGAGCATGGCCACAAGCTACATTTAGCCCTGATAATATGCACGCATGGTGCATGGAGAGATATATCTCCCTTTACTTAAGATGTGTATATGGAGCTCGGCAGGCCATGCACAATACGTGGGGCCGATTATATATGCAAGAAAGAAAGGCAATATTATCTTATTGTACAAAATAAGTACAACTGTATGTACCTTCAGGAATTATTTGTATTCACATGCAGGGTGTACGGTAAGATCAAGCGAGGCGAGTGCGTTATGTTTGTAACAAAAATGTTTGTACCACATCTGTATATTCCTGAAGCCTTGCTAGCCTGGGCGTCAAACTTAGGGGATTCTTCGGGGTTGGTTGCATTTTTCTTTCCTCACTGGTGGTTATTTGGATAAAAGGCTAGAGTTCAACTGCCTTTGATTTTAGCTTTGTCAGATCGGTATATACATGGCTTGTAACTTGATCTTCATTATATGAATGATAAATGTATTAAAGCATCTACAGTCGCATTGGGCAAATCCGACCCCTCAAATGTCTGTGGACGCACCCGGGCGCGTCCGCGGGCACTGACCGGGCATGCCTTATATTTCGTCTTACACACTGGTGTCCCTCATATCCTAAACCTCAAAATCATGTAATTCATGCAACTCTACGTAAAACACATGATCATATTCATCATATACGAGCACCAGCACC
>NC_041381.1:472762015-472782041 GCF_002162155.2 Triticum dicoccoides | reverse complement strand
CGAAGCCCCGGGCGGCTGATGGCGGCGGCGGAGGCCCTCTTCCCTCCCGCGCCATCAGGTGACGCGGGTCACTCATGGCACCGGGGCGCTTCCTTCCCCGATCTGCGTCGCAGCGGCGCGGTTGTTCGTCTTGGCGACGGCGCAAGGTGGCGGCGTGGTGCTGGGCGGAGGCGGCGGAGCTGCTAGGCTTCGAGGAAGATCTGGTGGCGCCGGCCGTTCGGTGGGCTCGCGGGGTCATGGCGGCCTTAGTCGCGGTGGCTGGAGGCTCGGCCTGTCGGCGACGGCTGGATCCCGGGGCGGCGGCCCTGGAAGGTGGCGGCGGGTGAAGCCCGGGCTTCCGCGGCGGCATGGCGTGGTGCAATCCATATCCAAGGCGGATCTGTGTCGACGATCTCGTGGTTTTGTGAAGGATTGGTTCCGATTAAAGACGGTGATGAGCGTGAGGGATTCATCTCGGCGGCTCTCGTGGTTTGGCGAGGTGGGGTGGGAGCCCTCCTCCCAGGCTCCAGGGGTGGTGCATTCTGGCAGTGGCCGGTGCGCCAGGGCTCCTACGGTGGCACTGCTGTTGCGGTTGGTCGCCGGATCTAGGCGGCTAGATCTGGGGCTTTGAAGGCGGTTGAGACAGTGCACAGGTTGTCGGGTAGATTTCTTGGGACGGATCTGGGTGAAAACTTGATCTTCGGTCATTGGCCGGAGCCGGTGATGATGATGCCCTTATCATCGTTTCCTTCATGAAGGCATCATCGAGGTGAAACTCCCAACCCCACCCAATACCTCCGGGGGAAATCCTAGATCAGTTGATCGGATGATGGCGGCATTCATGTGTCGTTACCCCCTTGGGGGCGGCATTCTTGGAGATGCACTCGGGCTCGAGGGACCAGCGGATGGCTTCTTCAGTGGAGCGATATTTCTTTCTACATATTCATGGCGACGGTTCTTGGCGGCATGGAGCAGTGAAGGCTTGGCGTCAGATGTGTGGCGATGGACATGCGCAGGAGGTCGAGGTTGTCTGGCGTCGTGGTGGCGTTGACGGCAGCTAGACCGGGCAAGGTAGATGCAGCAGTACAGCTCTGAAGATGGATTGGTGGCAGGTGGCTGCGGTGGCCTCATACCCGGCAGGCGTCCTGGTTGAGGAACACGCCGGACTGGTGGGTGCCCATACCCGGCAGGCGTTCTGGTTGGGACCTCAGGTCTTAGATGTTAGGTTTGGCTGCGAGGTCTGTTTGGTATTAGGCCTAGACTATCAGCGCCTCTTCATCAACTGGATAGGAGGAGCGACAGATGTTGCTTAGACGGTGGTTTTAGTCTTACTGTTGTATGACTTTGTAAGGTCTTGTATTAATAATTAATAAAATGGTTGCATGCATCGTCCAGATGCAGAGGCCGGGAGTCTTCTTCCTTTTCTAAAAAAATATTCATCGGATTAGCTGGACGAAAGAAACATGATTCATCGGAGTTCAACAACGGACAGTGCAAATCCATACTGCAAACATAGATAAAATATAAACAGAACGAGGAAGAGCGGAGGAAATCACTATTTCCTCATCGGCCCCTTCCCCTTCCGGCCATCGGCATGGTTGTGCCCCTCATCCGTGTAGGCGTCGGCGTGCGGAGGCGCGTCGTCGTCGGAGATGGAGTCGTCTGTCATATCGACTCAGAGCAGCACCTCATGCCCGACAGTCTGCGGAGCAGGTAGTCCTGCTCCTTGGCATGGCGGGCCGCCTTCGCCTCCGCCGCCTCCTTTGTTATCTCGCGCTCCGACAACTCAATGGCAAGTCGGAGTGCCTTGGCATTCTTGCGACGGAAGTGTCGCGCATTCTTCTTCACCGTCGTGAGCGAGCGGCGGAGGACAAAAGCAAGGAGCGCTACCTCAGGATTGACCAGCGCACTCGCCCGCAGACGGCGCGCAGACATCGACTCGGACGCCGCAGCCCTCTCCATCGCCCGCTGCCGCTCGCGTCGGGCTGCTCGTGCCTCCGACTCGGGCATCCGAGTGCGCGCTAGCCCTGCTGCGGGCACGAGGACCCAGCGGTGGCCGGGCACCACCTCCGGACAGAGGGTGCTGATGGTGGGCAGCGTACTTGGAGGAGCGGAGCGGAGTGGCCGGAGCTGCGCGCCGGGCGGGAAGGGTCAGTGGCGTCGCCGGCGCTATGCTGACGGGCGCCGGCCGCTAACGAAGTGGATCCGCCGCTGCTGGATCCGCCTTGGTCGATGACCGAACGCCTCAATGCGATGCAAAGGGCAACCTCCTCCACATCGTCGGGGTCCGCTTCGCGCAACAGGCTAGTCCAGTCATCGTCAGAGCCGGAGTCCCCGCCGGAGGCAGCGCTGCTTCGGTCGCCAACCATCGGATGCGTTTGGAGGGGATCGAAAGTGGAGTGGACGTAGAGGGGAGTGAAGTGGAGTTCGGATTGACTGCGGTCTAGGGTTCGGACGGTGATATTTGTGGGGCAGGCATGGGCCAGGCTGGGCCAAGTCAACGTGGCGGGCGCGCCCGGACGCGCCCAGACCGCCCCATATTTGGGCTGAATATGGGGGGTACCGGTCAGCCCGGGCGTTTGAGGGCGGTTTGAGAGGCCCGTCTGGGTCCAAATTTCGTGATCGGTCAGTAACCGGGCTGCCTGCCAGGACGTTTGAGACGGGTTTAAAGGTCCAGTTATAGATGCTCTTACCATGCCAAAAAAAACTAATTTTAAGGTCATAGTACTATTTCTACGGGCAGGCCGCTCACGACTCACATAAGCACCTAATTGGGCTCCTAGCACAGGAACCGGCCGATCTCCCAATTTACAACAGAGGCTTGCCTTCAATCCTCACAAACGTGATATGATACCAAACGGGCTGCACGAGGGTTTCGTTAGGGCTGCAGTCGCCACTGTCACTGCCGCAACAGTGTCTTTTGTCCCCTCATCTCTGGCTGCCATCTTGACGCTAAGAGATGGGGGACTTTGCATCTTCAAGAATTCTTTGTTCTTCGTCATCATCTACTCCTTCCGTTTTTAAATATTTGTTTTTCTACAGATTCCAATAAGTGACTACATGCGGATCAAAATGAGTGAATCTACAATACAAAATATGTCTATATATATATATATATTCGTATGTGGTAGTCCATTTAAAATTTTTAAAAAGACAAATATTTAGAAATGGAAGGAAGTAGTAATCATCGTATTTTGTGAGAATAAATTTATTCTCATTCCGCCGCAAAAGAAAAATTACTCTCGTTCTTCTAGTGGTGCCATGAGATTAGTGAGTTTTCTGTTCCCCGCAGATCCGTTATTCCTATCTGATGAGCTTATGTTGGTGTTTCAAACTTTTTTGTTGGTTTGATTCTTTGTGTAGTTGAAATCTTTCGACGAAGATATTGTGATCCGACGGACTCCACTTCTAGAAGATCATAACCGGCCCAAGTGCGTTCATCGATTAAGCCTTCCCATCTTTTTGGATGGGTGACTCAAGGTGTTTTTAAAAAACATTATTGTTAATGTTCTTGAGGGCGAAAGAGTGACAACACCGTTGCTTCAATCCAATTGCAACCTCGTTATCGAAGTCTTTAGAGTATTTCTTATTGCAGAGATTGATACAATGAAAAAGATATTTCCAAAATATTTCATTATAATTCTTTGTCGTAAGAGTTACTCCCTCCGTCCAAAAATACTTGTCATCAAAATGGATAAAAAGGGATGTATCTCAAACTAAAATACATCTAGATACATCCCCTTTTATTCATTTTAATAACAAGTATTTCCGAACGGAGGGAATACTTTGTATTTTCTTCAATCTTAGATTCAAATAAGTGTATCTATAATTGTTATGAGTACAACTAAAACTATAAGTGTTTCTAAGAAAACACTGACTAGAAGGTCTCCCCACTAACATTACAACGAGAGGGATGGGATTTCCCATTTGCCGCGCGTTGCGGCAAATAATTGCCATTTCGCACACGCAGCGAAGCAAGTAGGCCCGCTCATGTTAGCGTAGTCAAAAAGGGCCGTTAGGTAGATTTGTTCCTGATTTTGTGAACTTCTGGAAGATTCCGTTCTGGTTATGGTCCATTTTTTCAGGTCTCTTTTTCCTAGTATTTTTTTATATTTGTCTTTCTTTTCTATGTTTTTCTTACAAGTTTATACAAAGTTCAAATTGTCCAAAAAAAATGTTTGCAATTTTTAAATTTTGTTCACAATTTCAAAATAAAGTTGAATTTTTTTCAAAAATATCATTAAAATGTTCGGTAATCATTCAGAATTTAAAAAATTGCTCGTTTTCTCAAAAACAAATGTTTGGGGTTTCAAAGATTGTTCACGTGTTTAAATTTATTCGTGTGTTTTTTAAATTGGTTGCTTTTTAAAAAAATTGGAATTTCCAAAAACTGTATCTTTTTAAAAATAATTATTGGGATTACAAAAAGTGTTCACGTTTTAAAAAATGTTTGGATTTGCACAAATTTTTGCATTATTCAAAAAATCTTTGAAATTTCCAATTCGCAATTTGATATAAAAAGTGAAAATATCCGGAAAAAAAGTTTGAGATGTGCTATTGCAGCGAGTTCTTATATCTTTGCGCTGCTGAGCAGTCGTCAGCAAGGTCTTGAGTTTGATTCCTTCCAAGTGCGCCACTTTTTAGGATGTTTTAAGTCGCACTATGCGCTACAACACAACTGGCTTCGGTCCTCCTAGAGTCCCAGGGGCAAGCTAATCACGGTCCCTGTGAGTCGTTCGCTATTGGACGCAATGAGCGTTCAATAGGAGCTCCCGTGTGCATCAGAGCTATGTCTCGCTTATAGCGAGACGTATGCTCCCCCTAACCTCAGGTGCGGCATGACCGGCCCGGCCCACTACTGTAGAAGTTCATTTGGGCCGGTCTTATCTATGTGGGTAATTTGTCATGTTTTCACTGTTTGGGTTGACACTTTTTCGTTTTCTTTGTTTTATTTCAGTTTTTTAGTATCTTCACCGGCTCTCTTTGGTTTTTCTTTTTTTTTCATTATAGTTCGGTTTTCTTTGTTTTCTAATGGTTTAGTTGGGGTTTTTTTATTTGTTATATGTCAGGTTTTTCCTTTGGTTCTTCAAAAAAAATTGTTTTACGTTTGCTGGTTTTATTTACACAATAGCTATTTTTAAGTGTACATGTAAATCATTTTATTGATACACATTGAAAATTTCTCAAATACATGATGTACATTTTTATTTTAATAAATGTTTTAACATTTTGTTGAATACACGGGCATCATTTTTTCAGATAAATGTTGACATTTGTTTGATGGAATAAACATTGTTAAAACTACGTGAAAAATTTAGTACATTATACAAAGAAATGTCAGAAACATTCTTTTGCAACGTGGGAACATGTATTTAAAATGCCACCTACTATTTTTTAATGGTATTAAACTTTTTTTATACTATGCAAAACAATTTTTACATAGTATACACATTTTTCAAAAAGTTCTCATACATTTTCTTGAATGACAGAAACATATTTTCATTACAGCAAGCAGTCTTTTGAAATCTATCAATATATTTTAAATTACAGCAGCATTTTTTATGCTATGTTACCATTCTTTAAATCTAGTTTTTCAAAATAGTAATTAAAAAATAAGTTTTTAAAATATATTAATTTCAAATATAAATTAAGGGAGGGGGGAGAAACTATTGTGACGTCACCATGATGTCACTGTGATAACCCATGTCCCTACTGGTTGGCCGAGCACCAGTTTCGTGTAGCAAGATTGCCTTCTACCTTGCTGGGAGCTCCTAATCGGTGTTGTAAACATCGGTTGTCGATACTGGTGCTCACGCGCGCATGATCGTGGGCTAACCTATTTAGAAGATCGCTCGATTGCATCTTGCTAGTTTCCCCCTAGTCACTCGATCGCATTGGACCGGTCGTGGTTGACCGGTCAACCATTGACTTTTAAAAAGAAACGTAAGAAATAAAAATAAAATTTCACAAAAAGTCAAAAAAGAAGTTCGTGAATTTAAAAATGTTCACAGATTTCAAACAAAGTGCACAAACTTAAAAAAGTTCATGTATTTGAGGAAAAAACAAAGTGCACAAATTTAAAAATGTTCACAGATCTCTATGCCTTTTCATCGCAAAAAAGAAAAGGTCTACTTGTCTTTCTCTGGTGGTATGAAGAGGGGAAACTAAACGAAATAAATCAGGGTGGACTTGATTGGGAGATACTCCACCTAGCGGACTTGCCAAGCAGTTTAAAAGACTGGAACCCCTAAAAAAAGCTAACAGAATGGAGCAATATCAACTCCTCACATGTTGAGGATCCATTCTGCTTCTCACGCGAGACTCTTGCTTTCCCCTTTCTCCACAAGAGGCGAGGCGAAGGAGGCCAGGGTTTCTCTTGCGATGTCGGACAGCAAGCCTGGGGGCTCTCTCCTCCGTCTGCCTGCTCAGCAACAGAAGGCTCGGGGAGCCCCGGGGTTTCGCTCCGGTCAGTACATACGGATAGGCTATGGTTTGGTGGGGCGTCACCGTGGTGCATGCGCTGCGTCTCTGCCGGACGTGTCTTCCCGCCGGCCCTCTGCCGTTCTTGGTTTTGTTCAGCAAATGAAACAACTCCCAGGCGATGCCCTTTTGATCTAAAAGAATAACTTCCCACGACGATCCAAATGAATAACAAAACGGCTACAATGCCTAACTGTTCCCATCTTAAGAGATACTTCTACACATACCGCAAAAAAAAGGCTAGGGAGACAATACAGGCATTACAATATTCTGACGGGGGTTTTAGCTAGCACCCTAACAACTCCTGTACATGTTCTTGATCTAGTTGTTACCACTACCTTGATCCTGCATGAGTGCATTCAGTCTCAGCTTTGAATGCATATCGGCAGTAGCATGGGAGAAGTCGGTCAGGGCACGGAACAGCTCCGGCAGGTGCGCTCTCAGGATCGATAGGGATTTCTCCCGCACTTGCTTCGACAGCTTGTTATGGGCTTCGACCTCGTTATCCAGCTTGCTTTTCAAGCTTTCCACGGCGAATCTCTTCTCTGAGATGGCATCCTTCTGGCTTGTCCCCTCGCCGCTCTCCGGATCATCAAATGTCCTGCGCTGTCCATGCTTGTGATACCACTCCTCGAACGCCCGAGCCTTCCGCACGTATTCCTTGTGGATTTGTTCACAAGCCTCTTTCTTCTTCAACTCCTCGTCTTGAACACCTAGTATGGTTTCCAGGACCGCCCGAAAACTAACGATGGCATGCCTGGCAAGATCATCCGGCAGCTTGGCTAGTTGCTCATTCCATGCTTGGAGGAGAGCCTTCACAGGAGGTTGCTGCACCCTTGGTGGCGATGCTACTTTCTCCTTTAAGCTGCTCTCTATAGGTATAAGGTTCAATTTCAACCAGCTGTAGAGAGCATTTATGTACTCCTTCTGATAGCTCATGAGATCACTAAAGTTTGTGTTCCACTTGTCTACAATATCATGCAGCTGACGCGTGTGGCTGTGGTGATGCGCACTTGTTTCGATGCTGGAATCAGAAATGTCAACTGACTTGAGATCCAACACAGTTTTCAGCTGATTTGCATGATGCATGTGCATATCTTCCCACATTTTTGCCAGCCTGAAAAGAGAGCGCCAAATTAAGCTTGTAAAGTTTAGCAGCCATGTTATTTGGCTTATTACAAGTAATTAAACTAAACAGAAGTGGTTGTGATGAAAAATATTATAACCATGCTAAATTGGAAAATATTGTTGATGCACTGGCCAAAGCTCAATTATACATAACTGACTGTAGCTACTGAACTGGAAAAGGCTATCTACATATACTAACTAGAGGGTCCTTTCAAGCCACCATGATTAATTCTAGTGGAAAGTAAATCTAATCCGTTGAACAAAGGCAATACAAACCGTTCTGATTTATGTGGGACGATCAAGTCCTGCCCCGATGTAGGAGTCCGACCAGTTTCCAGCACATTATTTGTACACAACTCACTTACATGTGTCATGTCTCTAAAGAAACTGATCCAGGAAAAGGCCACTAGGCGTACTGGGATGCATGAGCGTGTCATTGGCAGACGGAAGGTAAAACAAGAGGTTAATTGGGAGAGGAACAGCCAGTACCAGCCTGATGAGTTACTATTGTAATCGAATCATGCAGGAACATAATGCACGCAAAATGTTAATCACAAATTTGTCTAAGAAATATAAGTCTCTCTTTCACCATAAGGAAAACCAAGGAAACCATTACATATTTTAATAACAATAATGTGAACATGTTTTAGTTAAATTTGCTACTTTGCATTGCCAATAAATCCGAAGCCACGCGCCCATGACAAAAGTATAATAACATGCATATAATTACAAAAGGAAAAGCGAGATGCACACGAACGGCAGCCTAATAACAAATCGATTTGAGGAGTATAATTTCATTTTTGCCATACAACTGACAAAGAATAACTATTACATGCTTAAATGATAATATTTCAAATACCCGTAACTATGTTTATGCTACTCTGCCGTTTTCACGGTTTCACCATATGTCCTAGTCTCATCATGCACACTGACCAGAAATGAATTAAATCTAAGGGCGAGTTAATGAGAAAAGTAGTGGCATCTGATGCACGACAAAAAAAAAGCATTATGCATCTAAATTACCTATCAGCAAGGTCCAGAAGTTTTGGATAAAGTTGATTATCACGGAGATGCTGAATCTCTGAGACAGTTGAATCCATTGATTGCATATCAACTATGTATCTTGTATGCAAATGGGTTACAGCAGCTTTAGTTTTCTCCAGAACATCAACAGCAGCATTGTTTCTCTTTTGTCTATTTAACAAAGCAACCTTCCGCTGATACTCAAGCTTCATAATCTCACCAGTCTGTGCAATTGAAACATATAAGCTGTATTAGAGGGTAGCAGGTAAAAATTGAGAACTAAACGGACAACATGAACTGGTGCAGTATGCTATTGATCTTTAGCTGACTTCGCAGTTCAGGCTTGTTTTAATTCAGAAAAGATTTCTCACAGCACATACCAACTGCTGGATATTGACAGCTTTATTGTCTTAAAACATGTAGACTAACTACTCCTACCATAGTTGTGAGGTGCTTCTATGCTAGTTCAAACAAAAGCTCCATGACAGAAAAAACTAGGTATATCCATCAACTTCGCCTGCTCCATGTCGTAATCAAACACATTAATACAAAAAAAAAGACTCGGCTAATCACAACAATATGTTTCAAGAAATATAGGCTTGTCCTAACAAAATAACCATTGCAGCAAAAAATGCACGTAACACTAGGGGACTAGGGGGAACGCCATGTATGTTGCATTACACCCGGATTTGCAACAATACCCACTTAACACCAGGTTGAACCTGAAATTTTACACATTGCATCAAGCCCTATTTCACCGTGTTGTCCCTAAAAGAACCCGCATGTGGGTCCCACAGATATGTGAAATGAGAATCTGGCTCCACAGTTAGGGCTTGTCTTCTATCCTCCTCTCATCGATTCATCATCAAAAAACCTCTCTTACTGGTGGGCCTCAAACTTGGAAGCTAGCGACCTTACAGAGGCAAAAAGAATGATCTGGTGAAATGACCAGTTGCACTACAGAAAACACAATTCTTCATCTACAAAATGTCCAAGTCCAAGTTCTGGATATCTGCTTCGCTCGCGCACATCTTATTCATTGACAACAATCACAGATATGGTGTCTTATTTGGAGGGGCCACGTCTTGGAAATGGCTTCGAGCTCTACCACCACCATGATAAAGAAACCAGGGAGGGGATGCATGGCATGACACAGCCTGGGGCGAGGGGGTGGAGAATGGAAGAGATGCAGCATGCTCAGTGCCATCGCAATCACCATGTCCAGTGGGAGCACGTAGAATAAATATATGACATGTGAGGCATATGCCACCCATCAATATCTTCATTTTCTACCCTAATAAAGAGCATAAAAATCAGAACATCTTTCCTCAAGAAAAATTACCGAATACTTCTGGGGACGTGACCAGACAGAATTCTGCATGTGGTTGATGTGGATTGATAGGTATTATTTGATGTATAAGGTGGTAGATTATTTGTCTCTACAACTCTTTTGTACTTCAGAAAGAAGGCTAGAAGTATCATCTTAGCCAACATTGGTTGTTTCAGTAAATCATCATAAACTTAATTAAAAACTACTTCAGAACATAAAAGCTCAAATTAGTAATAATCAAAAAAACGTCACCTTCACTTCGTCATACAGCTTTTTCTCCCAGGCTAAAATTTTGTCTATGACAGTTGCCAGCGTCTCCTCTTCATCATTTTCAAATTCATCCTTCCCATCATCACCATTTTGCATGCTTCTGAAGGATCTATTCCATGTTATTATTTTCATAACTCTCGCAGAATGATCAATATGCCCTGTCAAACATAGTAGTCTTGATTAAAAGAAAGTTGAAGAAATAGTTATTTTACACTCACCTCCTTAAAGAACTGCAGACTAGATATTGCAGAAAACTATCTCACATTAAAATGATTTCCAATGGCCAAAGTAACCTATAAGCACATGATGTACCAAGACTGGACGGGGCTAATAGTGTTATTACTAATCAACTGACGAAATTCTCTGCATGACATTGAAATGGTTTAACTAGTCTCATCACTTGCACTTCAGAAATTAATCAGCATGTTACAGAAATGAGTGCTTGGCCCATGATACTAACCAGTAATATTTTGAAACTTACATAACATTGCCATCTAGTCTAGTCTAGTCTAGCGACAGTAGTGCTCTATTTGGCTCTTTTTCCTCTTTGTTTTCTTCGCTTTGGCCAAATTACATTCAAAATTTTGGTGAACTCATCTGGTGAGTGCTTGAATGTCTCTCCTCGAAGCAGATCAAAAACCACCTCTACAACCAATCGATTAACTTTGACTAATCTTTATTCTAAGATCAGCAACTCCTCGGCATCCCTCCCACGAATTGTTTTACATGGATCCCCATGTCCCTTCCACAAGAGAATTCCTTATTTGGCTCTTTCTTAAAATCTGCTTCCCTTTTTGGCCCAAAATTAAATTTTCTTACCTTTTTGACACTTAAACTTTATTTTGTTCCCTCAATGACATTTCCATCTCCTTTAGTCACTAACAATGTGAAGTGTGAGGTGAAAAGACCTTTTTGCCCCTAGTGCACTATGTGACTGTCCAGGATATGCAAGTAAAAAAGAAATCACTGATTTTTTGAAATATGTTCACTAACGTTTTGCATATATATGCACTTCAATAAAAAAAATCCCTTAGCTAAACTGATCCGTGCATACAGAAGATGTAGAAAACATCTGCACGACTTACATTATCATACCTATGATAAGTACAATTTATCACGTTCAAAGTACTCTGACACATACTCCTAAATCTTCTAACTAACACACTATTAAAACTATAAGTACACATAACAAATCCTCCAAACAAGTAGTAAAGTGCGCGCACCGGCGGCTATACACCACGTGCACGGCACGCAAACGAGGACGACGAGAGCGGCCGAGAGTCACAGCCGCAGATGCCAACGCCACGGCCACCAACCACTGCATCGCAGCAGTCGCACTTGCTGGCAGCCAAGATGCACCAACGCCTTCGCCAGCTAGCACAGCTAGCTACCTAAGCCCAGCTGGCTCCATCCCTTTTGATCGATCAAAGCTAGCACAGCTAGCTACGTAGCCCGGCGAGTTGCACACTACACAACTCCTATGCCTTCTTTTAGCTACCGTGGTGTAGTGACACCAGTCCCATACGGACACATACATACACGCACATGTATGGGATGCTACTGTCGTGTTTAACACCAACAAAAACGACCGGGACATGCGAGCAGCACTGGAACACGCTCATGGGCACATGCCGTTCCATGGATGCCGAGGTCGACGATCCGTCACCCTCCACCCCGCCATGAGCAGCAGCAGCATCGACCCGGGGTGGGAAATAGGGAGAGAAGTTCGGTCATGGGGTTTCTTCTTCTTTTTGCATGTGAGCTAAAGCAGGGGTAAAAAAGACTTTTTGAGTTGCACCTGACTGTTAGTGGCCAAAAGTGATGGAAATGTCATTAAGGGAATAAAATGAAGGTTAGGTGTCAAAAAGGGAAGAAATAATTTTGTAGGGCCAAAAAGGGAAGTATATTTTAAGAAAGGGTCAAATAAGGAATTCTCTCCCCTTCCACAGCCTCTCATTTTCCACCAATCACCACCATCGGACAAGGCAGCAGGCAGCAGCAGCAGCAGACAACCAGGCCAATTCTGTTTGTCGCTCTTGAGTAAGTCCAAGACAGTCCAATGGGACACAATTTGTATGTCAGGACAGCAAGTCTGGTTGAGTGTGGCAGCAAGGGCACGACGCGGGCTGGGGCAGAGCCCTGTTGAGCACGGAGGAAAAGGCTAACCCAAATGATATTTTTTTACCTTAGCAATACATGAGCATCCAGCTAGTGTATCCACAATCTCTAGCTCTTTTAAGAATTTTCATGTTTGTTTACATATATAGTTTTGGCCTGGGAATGCATGAACAATTGAACAGGAGGATACACAAAGACATCCTCTTACAACAAAACATACAATAAGCTGTAACAGCTAGGTTAGGATCTCTCATATACAAGCTGATGTAAGTTTAGATGTAAAGGGGGGAATAAGGAACTAACATGAACCAATGTTGTGTTCCTAATGTAACAGAAGGCAGAATTGGTAAGATAATCCTCTCTCCGTTCCAGAATATAAGGTGTATTAGTTTTTTCAAAAGTCAAGCCTGTGCATGATTGACCAAGTTTTCAGGAAAAAGTATAAATATCTACAATACCAAATTTGTATCAACATCATGAACAGTTTTTCCATATTTTATTTATTTTGTATTGTAGATGTTGATATTTTATTATATAATCTTCGCCAAACGTAAATATGTTAACTTTCACGAAAATTGATGCAACTTATATTCTGGAACGGAGGGAGTAGCATCAACAGGACCTCAAAGAGAAAAAAATCGTCTGCCCAACTCTTTGAACCCAAAAGAGGGCAAAGGCAAACCTACTGGTGCCTACCAAACATTGGGGACCTAACTTGATTCATAAGGAAATATACAACATTAACATAATAACATGTGCATTTGGAATGTCAAGTTCAAACCAATAGTGCTTAATTCTGAATGATTGCCTGCTAAATTGCTAACAGGGTGTGTAATAAATTTTTACCATCCTCGATTAAAATAGCAAGTCCATATAAATTTGAGTTGTTAAGCATAAAACTAGATGATAACTTTGTTCCTACTTTTACTTTTATGGTTATAATGCCGTAGATTCTTCCATGATAATGAATCTGCAATTTTTCACCTCATATTCATTATTTCAAACATAGATGGTGCTGGTCTGCTGGATATGAACTGAAGTTAGATCAAGACAAGACAAAGACAAGACTTTCCTGAGCATTGAACAAGAAAAAGTTTCAGATCCCATACATCACTCTCGTTGGCTCCTCTGTTGTCAATTTCTTCACTTGACCATATACCATTTTTGTTACTGTCAGCACATTTTCCATAAGATATGCCTCTGATACTAACCAAAAATGCAACATTTATATTCTTAACACTTCAAATTTTAAATTGAACAGGTTCCAAGAATGGCATTTACTCCCTCCGTTCCTAAATATAAGACGTTTTGGCAGTTCAAGGAACAGAGGAAGTAGATGCTAATTCCCATATGAAATAGAAATGCCATGTGTCATCCAATGCGCGCATTAGAGACACATAAGCATGATTCATAAAGACACAAAAGTGTTTCACATACGACATTTTGTTGCACGGTCCGGCCACGGTTGCTAATTTGGCCTCCTGTGTAGACGACGCGATTTGGGATGTCGTACCAAAATGTACATCAATTGTCGTATGCGTAGCAACGTTCTATCGATATATCTGTTTACTTATAGTCAAAGCAAACAATCATGCCATGCAAACCAATAATTGTACCCGAGAACCACTTTTACCAGTTAAAGATGAACTCTTATACCAATAGCTTGCTAGCAGCTACAGGAACACCCCGTGCATCGGCATGTGGACAAGGCCAGCTCATTCTACTTCTCTAGCAACCCCACAACCAGCACCAGTTTTGGACCTCTCTCACCATCAAAGAATCCATCACATCACTATCGCCATCACAAAATATGATCAAACAACAAGCAGCACAAAGCCAACCACTTAAGTGTAAAACATCCAAAATTGCAACTAAGGAGGAGAATCAAGCTACTGACCTCTAGTGTCGGCGAAATTGGAATGGTAGTGCATCCTGTTCGCCTCCAGCGCCTTGGAAACCTCCCCGGCGCTCTCTGACGCCTTCAAGAACCTATCGTCGATCTCCGCAAGCACCTGCAGCAGGTCTACGCGTGGCACCTCGGCGGGGACAACCTTCCCCGCCTTCCCCCAGCCACCGACCACCGTGACCGGCGGCGCGGACTCAGTGTGCTGGTGGTGCACAGACTTATTCTTCCCCTTCCCCTTCCCCTTGCCCTTCTTCTTCTTGGACTGTCCAGGAGCCTTTGGCGGAAGCGACGGAGGCGGTGTGACCATCTCCGGCGTGCGCGGCTCCTCCTCATCATACTCCTCCCGTGGCGGCACAACCGCTTGCGGAGGGGGCGAGGAGGGAGGGCGCGGTGGCGAGGCAGGAACGTACTTCTCGTCCTCCGGCTCCGGGATGATCTCTTCGTCCTCGGTGGCAATAGATGCCATCCCCTCTTCCATGGAGAAGAAGTAATCCCACGTGTCAACTCCGGTCTTGGGGTCAAGCGGGGGCGGGGGCGGGGGAGGGGGAGGCGGCGGTGGCTGGGGGGTGACCGGCGTCTCCGGAGGCGGCGGCGAGACGGGCGGCGCCTGCTGGCGATGGCGCAGCCTCCGGCGGCGGTCATCGAGACGGGCATCGTCCTCCTCGTCTTCCTCCTCTTCCATGTCCGCCTCATCGTCCTCCTCCCTAATGGAGTCGCCGTGGAGCATGGCGGGGCCCCTCCCCCTGGCCACGTCCTTGGGCGGCATGGGCATGCTCATGGAGCGGTGGATCTTGGCCGGGGAGGGCGAGAACTCCGGCAGCGGCGGCGGGGGCGGGGGCAGCGAGTCGAGGGGCGGCGGCGGCGGCATTACCTCCTCCACCGCCGCGTCCGCGGAAGCCACGGCCGCGGCCCCCGACTTGGGCGCGCCGGCCCCGCCTGCCGAGAGCCTGGCTGCCTTGGACGACTCCGCGGCGGGCGGCGGCGGCACCCCTTCCCCGTGCGCGAACTCGGAGAGCGCGGCGCCCGTGTCCCGCAGCGAGAAGGCGTAGGCGGAGTGCGCGGCGGCGAAGGCGTTGCGCGCCGCCACGGCCGCCTTCATGAACTGGCGGCGCTCCTTGCAGCGCGCCACGGCCTCCTCGTTCTCGATCCGCGACTGCGCGCACCCCATCTCGCCGTCCCCACTCTCCGCTCCACCCCCCACTCCTCACTCCTCACTCTTCACCGCATTGCCAGCAGCGAGCGAGCCAACCAAACCCCAGGCAGGCAGGCGCGGCAGGGCGAGTGGATCTAGGAATACTGGTTTGTTGGTTGCGGTGTTGGTGCCCGTCCCGAGGCGCGGCAGCGAGCGGGGAGCGAGCGGAGCGGGCGAGGGGCACGGTGCCGGTGGGGGTTTAACGTCCGGTCCACCACCACCACCCTCCCGGCCCGCTGACACGCCGATCCACGCTTGACGCCTGCCCCGCACGTCAGTGGGTAGGTGGTGTGGACCGTTGTCAGTGGTGCGTGCCCTGGCCCTGGACCTGCCCCGCGCCGCGCGTGCCGTGTTTGTGTTTGTCCTCTCCGGCATGGGGGTCGGGGCCGCGGCCCGGCCTGGGCATAGGCGGTAAGGTGAAACGTAAATACCTGGAAACTTCGGGGGATGGGGGTGGGCTTTTTTCACCGTGTCGAGTCACCTGTGCGTGTGCCTTTTCCAACTTTTCGTTTGTTCCGCTGCTTTTCGGGGGCGCTGTCCCGCGGCGGGGCCGGCGTGTCACCGATGATGGATGGATGGGAGGGGCTGCGATCCCTGTGGCCTTCTGCCCGTGAGGCTACCACGTGGGGCGCGTAGCTTCCTGACCCCACACGTCGGGGGGCACGTTTGAAGTTTCGCTCGCTCTTTTGTCTTTGATTTTTTGAAGAAAGGAGGTGAGAGCGGGGGAGGGTCGCGGGAAGGTCCAACAACTCCAACGGCTCGCCGGGACGGACAGCGCGACCGGCAAACTGAATGCGTGGAATGGTGGGTAGCCGTCGACGACCAGCGGACACTACTGTGGTGGCGGCAAGCCCCTGGCGAGGGTCGCGCGCCCCTTTTCTTATAGTCCTTGAGCGTAGCTGGCCTGTGGTGCTCAACAACACGGCCAACGATTTGACGAAGGATCCAATATTTGAGGAACCCTAATTTATCTTCCAACGCAGTAGAAACGCCTTTTCAGGGATGTGTTTGCTTGGGCTGCAACTTCTTCGGTCCATGTTGCTATCAAAATCCAGCCTTTGGCTGCCGTGTGGTGTTCTCTCGTCGTCACGGCCTCACGGGCGGTGTATGCCGGGGCAGCGGCCCCGGATCCTTGTTGTGCATCGGGACGGCGGTCTCGGGCAGCGGTGCGGCGGCAACTCCATGAGGCAGGGTTGCAGCTTGTCATGGCTTGGGTGGCAACCCTGGGCTGCAGGGATGTGGTGCGCTGCCGTGTGGTGTTCTCTCGTCGTCACGGGCGGTGTATGCCGGGGCAGCGGCCCCGGATCCTTGTTGTGCATCGGGACGGCGGTCTCGGGCAGCGGTGCGGCGGCAACTCCATGAGGCAGGGTTGCAGCTTGTCATGGCTTGGGTGGCAATCCTGGGCTGCAGGGATGTGGTGCGATGAGTAAACGGTTGCTCTGGGCAGCATGGGCTGTTTGCGGCTGGGTTATGCAACGTTGCAGCTCCAGGCGAGCGGTGGCATGTCGGGGCGGCGGCCCCGGAAGACGGTGCCGGTGGAGTGCGCATGGCACGATGGACCGGCGGATGTCGGGGCGGCGGCCCCGAGAACTTGACGGCTTCGAGTGCACTGACCTTGGGTCTTGAGGACGGCGAGGTTGCCGTCGAAGTTGGTCGTCGTCATGTCGTCTACGATAACGAGCGCTTGGCTTGTGGGTGCTTGCCTTTTCACCTCTGCGGGAGAGTCTCGGTCTGCTCCTCCCATAGCAGTCTCGACTTCTTCTTTCCGGCAGTGGTGGGAGGCTGGCTTGCTTGGCGAAGCGGGGCCTCCCGTTGTTGTGTGTTTGTTTGGTTGGCGTTGGTTGTGGTGTTTGGCATGCCGTCGACGAGTATGGGCTTGTGCCAGTGTGTTCTGATGTGGGGCTTTCAGCCGTTTGTATCTGGTTTTCGCCCATGTTTCCCTAATTAACCGGGCAACTCTTTTCTTCTTAATGAATGCAGCAAGCTGCCATTTCGAAAAAAATCCAGCCATCACTGCTTCGCGGAGATGTGCTGCGGAGGAATCCAAATTCTTGGAGTGATTTTAATATCTCTAAAAGTTTTGACCTTCCTCCACTTAATGATGATAGCATGCGGAGAGCTATATATGGCGATCACCAATCTGCTGGAACTAGCACCTGTGGCGATACACAACCTACATCATCTTTCCCCAGACTTGGTGGAACTGATTTTAAGTTTGGTTCTCGGTTTGATGATCTGTAATATGTTCGCCAAGAGGATGATACAAGGACCCTTGAGGAACTTTATGCATTTCCAACTCTTCTTTCTTGTGCAAATGTAAGAGTTACTTCTCAAGTATCATTTTCGTCTTCATGTTTTCTCATTAGCTATAAGCCTATAAACCCATTACCCTTCAGAAAAAGGCCATGTTGTCAGAGATTTTACCTTTGCAGAAAGATAGTACACTCGCATCAAGAGTTCTGAAGTTTATTCAGAGCATGAGTTTGAAAGACCACCTTTCATCCCGTGGGTATTATACAAGAATGACTTTCTAAATGTACAAAGAAACATGTATGTCCGGAAAGTTATACTTACATGCCATTTTCTTGTTAGTCCATCTGTATAATGAGTTTGTGCTTTCTTCCCCTTGGTTAGGTGGATCACATTGGCAAGCAAATCACGTGCAAGCTAAATTTGTGTCATTTTGTTGGACCAGGTCATGTGATTCTTACTGATAGTCGAGCGTGCAAAGTTTAGTCTAGACGAAACCCGAAAATGGATGTGTAAGGTAAGTTGGCATCAAATCATCTCGTGATACTTATTTTTTGCAATCCCTGTAGTGTATAGTGTTGGGTAGTTGGATCTGCTTTATGTTGCCGTCGTGTGAGATTCACTCTGATGCATCAACCTTTTTCCTTCTTTTGCAGGGCAGAGGTAGCACGACGCATAATTTTAAACAACACTTAATAGTAGGGCAGAAGCTCCTGCATTGCGTCGAGGCATTTCATCAATATGTCATGGACCGAGTGAGTTGAGACGGGTCTGACTCATTTCATTATAAGAAATTGTGATTGTCTCAACTTGAACTTGCTACTTTCTTAGCGGGTGTATCATAGTGTGTGGACAGAGCTTTGTGATGGCATGACATATGCTACTATATTGGATGAAGTCATGGAAGTTCATGAGGCATATCTTTCTTCTACTCATAGACAACGCTTTGTGGCATGGCATGGTCCTTTTGGGAGATTTTCCAAATCATTTGGTAACAAGGGCTGCAAATTTGGAATGGGATCCTAAAATGTAAAGCAATTTTCAACCCGGGCGCGAAATTCTCTATCGGAGACAGTAAAGACACCAATTTTGGCTCTCTGTGTGGAATGTGACAAAACCTCTTTGTGCATTGTATTCGAGCCTGTTTGACGTTGTGGCTCATCCTCTGGCTATGGTATGCAAGGGTTTTGCTACAAGGGTAGCTAGTGGGTTTTCTTTGATCTCTTTCACCCGAGTAACATAGTGCTTTCAATTCTCTTCATGCATCCTTACAACAAGTTTCTCTCTCCTCGAACTAGTACTCGATCATCTGGGTGTTGGAGCCATCGGGCAAATTTACGACCAAATCTACTTACGCAAAACTGGTATGTGGGCTAAGGTTAGGTTCGCCAAGGCTCTTTGCGCCTCTTGGGTTCCTCCTAGAGTTTGTATCTTCCTTTGGCAGGCCCCCTTGACCGTTTGCCTTCGTCTATCAACCTTTAAAAATGTCACAGTCCAAGCAATGACTGTTGCACTTTTGGTGGTGCGCCGCAAGACACCAACCACATCCTACTTCAATGTATCGGGCCAAAATTTTTTGGAGTTTTGTTCATGATTGCTTTGATTGCAACTGAACCCTAATTCCATGGTTGATATCCTCACGCTCCTAAATACTACTCGCCCTCAACATCGTAGGCTAGCTAGGGCAGCTCCTTGGGCATGCGACAGCAACCGACGACCCCATGGATGGTGCTGCTAGCGATGGTGGGCATGGCGGCGGTTGCGGATCTGGATCCCACCCAGATCCATCGTCAATTCTTCACGTGGACGGCGATACGTCTCCGTCGTATCTATAATTTTTTATTGTTTTATGCCAATATTCTACAACTTTCACATACTTTTGGCAACCTTTTATATTATTTTTGGGACTAACATATTGATCCAGTGACTAATGTCAGTTCCAGTTTGTTGCATGTTTTTTGTTTCGCATAATATCCATATCAAATGAAGTTCAAACATGATAAAAAATTACGGAGATTTATTTTGGAATATATGTGATTTTTGATAGAATCAACATGACACGATGCTCGAGGGGCCCACATGCCCAGAGGGCGCGCCCCCTAACCTAGGCGCAATGGACGTGGCGCCCCTGTAAGTCGGTTGGAGGTGTCCTTCTACCGCAAGGAAGCTAATATCCGTATAAAAATTCCCTCAAAATTTCAGCCCAATCGGAGTTATGGATCTCCGGGAATTCAAGAAACGGTTTTCGGCTAAAAATAGGAACATGAAACAGAAGAGAACACACACACACACACACACACACACACACACACACACACAGAGAGAGAGAGAGAGAGAGAGAGCTAATCTC
>NC_041381.1:472755014-472761662 GCF_002162155.2 Triticum dicoccoides | reverse complement strand
AGCTAATCTCGAATTCAAGAAATGGTTTTCGGCTAAAAACAGGAACATGAAACAGAAGAATATATATATATATATATATATATATATATATATATATATATATATAGAGAGAGAGAGAGAGAGAGAGAGAGATCTAATCTCGGAGGGGCTCCTTCCCTCTGGGAGCCATGAAGGCCAAGGACTAGAGGGGAAACCCTCCTTCCATCTAGGGAGAAGGCCAATGAAGAAGAAGAAGGAGGGGGCTCTTTCCCCCTCTCTTCCGGTGGCGCTGGAATGCCGCCGGGGCAATCATCATGTGACGACGATCTACACCAACAACTTCGTCGTCTTCACCAACACCTCCATCACCTTCCCTCATCTATATTTAGCGGTGCACTCTCCCGCAACCCGTTGTACCCCCTACATAAACATGATGCTTTATGCTTCATATTATTATCCAATGATGTGTTGCCATCCTATTATGTTTGAGTAGATTTTTCTTATCCTATGGGTGATCGGTGAATTACTATGATTGGTTTAAATTGCTTGCAATTATGTTGTTGTCCTTTGATGCCCATCATATGAGCGCGTGTGTGGATCACACCATAGGGTTAGTTGTATGTTGATAGGATTATGCATTGGAGGGCAAGAGTGACAGAAGCTTCTTCCTACCATAGAAATTGATTCATACGGGATTGAATGGGGACCAATATATCTTAACGTTATGGTTGGGTTTTACCTTAATGAACGTGGTAGTTGCGGATGCTTACTAATAGTTCTAATCATAAGTGCATACAATTCCAAGTAAGGGATGACATGCTAGCAATGGCCTCTCCCACATAAAAATTTGCTATAAGACTAGTAACTGTTAGGGCATATTTCTCCCTTGGTGGTTTTGGAGATGATGACAATACCTTTTGCGGACTAATTGTGTTCATTGAGCATTTTAGATAAACCACCATTTGGCACAAGGCGATTGGAACCCCTCTGGACTATTGCGAAGACGGTGTTTTTCTTGCGTTTCATTTTCGGTGGACTTGAGTCATAGGAACACCATAGTATTAAGAGGGGGTCCGCTTTGGAAAGGTTTGGGTGGAATCAATACGTACACAATCCTCTTCACCCTATTTCCTTTCCTTGCAACTGAGCTTATCCTTCCTCCTTGCTTGGGCTTTTCAGAACAGCTTAAGCGGTAGTACCGCCCTGACCAACGATAGTACCTCCCAGCAGTATTGTCATAGTTCAGTACGGTTACTACTTCTGCCTGTCTTCTGCGTTCTATAAACGAGCAGTAGTAGAACAGCAGTTCAGCACGGTAGTACCGCCCCTGTTGTACTATGCCCTAACTGCCACTCCACTACCGTTGGTTTACTGGGCTTGTAGTGTCTAAGCGGAAGTACCGTGTTACGGCGCGGTAGTACCGCTCTGGCGGCACTACGCTCTCAACTTCCACCAAGAGAAATTTGATTCACCCCACTAATCCTTGCGGATCTTGTTACTCTTGGGTGTTTGAGCACCCTAGACGGTTGAGGTCACCTCAGAGCCACATTCCATTGTGGTGAAGCTTCGTGGTGTTGTTGGGAGCCTCAAATTCAGTTGTGGAGAGAGCCCCAAACTTGCTTGTAAAGGTCTGGTTGGTGCCTTCAAGGGCACCATTAGTGGAATCACAGCATCTCGCATTTGTGAGGGCGTGAGGAGAATATGGTGGCCCTAGTGGCTTCCATCGGATTTTGGGCTCCGCAAACCCAAGAGAGGTTGGAACTCTGGGGTGTGTGAGAAGAACTTAACCTCTCCAGCCAATCACCTCGTCGCCCCCATGCCCTAGCTCGATGAACAAGGAAGAAGATGGACACGACATTTTACCCAGGTTCGGGCCACCTTGTGGTGTAAAACCCTACTCCTGCTTTGTGGTGGATTAGCCTCGCGGGGGGCTGAGGATGAAATGGTAGAAGGGAAGAACAACCTCAGGAGGTCTACTCTAGCGTGGGTGTGAGCTGAGGGGGTTCGATTGTTTCATCCCCCGCTATGGTGGTAGTTAGCCTATCTTTATAGTGGCCTTGGTCCTCTTCTCCCAAAACGTAGATGGGAAGGGATCCCACAATAGCCAATTGAATGGGGACAAGTAGTACAACTTATCCCGACAACAGGTGGTCTTCTCCTGCAAAGCTCCTGGTCGTGACGCTGCGATGGGCTCGGCGATGACATCCGTCCTACTGCCCTGGCGGTCTAGGTCTTGTAGCACGAGAATGGAAACCTTTGGGAGATTCCTCGGGACCACGTGCCTACGCTTGCCTCCTTAGCACCAAAGAGGAAACATGCCGCTCTGCGCTCGCTGGCGCCCGCCTGGCCTTAGTCGTCATGGCTTGCGTCACCGCAGCCTTGCGAGGTTGAGCACCTGCATAGAAATCGTCGCTCCTCAGGAGGCAGCCTGGGAAGGCCGCTCCCTTCGGAGGTGAAAGTGCATCTAATCCCCGGGTGGTTTTGGTAATTCATAACAACATATATCTCATTGAACTAATATCCATTCAAGTTAAATGTTTCAGAAAGTTCAATGATTGGCATGGCATGGACTAGAGATGTGGACCCGTCAAAGTGCTAAGGACAAAGATTGGCAAAGGCTCAAGACTCTTCATTTTCATTTTAGTGATCCAAGATCACATTGAGTCCATAGGAAAGCCAATACTAGTAAAAGGGGATGAGGTGTTGCTTAATGGTCTACTTGCTCAAAGTGCTTAGCGATATAGCTCCAAATCCCTCAACCACTTTCTCATTTCCACATTTGTCCTAAAGTCAAACTTGGCCCCACCGATTTGATCTATCCGGCACCACCGAGTTAATTTGACATAGCCACTACCAAAAATCCTAATCAATTCGGTCACACCGATACGGCTCTCGGTCTCACCGGGATGGCTTTGCAAACTCTCTGTTTCCCTTTGTAACATTTCGGTCTCACCAAAATGAGCGATCGGTCCCATCGAGTTTGCATTGCAACTGCAAACTCTCTATTTCCTTTTCGTAACATTTCGGACCAAAATGTGCAATCGGTCCCACCGAGTTTGCTTGGCCAAGTCTCTGTCTACTCATTGCTGAAATCGGTCTCGCCGAGTTCATGCGATCGGTCTCACCAAGATGAGGTTTTGCCCGAGCCCTAGCACATCTGTCGCACCGAGTTGATCTTGTCGGTCCCACCAAGATTCCTAACGTTCACATTTTGAACTAAATCAGTCTCACCGAGTTCATCTATTCGGTTTGACCGAGTTGGGTCAAATGTGTGTAACGGTTATATTTTGTGTGGAGGCTATATATACCCCTCCACCCCCTTCTCCATTTGTGAGAAAGCCATCAGAACGTGCCTACACTTACACTACTCATTTTCTAAGAGAGAACCACCTACTCATGTGTTGAGACCAAAACATTCCAGTCCTACCACTAGAATCTTGATCTCTAGCCTTCCCCAAGTTGCTTTCCACTCAAACCATCTTTCCACCATAGCCAAATCTGTGAGAGAGAGTTGAGTGTTGGGGAGACTATCATTTGAAGCACAAGAGCAAGGAGTTCATCATCAACACACCATCTATTACCTTTTGGAGAGTGGTGTCTCCTAGATTACTTAGGTGTCACTTGGGAGCCTCCGTCAAGATTGTGGAGTTGAACCAAGGAGTTTGTAAGGGCAAGGAGATCGCCTACTTCGTGAAGATCTACCCAAGTGAGGCAAGTCCTTCGTGGGCGATGGCCATGGTGGGATAGACAAGGTTGCTTCTTCGTGGACCCTTCGTGGGTGGAGCCCTTCGTGGACTCGCACAACCGTTACCCTTCATGGGTTGAAGTCTCCATCAATGTGGATGTACGATAGCACCACCTATCGGAACCACACCAAAAACCTCCGTGTCTACATTGTGTTTGCCTTCTCCAAACCCTTCCCTTTACCTTCATATGCAATGTTTTACTTTCCACTGCCACACTCTTAGAATTGCATATGTAGATTGATTGCTTGACTTGTGCTCAGTTGCTAAAATCTACCAAGACTTAAAATTGGGAAAAGGCTAGATTTTTATTTGGTCAAGTAGTATAACCCCCCCTATTTATACCTACTTTCGATCCTACAGGTGGTATCAGAGCCTTGGTCTCCATTTGCCTTGGTTTCCATAGCTTTTGGTGAGCATAGCCTTGGCTTCACAACCTAGGAGAGTATGGCGTCTAGCGATGGAAATTACCACCATAGAGGTCCTTACTTTGATGGTACTAATTTTGCTAGTTGGAAGCATAAGATGAAAATGCATATTCTTGGACATAATCCCGCCATTTGGGCTATTGTGTGTATTGGTTTGCAAGGTGAATTCTTCGAGGATGGAAGAGAACCAAATCGTGAAGCAACTGCAAAAGAATTGAAGATGTTGCAATAGAATGCACAAGCTTGCGATATCCTCTTCATGGATTGTGCCCCGAAGAATTCAACAAAATCAGCCGTCTTGAGAATGCAAAGGAAATTTGGGATACTTTGGTTGATATGCACGAAGGTACCGAGTCCCTCAAGGAATCCAAATTGAATGTGCTTCAAAGTCAACTTGACAAGTTCAAAATGAAGGATGGTGAAGGAGTCGCTGAAATGTACTCTAGGCTTGCTCTCATCACAAATGAGATTGCCGGCTTAGGAAGCGAAGAGATGACCGGCAGATTCATATCAAGAAGATCCTAAGAGCCTTGGATGGAAAATATGATACTGTGTGCACCTTGATCCAAATGATGCCCAATTACAAAGATCTCAAGCCAGTGGAAGTCATTGGAAGATTTGTTGCTCATGAGATGTCACTCAAGGATAAGGAAGAGCGTCACAACAAGTCTAGTGGTGCTTATAAAGCTTCATGTGATGCTCCTGCCACATCAAGTGAAAACAAGTCTTCAACGAAGAATTGAGCTTAATGGTGAAGAACTTCAACAAATTCTACAAGAGTAGAAGCAAAGACAGAAGCTCCAAGTCAAGGTCCTACAATGACAAAACATCTTCTAGTCGTGATCGCAATTGCTACAATTGTGGAAGACCCGGACACTACTCCAATGTGTGTACGGCTCCCCACAAAAGTGTTGGGGAACGCGGTAATTTCAAAAAAATCCTATGATCATGCAAGATCTATCTAGGTGATGCATAGCAACGAGAGGGGAGAATGTGTCCACGTACCCTCGTAGACTGAAAGTGGAAGCGTTTCAATAACGCGGTTGATGTAGTCGAACATATTCGCGATCCAACCGATCCAGGTACCGAACATACGACACCTCCGCATTCAGCACACGTTCAACTCAATGACATCCCTCGTACTCTTGATCCAGTTGAGGACGAGGGTGAGTTCCGTCAGCACGACGGCGTGGCAACGGTGATGATGATGCTACCGGCACAGGGCTTCGCCTAAGCTCTACGATGGTATATATGATCGAGGTGTGTAACTGTGGAGGGGGGCACCGCACATGGTTGGGAGAGAAACTTGTGTGTTCTAGGGTGCCCCCTGCCCCCGTATATAAAGGAGCAAGGGGGAGGCCGGCCGACTCCTAGGGCGTGCCCCAAGAGGGGAGTCCTACTAGGACTACTAGTCCTAGTAGGATTCCACCAAGAGGGAGAGAGGGGGAAGGAAGGAGGGGGAGAGGGAATAGGAAAGGGGGGCGCCGCCCCCCTTCCCTAGTCCAATTCGGACCCAAGGGGGAGGGGGCGCGTGGCCTGCCCTGGCCGCCCCTCTCTCTCTCTCTCCCCAACAAGGCCCAATGTGGCCCATTAGTTCCCCGAGGGGTTCCGGTAACCCCTCCGGCACTCCGATTTTACCCGAAACTTTTTGGTACACTTCCGGTGTCTGAATATAGCCGTCCAGTATATCAATCTTTATGTCTCTACCATTTCGAGACTCCTCGTCACGTCCGTGATCTCATCTGGGACTCTGAACAAACTTTGGTCATCAAAAACACATAACTCCTAATACATATTGTCATCGAACGTTAAGCGTGCAGACCCTACGGGTTCGAGAACTATGTAGACATGACTGCAACACATCTCTGGTCAATAACCAATAGCGGAACCTGGATGCTCATATTGGCTCCCACATATTCTACGAAGATCTTTATCAGTCAAACCGCATAACAACATACGTTGTTCCCTTTGTCATTAGTATGTTACTTTCCCGAGATTCGATCGTCGGTATCATCATACCTAGTTCAATCTTGTTACCGACAAGTCTCTTTACTCATTCTGTAATACTTCGTCCCGCAACTAACTCATTCCGTAATAACATGGTTGATATAGTCAAACGTCTTCACGATCCAATCGATCTAGTACCGAACGTACGACACCTCCGAGTTCAACACACGTTCAACTCGATGACGTCCCTCGAACTCTTGATCCAGCAGAGGGTCAAGGGAGAGTTTCATCAGCACGAACGGCATGATGACGGTGCAGATGATGTGATCTGCGCAGGGCTTTGCCTAAGCACTATGATGATACTATCGAAGGAGTAAACGGTGGAGGGGGGCACCGCACACGGCTAAGACAATGTTGTGCCTTTAGGGTGCCCCCCTGCCCCCGTATATAAAGGAGGGGGAGGATGCCTTCCACCAGGAGGCGCGCCATGGGGGGGGAGTCCTACTAGGACTCCAAACCTAGTAGGATTCGACCCCCCCCCCCACACACTT
>NC_041381.1:472744161-472754769 GCF_002162155.2 Triticum dicoccoides | reverse complement strand
GGCCGTCCCTCTCTCCGCCACTAAGGCCCATGTTGGCCCATTACTCTCTCGGGGGGGGGGGGGGTTTCTAGTAACCTCCCAGTACTTCGAAACTTATCTGAAACTTCCTGAAACCATTCCAGTATCTGAACGTAACCTTCCAATATATCAATCTTTACCTCTCGACCATTTCGAGACTCCTCGTCATGTCCGTGATCTCATCCGGGAATCCGAACAAACTTCGTTCACCAAAACACATAACTCATAATACAAATCATCACCGAATGTTAAGTGTGCGGACCCTACGGGTTCGAGAACTATGTAGACATGATCGAGACACATCTCCGATCAATAACCAATAGCGGAACCTGGATGCTCATATTGGTTCCTACATATTCTACGAAGATCTTTATCGGTCAACAGCATAACGACATACGGTGTTCCCTTTGTCATCGTTATGTTACTTGCCCGAGATTCAATCATCGGTATCTTCATACCTAGTTCAATCTCATTATCGGCAAGTCTCTTTACTTGTTATGTAATGCGTCATCTCGTAACTAACTCATTATTCATATTGGTTGCAAGGCTTATAGTGATGAGCATTACCGAGAGGGCCCAGAGATACCTCTCCGATACACGGAGTGACAAATCCTAATCTCGATCTATGACAACTCAACAAACACCTTCAGAGACACCTGTAGAGCACCTTTATAATCACCCTTTTACGTTGTGACGTCTGGTAGCACACAAAGTGTTCCTCCAGTATTCAGGAGTTGCATAATCTCATAGTCCGAGGAACATGTATAAGTCATGAAGAAAGCAGTAGCAATGAAACTGTAATGATCATAATGCTAAGCTAACGGATGGGTCATGTCCATCACATCATTCTCCTAATGATGTGATCCCGTTCATCAAATGACAACACATGTCTATGGTTAGGAAACATAACCATCTTTGATTAACGAGCTAGTCAAGTAGAGGCATACTAGGGACATTATGTTTTGTCTATGTATTCACACATGTACTAAGTTTCCGTTAATACAATTATAGCATGCATAATAAAAATTTATCACGAAATAAGGAAATAAATAATAACTTTATTATTGCCTCTAGGGCATATTTCCTTCAGTCTCTTACTTGCACTAGAGTCAATAATCTAGATTACACAGTAATGATTCTAACGCCCATGGAGTTTTGGTGCTGATCATGTTTTGCTTGTGGAAGAGGCTTAGTCAACGGGTTTGCAACATTCAGATCTGTATGTATCTTGCAAATCTCCATGTCCCTCTCCGACACTTGATGACGGATGGAATTAAAGCGTTGATACGTCTCCAACGTATCTATAATTTTTGATTGTTCCATGCTATTATATTACCCCTTTTGGATGTTTATGGGCTTTATTTTACATATTTATATCATTTTTGGGACTAATCTACTAACCGGAGGCCCAACCCATATTGCTGTTTTTTTTGCCTATTTCAGTATTTCGAAGAAAAGGAATATCAAACGGAGTCCAAACGGAATGAAACCTTCGAAAGCGTGATTTTTGGAACAAATCTAATCCGGAGAGCTTGGAGTGCAAGTCAAGAAGCTCCCGAGGGCCCCACGAGATAGGGGGCCGCACCCCCCCCCCCCGTGTAGGGTGCGCCCCCTGTCTCGTGGGCCCCTCGCGCAGCCACCGATGTAATTCTTCTTCCTATATATACCTACGTACCCCAAAAACATCCAGGAGCACCATGAAACACAATTTCCACCGCCGTAACCTTCTGTATCCGTGAGATCTCATCTTGGAGGCTTTGTCAGCACTCTGCCGGAGGGGGAATCGACCATGGAGGGCTTCTACATCAACATCCTTGCCCCTCCGATGAGTTGTGAGTAGTTTACCACAAACCTACTGGTCCATAGTTATTAGCTAGATGGCTTCTTCTCTCTTTTTGGATCTCAATACAATGTTCTCCCCCTCTCTTGTGGAGATCTATTTGATGTAAACTCTTTTTGCGGTGTGTTTGTCGAGATTCGACGAATTGTGGGTTTATGATCAAGTTTATCTATGAATAATATTTGAATCTTCTCTGAATTCTTTTATGTATGATTGAGTTATCTTTGCAAGTCTCTTCGAATTATCGGTTTGGTTTGGCCTACTAGATTGGTTCTTCTTGCCATGGGAGAAGTGCTTAACTTTGGGTTCAATCTTGCGGTGCTCTTACCGAGTGACAGAAAGGGTTGCAAGACACGTATTGTATTGTTGCCATCGAGGATAACAAGATGGGGTTTATATCATATTGCATGAGTTTATCCCTCTACATCATGTCATCTTCCTTAATGCGTTACTCTGTTCTTATGAACTTAATACTCTAGATGCATGCTGGATAGCGGTCGATGTGTGGAGTAATAGTAGTAGATGCAGGCAGGAGTCGGTCTACTTGTTATGGACGTGATGCCTATATACATGATCATGCCTAGATAATCTCATAACTATGCGCTTTTCTATCAATTGCTTGACAGTAATTTGTTCACCCACTGTCGGTGTCAAAACGGCGGATCTCGGGTAGGGGGTCCCGAACTGTGCGTCTAGGCGGATGGTAACACGAGACAAGGGACACGATGTTTTTACCCAGGTTCGGGCCCTCTCGATGGAGGTAAAACCCTACTCCTGCTTGATTAATATTGATGATATGGGTAGTACAAGAGTTGATCTACCACGAGATCAGAGAGGCTAAACCCTAGAAGCTAGCCTATGGTATGATTGTTGTTCGTCCTACGGACTAAAACTCTCCAGTTTATATAGACACCGGAGAGGGCTAGGGTTACACAGAGTCGGTTACAATGGGAGGAGATCTTCATATCGTATCACCAAGCTTGCCTTCCACGCCAAGGAAAGTCCTATCCGAACATGGGACGGAGTCTTCAATCTTGTATCTTCATAGTCCGGGAGTCCGGCCAAAGGTCATAGTCCGGCCATCCGGACACCCCCTAATCCAGGACTCCCTCAGTAGCCCCCAAACCAGGCTTCAATGACGACGAGTCCAGTGCGCAAGTTTGTCTTCGGTATTGCAAGGCGGGTTCTTCTCCAAATTCCATGTACCTGTCGGATAGTGTCCGGCTTCTGGTGTGTGTTGCTCTCCTCAGCTTCTATGCCCAATAATGACCATCTTCCACGTGTCAAACGAATGCGAAAAGCCAGGGGGTCTTTTCATTCACCCCCCCGGCCGGGTAAATGAGCCGCTCATAAAAAGAGGCGGGGATTTAGATCCAACTCACACCACCTTCCCCCCGCGAGTATTCATCAGAGCGCTTTCGACAGAGATCCATTCCACCATGGCCGGCCAAAGCAGCTCCTCCTCTCGCCTCTCCAGCCCTCGGCCTGGAGACTGGGAGCGGTGTTCCGTCCCGTATAGCAAGCCAGTAGTGCTTCAATCCAAGGGGCTCCTCCCCCCAGCATATATGGTTCTAGTCCGATCCGGAATCGCCACCTATAGCGGCGGAGAGCAGGCGGAGAGTGTCCCCAATCCCTCTCAAGGAGAGAGGGTGTGCCTAGTTCCTTATTTACTAAGAGGACTCAGATTCCAATTCATCCGTTTCTCCGAGGCCTACTGGAGTTCTACGGCCTCCAGCTACATAACCTCACGCCCGCCTCCATACTGCATGTTGCGGGCTTCATGGCCCTCTGCGAGCTGTTCTTGGGCATCGAGGCCCACTTCGCACTGTGGAAGAGGTTGTTCTGCCTTGTGCCCCGCTCTCAAGAGGGGTCAATTTATCAAGTGGGCGGAGCCGAACTATGGCGCATCGCCGGGACCGGATACCTATCCGGTACCCCAAAGAAGGCGTCTGAGGACTGGCCTTCGGAATGGTTTTATATGGATGACATCCCCCTGCCGGACCCTGTACGGATCGGCCTCCCTGAGTTTAATAACGCTCCGTTGAAGAAATGCCTGAGCTGGCGCCCCACGGAACCCTCAGAGGGAAACTGATAGGGACGTCCTTTACCTGATGAGTCGGATAAAATTGTTGGCTCATTCCAGATTGACCATGATCGAGGTCATGGCCACATGCATTATGCCGGGGGGGGGTGCAGCCGCTTTAGTACAGAGGCCACCCCATGTGGGATTTCAACGGGGAGGACGACGCCACCCGGTGCGGTCGCAAGGGGTCGGACTCGGCTGCCACCTTAACGAAGATTTTATCCGCTTTGTACAAGGGAGAAGAAGAGGAATTCCTCCGGGTCAACCCATGGGGAGGATTCTCCATGTACAGTCCTCCAAGTTGGGTGAGCGAACATTTTCACCTGCCTACCTGTTTTCAAATTCCCATAATTGGGTACTCAGCCTAGTAATTCTAACGCAGGAGCTGCGCCAGACTGTGAAGGAGATAAGCAGCCCTCCTCCACAACCCGAGGACCTGGAGCGGTCCCTCGATCCGGACTCCCAAGAGGACCCGAATTTATGTGTGGAGATAATTGATGGGGTGTTTCATCAACTGAGTAAGGACAATACCTTAGTGGCCATTATGGCCGACTATCCCGGACTACTTCCAGCCTCAAAGGTAACCGAGACTGAAATCCCAGTACTTTCAAGAGGATCCATCCATGCTTTATTTTGAATGCCGTAAACCAATAGTGTTTCGTTTTGCAGGGGAAATCCTTGAGGCGTAGAGCCGAGCCCGCGGTGGGCAGCCAACAAGGGCCGCTGAAGCCAGGTGGTTTAAAAAGAAGTGCAGACCAGATCGAGGTTCCGGCGCAACGGTACGGCACACAAATTTAATGCCCAGGGTTTATGCCCTCAAGTCACACTAACACTCATGCTCTCCTCAGGAAGAAGAGAGTCCGCCGGACTATATCCACCGGCTAGGCTTCAGGGCCGGGTCCGGAAGCGGAGGCGAACACGGGGCACGCATCGGACGTTCCTCCGACAGAGGATGCAAACGGGCTTTCTGCCACCAATTCAGAGGTGGAGAGTGCCATGAACCACAGGCGTCGCCGGACTGTTCTTCGTGACGCATGTTTTTCCCCAGAGGCGTTGGACGCCTTTAATACGGGAGATGCGTACCTCCGTGTCGCTCAAAATGGTCTAGCCAGAGCCACAGAGCAGTATGTGAAAGACATACGGGTGAGTAAATCTGATGGTTATATATGTCAGTAGCCCCCGAGACTTGAAATAGTTAAGATAACTGTTTTAAGGATCATATGTTATGCAGGATCTTACAAAAAGGAACACGCAACTGTCCCAGGAGCTGGAAGAGTGCAAGGCCCAACTCGAGGCCACACTGGCCGCTTCAGATAGTGCCAAGGGGACCCCCAGGTAATATATGCTTTGAAAGATAATTCCGTTGTGAAGTGCGGCATGTGTGCAATTCTGACGATAACAGTGCAGATGGGGCCGGAGTGAATCCGGACAAGCAGCAACTCCTACGCCAGTTAAAGGCTGGTGAGAGCGTGCTGTCGAGGGTGAGGCAAGAGAAGAACAAGCTTCAAGACGCCAATACCCGGCTGGGTGAGGAACTAAAGGATGTTCGTGCTCAGCTGTCTGATTCCGTAAAGGAGAATCGGCGACTTCGACGTGGCATTTTTATTAAGTGCTTGAACGAATCTTCGAAAAAAGAGTTCGGCGAGGAAGTCGATTGACAGAGCTATGTCTGTAGGTATGCTGACAGGTCATCCTGCGGAGGAAATGCCCGGTTCAGCGGGGGACCTTCTTCCCGAGCTGTTGCAACTGCACGAACGAGTTCGGTAGGCGATGCAAGGCGTCGTCCAGGCTATGTGGCCATCCCTCTCCATGCCCGAAGGCCTTGGAGAGCTTGCAGAGAAGCTAAAGGGAGTGCGGCAGTGCTTCCGGTTATGGAAGATATCGGCCTACCGTCAAGGTTCCAGGGAGGCCTGGGCCATGGTGAAGACTCGGTACACGAAGGCTGACCCAAACCACATGGCCAAGGTCGGCCCTGTGGGGCCCAATGGGAAGGAGATCCCTGTCAGTTTGGTGTATGGCCAGGTGGAGCTGGCTGCCAAGTATTCTCAACAGGACTGTAAATTAGACAGCCTGTTGGATGGTATTGAAGAAGAATATACCGAGTCAAATTGACTATGTAATTTTAAAATGACATGTAAAATGCCTTCTAGCCGGATTGTAGATCGTTTGTCATTGCGGACCTTTTCGCTTCAACCTCTGGACCCGATAGTCCGGAGTGTGTCCGAATACCCTCTCGGTTATGTAAGAACCGCGGCATGCATGGAGACAAGGCGTAGGGGTCATAAGTGCTTTACCAGACAAGTGCCCAACTAGTTATGTTATATTACATGGTTAGTAAGAAACATCTTCCAGGGAGAATAGTTCCGTTAGGGGTTCCTTTCCCTGGGAGGCATACCCTAAAGTGCATGTCCGAACTGCGAGAAAGAGCAGAAAAAGCATCTGGGGGCAGATAAATAAACAAGAAAAATCATCTTTTAGTTCACCGACCGAATATTCTCTTAAGAACGCTAGCTTTCGGCTTCACCTAGTCTGAGGTACACATCTGGCTGACCCGGCAGTAACAATCGCAGAGGTGCTCCCTTTACCACCTAGCAGAACAAACAGGAACGTAGGGGTAAGCACAGGAGCCAGGCAACCCAGCTTGGCCAAAACTTAAGTCATATCGATGCATATAATGGTGTATAAAAGGTTCATGCGGAAGTGTCACACATGTTTGGGGCATGAAGCCCGTTTATATAAACTTCTGATAAAGAAGCCCCCAGGTATAATGAGCGCGGGTGGCGCGTCAAGTGTGTGCGAGCAACGCTCAGGCAAGCCCCTAAGGCTTGGGAGAAAAAGGTGGGGAGAAGGAGAAAAATACCAGGCAGCTAATTTGAAAAAAAGATAAAATAAAAAAAGGGACAGAGGAAGGAGACGAACACGGAGTCCGGCGCTAGGAGTAGAATCTTCGTAGGCGTGCTGCGTTCCATGGGTTCGGCTCGAGTCGGTTGTCCGATGCGTTTCGCAGATGGTACGCTCCACCAGTCAGGACTTGGTCGATTATGAAGGGACCCTCCCATTTGGGCTTTAGTTTGTCCTTTTTCTTGTCTGGCAGGCGCAGAACTAGTTCACCAACGTTGTAAGTTTTGGCCCGTACTTCTCTGCTTTGATATCTTCGAGCCTGTTGTTGATAGAATGCGGAACGTGCTTTTGCTACGTCGTGCTCCTCCTCCAATGCGTCCAAGCTGTCCTGCAGATCGAGCTTGGCTTCTCTTTCTTCGTACATGCGCACGCGAGGTGAGTCATGAATTATGTCGCAGGGCAGGACTGCCTCCGCGCCGTATACCATAAAAAATGGTGTGAATCCGGTAGTGCGATTCGGCGTGGTCCGCAGCCCCCAGAGTACGGAGTCGGGCTCCTGTACCCATTGCGTGTTAGATTCCTTGAGGGATCGCACTAGTCTGGGCTTTGATGCCGCTCATGATGAGACCGTTGGCTCGCTCGACTTGACTGTTGGTTTGTGGGTGATAGACTGAAGCGTAGTCGAGCTTAATGCCCATGTTTTTGCACCAGATTTTGACTTTGTCGGCCGTAAAGTTTGTGCCGTTGTCAGTGATGATGCTGTGGGGGACGCCGTAGCGGTGTACAACCCCGGATATGAAGTCTATCACTGGTCCGGATTCGGCCGTCTTTACAGGCTTGGCCTCTATCCATTTGGTGAATTTATCCACCATGACCAGTAGATATTTTTGCTTGTGGGTTCCTCCTTTAAGGGGTCCAACCATGTCAATCCCCCAGACCGCAAAAGGCTAGGTAATTGGTATGGTTTGTAGGGCGGTAGGCGGCATGTGGCTTTGATTAGCGAATAATTGGCAACCGACGCATCGCCGCACTAAGTCCTGAGCGTCTGCCCGGGCCGTCGGCCAATAAAATCCGGTACGGAAGGCCTTGCTTACAAGGGCCCGGGCTGCAGCGTGGTGCCCGCCGAGTCCGGCATGAATTTCAGCTAGAAGTTTTCGCCCTTCCTCTTCGGAGATACACCTTTGAAGGACTCCGGTTGTGCTTTTCTTATAAAGCTCTCCCTCGTGGACTTTGTAGGTTTTAGATCGCCGCACTATGCAGCGGGCCTCGTTTTGGTCCTCGGGAAGTTCCTGCCTAGTTAGGTAGGCTAGGAATGGTTCTGCCCATGGGGCAATGACTGCCATTATTGTGTGGGCTGACGGTGTTGTTTCATTGGCGGAGCCACCGACTGTGTCAGAATGTTCGGTGAGGGGTAGTGTGGTTGTGTCCGGGCTGTTGTTTCCGAACTCTCCCTCCCATGATACGGATGGCTTGAAAAGCCTCTCTAGGAAGATGTTGGGAGGAACGGCATCGCGCTTTGCGCCAATGTGTGCCAACACGTCTACTGCCTGGTTGTTCTCCCGGGCTATAAGGTGAAATTCGAGCCCCTCCAACCGAGCTGACATCTTTAAGACGGCGTTGCGATAAGCTGCCATTTTCGGATCCTTGGCATCAAAGTCTCCATTTATTTGGGATATCGCGAGGTTTGAATCCCCGCGGACCTCTAGGCGCTGAATGCCCATGGAGACTGCCATCCGTAGACCATGTAGAAGGGCCTCGTATTCGGCTGCATTGTTGGAGTCCGTGTACATTATCTGAAGTACGTATTGGACTGTATCTCTAGTTGGGGACGTCAGAACGACGCCAGCCCCCAGGCCAGCCAACATTTTGGAGCCGTCGAAGTGCATGATCCAGTTGGAATATGCGCCATACTCTTTAGGGAGCTCGGCTTCAGTCCATTCGGCGATTGTATCCACGGCCGGATTGTCCCAGAATTTAGTTTCGGTTTTCCGAACGCTTTCTGTCGCACAGTACTTTCGTACTATGGATGTCAAGTCGGCGAAGCGTGTAATTTCGCGGCGACTTATGGCGTTAAGGATTCTGATGTCCGTGCAGTTGTTACAGAAGGATGAAATTGCGTCTTTCTCACGGCAGTCCTTTATCCTGTTCATAACCAGGAGGAATCTGGCCAAGTAGTGGTGTACTGTTTCCCCCGGCTCTTGCCGTATTTGGGATAGATCCCTTATATTTGGGTGGGCGGGTGGATTTAAATCCGGAACCTCGCCCGATATAAGACTCAGGGGCCAAGAAATTTCCGGATTCGGAAGCTTGTTTTCTTGGATGTTATACAATGAATTAGGCCTGCTGCCTGACTTTAGGTTCAGGGCTTGGGAAACATCCTCCCCTCCGCGGATGTCCGGCTTGGAGGGGTCAGGAATCCGGACACATCTGGTCCTTAGGATGGGCGAAGATTCGCCGCATTGTTCTTCCACCACTTCAACGTGGTGGGTGACCTAGGGAGAGTCAATCTCTCTTTGATCGGGTTTAAACTCAATCTGGCCGTAATCTGTAGCGACTCCCAGGGCGGCGATGCGATCCAAGAGCTTGTTTAGGGAAGAGAGCTCCATCAGCTCTAACTGCTTGGCAAGTTCCGAGCTGATGTGGAGATTGCTTTCGATGGCCTGAGAGGTCATCGTTGGCGCGGCGGCCGAATAGGCGGTCATCAAAAAACTGCCTAGCCAGAGAGTTTGGCCGACAGCCAAAGCTCCTTTAGCAACATCGCTGTCTTTAAAGATGGGGTGCGGCATCCTTCCTGACGGTGACGACACAGAGGAACTCTCAATGAAAGCACCAATGTCGGTGTCAAAACCGGTGGATCTCGGGTAGGGGGTCCCGAACTGTGCGTCTAGGCGGATGGTAACAGGAGACAAGGGACACGATGTTTTTACCCAGGTTCGGGCCCTCTCGATGGAGGTAAAACCCTACTCCTGCTTGATTAATATTGATGATATGGGTAGTACAAGAGTTGATCTACCACGAGATCAGAGAGGCTAAACCCTAGAAGCTAGCCATCCGAACACGGGACGGAGTCTTCATCTTGTATCTTCATAGTCCGGGAGTCCGGCCAAAGGTCATAGTCCGGCCATCCGGACACCCCCTAATCCAGGACTCCCTCACCCACCGTAATACTTATGCTATCGTGAGAGAAGCCTCTAGTGAAACCTATGGCCCCCGGGTCTATCTCTTATCATATTTGCTTTCAACCTATCTTTATTTGCATCTATCTTATAAAATACCAAAAATATATTTATCTTATCATACTATCTTTATTAGATCTCACTTTCGCAAGTGGCCGTGAAGGAATTGACAACCCCTTTATTGCGTTGGTTGCGAGTTCTCAGTTTGTTTGTGTAGGTGCGTGGGACTTTTGAGGAGCCTCCTGTTGGGGAACGTAGTAATTTCAAAAAAATTCCTACGCACACGCAAGATCATGGTGATGCATAGCAACGAGAGGGGAGAGTGTGTCCACGTATCCTCGTAGACCGAAAGCAGAAGCGTTATTACAACGCGGTTGATGTAGTCGTACGTCTTCACGATGCGACCGATCCAAGCACCGAACGTACGGCACCTCCGTGTTCAGCACACGTTCAGCTCGATGACGATCCCCGGACTCCGATCCAGTAGGGTTTCAGGGATGAGTTCTGTCAGCACGACGGCGTGGTGATGATGATGATGTTCTACCGATGCAGGGCTTCGCCTAAGCACCGCAACGATATGACCAAGGTGGAATATGGTGGAGGGGGGCACCGCACACGGCTAAGGAACGATCACAAAGATCAACTTGTGT
>NC_041381.1:472651693-472743794 GCF_002162155.2 Triticum dicoccoides | reverse complement strand
GGATGGGGAAACCTACTCCAAGTAGGTTTGCCCCTCCCTTTCCTAGTCCAAGAAGGAGGGGGAAGGAAGGAGTGGGAGAGGGGAAAGGCAAGGGGGGCGCCGCCCCCCTCCTTGTCCTATTTGGACTCAAGGGGAGGGGGCGCGCCTCTTGCCCTGGCCGACCCCTCTCTTTCTCCACTAGGGCCCAATAAGGCCCATTAGTTCACCGGGGGGGGGGGGGTTCCGGTAACCCTCCGGCACTCCGATTTTCTCTGAAATCACCCGGAACACTTCCGGTGTCCGAATATAGTCGTCCAATATATCTATCTTTATGTCTCGACCATTTCGAGACTCCTCGTCATGTCTGTGATCACATCCGGGACTCCGAACAACCTTCGGTACATCAAAACTTATAAACTCATAATAAAACTGTCATCCTAATGTTAAGCGTGCGGACCCTACGGGTTCGAGAACTATGTAGACATGACCTAGAACTGTTTCTGGTCAATAACCAATAGCGGAACCTGGATGCTCATATTGGCTCCTACATATTCTACGAAGATCTTTATCGGTCAAACCGCATAACAACATACGTTGTTCCCTTTGTCATCGGTATGTTACTCTCCCGAGATTCGATCATCGGTATCCAATACCTAGTTGAATCTCGTTACCGGCAAGTATCTTTACTTGTTATGTAATGCATCATTTCGTAATCAACTCATTGATCACATTGCTTGCAAGGCTCATAGTGATGTGCATTATCGAGAGGGCCTAGAGATACCTCTCCGACAATTGGAGTGACAAAACCTAATCTCAAAATACGCCAACTCAACATCTACCTTTGGAGACACATGTAGATATCCTTTACAATCACCCAGTTACGTTGTGACGTTTGGTAGCACACAAAGTGTTCCTCCGGTAAACGGGAGTTGCATAATCTCATAGTTACAGGAACTTTGTATAAGTCATGAAGAAAGCAATAGCAACATACTAAACGATCAAGTGCTAGGCTAACGGGATGGGTCAAGTCAATCACATCATTCTCCTAATGATGTGATCTCGTTAATCAAATGACAACACATGTCTATGGTTAGGAAACATAACCATCTTTGATTAATGAGCTAGTCAAGTAGAGGCATACTAGTGACATTAAGTTTGTCTATGTATTCACACATGTATCATGTTTCTGGTTAATACAATTCTAGCATGAATAATAAACATTTATCATGATATGAGGAAATAAATAATAACTCTATTGCCTGTAGGGCATATTTCCTTCAGTCTCCCACTTGCACTAGAGTCAATAATCTAGATTACACAGTAATGATTCTAACACCCATGGAGTCTTGGTGCTGATCATGTTTTGCTCGTGGAAGAGGCTTAGTCAATGGGTCTGCAACATTCAGATCCGTATGTATCTTGCAAATCTCTATGTCTCCCACCTGGACTTGGTCCCGGATAGAATTGAAGCGTCTCTTGATGTGCTTGGTCCTCTTGTGAAATCTGGATTCCTTTGCCAAGGCAATTGCACCAGTATTGTCACAGAAGATCTTCATTGGTGCCGATGCACTAGGTATGACACCTAGATCGGAAATGAACTCCTTCATCCAGACTCCTTCATTTGCTGCTTCTGAAGCAGCTATGTACTCTGCTTCGCATGTAGATCCCGCCACGACACTTTGTTTAGAACTACACCAACTTACAACTCCACCGTTTAATAAAAACACGTATCCGGTTTGCAATTTAGAATCGTCCGGATCAGTGTTAAAGCTTCCATCGACGTAACCATTTACTACTAGCTCTTTGTCACCTCCATAAACGAGAAACATATCCTTAGTCCTTTTTAGGTATTTCAGGATGTTCTTGACCGCTGTCCAGTGATCCATTCTTGGATTACTTTGGTACCTCCCTGCTAAACTTATTGCTAAGCATACATTAGGTCTGGTACACAGCATTGCATACATGATAGAGCCTATGGCTGAAGCATAGGGAACATCTTTCATTTTCTCTCTATCTTCTGCTGTGTTTGGGCATTGAGTCTGACTCAACTTCACACCTTGCAATACAGGCAAGAACCCTTTCTTAGCCTGATCCATTTTGAACTTTTTCAAAACTTTATCAAGGTATGTGCTTTGTGAAAGTCCAATTAAGCGTCTTGATCTATCTCTATAGATCTTGATGCCTAATATGTAAGCAGCTTCACCAAGGTCTTTCATTGAAAAACGTTTATTCAAGTATCCCTTTATGCTATCCAGAAATTCTATATCATTTCCAATTAACAATATGTCATCTACATATAATATCAAAAATGCTACAGAGCTCCCACTCACTTTCTTGTAAATACAGGCTTCTCCAAAATTCTGTATAAAACCATATGCTTTGATCACACTATCAAAGCGTTTATTCCAACTCTGAGATGTTTGCACCAGTCCATAAATGGATCGCTGGAGCTTGCACAGTTTGTTAGCACCTTTTGGATCGACAAAACCTTCCGGTTGCATCATATACAACTCTTCTTCCAGAAATCCATTCAGGAATGCAGTTTTTCCATCCATTTGCCAAATTTCATAATCATAAAATGCGGCAATTGCTAACATGATTCGGACAGACTTAAGCATCGCTACGGGTGAGAAAGTCTCATCGTAGTCAACCCCTTGAACTTGTCGAAAACCTTTTGCAACAAGTCGAGCTTTGTAGACAGTTAGATTACCATCAGCGTCAGTCTTCTTCTTGAAGATCCATTTATTCTCAATTGCTTGCCGACCATCGGGCAAGTCAACCAAAGTCCATACTTTGTTCTCATACATGGATCCTATCTCAGATTTTATGGCTTCAAGCCATTTTGCGGAATCTGGGCTCATCATCGCTTCCTCATAGTTCGTAGGTTCTCCATGGTCAAGTAACATGACTTCCAGAATAGGATTACCATACCACTCTGGTGCGGATCTTACTCTGGTAGACCTACGAGGTTCAGTAGAAACTTGATCTGAAGTTTCATGATCAATATCATTAGCTTCGTCACTAATTAGTGTAGTTGTCACAAGAACCAGTTCTTGTGATGAACTACTTTCCAATAAGGGAGCAGGTACAGTTACCTCATCAAGTTCTACTTTCCTCCCACTCACTTCTTTCGAGAGAAACTCCTTCTCTAGAAAGGATCTGAATTTAGCAACGAAAATCTTGCCTTCAGATCTGTGATAGAAGGTGTACCCAATAGTCTCTTTTGGGTATCCTATGAAGACACATTTCTCCGATTTGGGTTCGAGCTTATCTGGTTGAAGTTTCTTCACATAAGCATCACAGCCCCAAACTTTAAGAAATGACAACTTTGGTTCTTGCCAAACCACAGTTCATAAGGTGTCGTCTCAACGGATTTTGATGGTGCCCTATTTAACGTGAATGCGGCCGTCTCTAAAGCATAACCCCAAAACGATAGCGGTAAATCAGTAAGAGACATCATAGATCGTACCATATCCAGTAAAGTACGATACGACATTCGGACACACCATTTTGTTGTGGTGTTCCGGGTGGCGTGAGTTGCGAAACTATTCCGCATTGTTTCAAATGTAAACCAAAAGTAACTCAAATATTCTCCCCCACGATCAGATCGTAGAAATTTTATTTTCTTGTTACGATGATTTTCTACTTCACTCTGAAATTCTTTGAACTTTTCAAATGTTTCAGACTTGTGTTTCATCAAGTAGATATACCCATATTTGCTTAAATCATCTGTGAAGGTGAGAAAATAACGATACCCGCCGCGAGCCTCGACATTCATTGGACCACATACATCAGTATGTATGATTTCTAACAAATAAGTCGCTCGCTCCATAGTTCCGGAGAACGCCGTTTTAGTCATCTTGCCCATGAGGCACGGTTCGCAAGTACCAAGTGATTCATAATCAAGTGATTCCAAAAGTCCATCAGTATGGAGTTTCTTCATGCGCTTTACACCGATATGACCTAAACGGCAGCGCCACAAATAAGTTGCACTATCATTATTAACTCTGCATCTTTTGGCTTCAACATTATGAATATGTGTATCACTACTATCGAGATTTAATAAAAATAGACCACTCTGTAAGTGTGCATGACCATAAAAGATATTACTCATATAAATAGAACAACCATTATTCTCTGATTTAAATGAATAACTGTCTCGCATCAAACAAGATCTAGATATAATGTTCATGCTCAATGCTGGCACCAAATAACAATTTATTTAGGTCTAAAACTAATCCCGATGGTAGATGTAGAGGTAGCGTGCCGACCGCGATCACATCGACTTTGGAACCATTTCCCACGCGCATCGTCACCTCGTCCTTAGCCAATCTTCGCCTATTCCGTAGTCCCTGTTTCGAGTTGCAAATATTAGCAAGAGAACCAGTATCAAATACCCAGGTACTACTGCGAGCATTAGTAAGGTACACATCAATAACATGTATATCACATATACCTTTGTTCACTTTGCCATCCTTCTTATCCGCCAAATACTTGGGGCTGTTCCGCTTCCAGTGTCTAGTCTGCTTGCAGTAGAAGCACTCAGTCTCAGGCTTTGGTCCAGACTTGGGTTTCTTGTCTTGAGCAGCAACTTGTTTGTTGTTCTTCTTGAAGTTCCCCTTCTTATTCCCTTTGCCCTTTTTCTTGAAACTGGTGGTCTTATTGACCATCAACACTTGATGCTCCTTCTTGATTTCTACCTCCGCAGCCTTTAGCATTGCGAAGAGCTCAGGTATAGTCTTGTCCATCCCTTGCATATTATAGTTCATCACAAAGCTCTTGTAGCTTGGTGGCAGTGATTGAAGAATTCTGTCAATGACACTATCATCAGGAAGATTAACTCCTAGTTGAATCAAGTGATTATTATACCCAGACATTTTGAGTATATGTTCACTGACAGAACTATTCTCCTCCATTTTACAGCTATAGAACTTATTGGAGACTTCATATCTCTCAATCCGGGCATTTGCTTGAAATATTAACTTCAACTCCTGGAACATCTCATATGCTCCATGACGTTCAAAACGTCGTTTGAAGACCCGGTTCCAAACCGTAAAGCATGGCACAGTGAACTATCGAGTAGTCATCAGCTTTGCTCCGCCAGACGTTTTTAACATCGTCAGTTGCATCTGCAGCAGGCCTGGCACCCAGCGGTGCTTCCAGGACGTAATTCTTCTGTGCAGCAATGAGGATAATCCTCAGGTTACAGACCCAGTCCGTGTAATTGCTACCATCATCTTTCAACTTAGCTTTCTCAAGGAACGCATTAAAATTCAACGGAACAACAGCACGAGCCATCTATCTACAACAAACATAGACAAGCAAAATACTATCAGGTACTAAGTTCATGATAAATTTAAGTTCAATTAATCATATTACTTAAGAACTCCCACTTAGACAGACATCTCTCTAGTCATCTAAGTGATCACGTGATCCAAATCAACTAAACCATGTCCAATCATCACGTGAGATGGAGTAGTTTTCAATGGTGAACATCACTATGTTGATCATATCTACTATATGATTCACGCTCGACCTTTCGGTCTCTGTGTTCCGAGGCCATATCTGTATATGCTAGGCTCGTCAAGTTTAACCTGAGTATTCCGCGTGTGCAACTGTTTTGCACCCATTGTATTTGAACGTAGAGCCTATCACACCCGATCATCACGTGGTGTCTCAGCACGAAGAACTTTCACAACGGTGCATACTCAGGGAGAGCACTTCTTGATAATTTAGTGAGAGATCATCTTAAAATGCTACCGTCAATCAAAGCAAGATAAGATGCATAAAGGATAAACATCACATGCAATCAATATAAGTGATATGATATGGCCATCATCATCTTGTGCTTGTGATCTCCATCTCCGAAGCACCGTCGTGATCACCATCGTCACCAGTGCGACACCTTGATCTCCATCGTAGCATCGTTGTCATTACGCCATCTATTGCTTCTATGACTATCGCTACCACTTAGTGATAAAGTAAAGCAATTACAGGGCGTTTGCATTTCATACAATAAAGCGACAACCATATGGCTCCTGCCAGTTGCCGATAACTTCGGTTACAAAACATGATCATCTCATACAATAAAATATATCATCACGTCTTGACCATATCACATCACAACATGCCCTGCAAAAACAAGTTAGACGTCCTCTACTTTGTTGTTTGCAAATTTTACGTGGCTGCTACGGGCTGAGCAAGAACCGTTCTTACCTACGCATCAAAACCACAACGATAGTTCGTCAAGTTAGTGTTGTTTTAACCTTCGCAAGGACCGGGCGTAGCCACACTCGGTTCAACTAAAGTTGGAGAAACAGACACCCGCTAGTCACCTGTGTGCGAAGTACGGCGGTAAAACTAGTCTCGCGTAAGCGTACGTGTAATGTTGGTCCGGGCCGCTTCATCCAACAATACCGCTGAACCAAAGTATGACATGCTGGTAAGCGGTATGACTTGTATCGCCCACAACTCACTTGTTTTCTACTCGTGCAAATAACATCAACGCATAAAACCTAGGCTCGGATGCCACTGTTGGGGAACGTAGTAATTTCAAAAAAATCCTACGCACACGCAAGATCATGGTGATGCATAGCAACGAGAGGGGAGAGTGTGTCCATGTACCCTCGTAGACCGAAAGTGGAAGCGTTATTACAACGCGGTTGATGTAGTCGTACGTCTTCACGATCCGACCGATCCAAGCACCGAACGTACGGCACCTCCGTGTTCAGCACACGTTCAGCTCGATGACGATCCCCGGACTCTGATCCAGCAGGGTGTCGGGGATGAGTTCCGTCAGCACGACGGCGTGGTGATGATGATGATGTTCTACCGACGCAGGGCTTCGCCTAAGCACCGCAATGATATGACCAAGGTGGAATATGGTGGAGGGGGGCACCGCACACGGCTAAGGAACGATCACGAAGATCAACTTGTGTGTCTAGAGGTGCCCCCTCCTCTGTATATAAGGGGGGGGGGAGGAGGAGGGGGTCGGCCAAGGGGGTGGCGCGCCCTAGGAGGGGGAAACCTACTCCAAGTAGGTTTGCCCCTCCCTTTCCTAGTCCAAGAAGGAGGGGGAAGGAAGGAGTGGGAGAGGGGAAAGGCAAGGGGGGTGCCGCCCCCCCTTCCTTGTCCTATTCAGACTCAAGGGGAGGGGGCGCGCCTCTTGCCCTGGCCGGCCCCTCTCTTTCTCCACTAGGGCCCAATAAGGCCCATTAGTTCCCCCATGGACCATTTCGACCATTTCGAGACTCCTCGTCATGTCCATGATCACATCTAGGACTCCGAACAACCTTCGTTACATCAAAACTTATAAACTCATAATAAAACTGTCATCGTAACGTTAAGCGTGCGGACCCTACGGGTTCGAGAACTTTGTAGACATGACCTAGAACTGTTTTTGGTCAATAACCAATAGCGGAACCTGGATGCTCATATTGGCTCCTACATATTCTACGAAGATCTTTATCGGTCAAACCGCATAACAACATACGTTGTTCCCTTTGTCATTGGTATGTTACCTGCCCGAGATTCGATCGTCGGTATCCAATACCTAGTTCAATCTCATTACCGGCAAGTATCTTTACTCGTTATGTAATGCATCATTCCGTAATCAACTCATTGATCACATTGCTTGCAAGGCTCATAGTGATGTGCATTACTGAGAGGGCCCAGAGATACCTCTCCGACAATTGGAGTGACAAAACCTAATCTCAAAATACGCCAACTCAACATCTACCTTTGGAGACACCTGTAGAGCTCCTTTATAATCACCCAGTTACGTTGTGACATTTGGTAGCACACAAAGTGTTCCTCCGGTAAACGGGAGTTGCATAATCTCATAGTTATAGGAACTTTGTATAAGTCATGAAGAAAGCAATAGCAACATACTAAACGATCAAGTGCTAGGCTAACGGGATGGGTCAAGTCAATCACATCATTCTCCTAATGATGTGATCTCGTTAATCAAATGACAACACATGTCTATGGTTAGGAAACATAACCATCTTTGATTAATGAGCTAGTCAAGTAGAGGCATACTAGTGACATTAAGTTTGTCTATGTATTCACACATGTATCATGTTTCTGGTTAATACAATTCTAGCATGAATAATAAACATTTATCATGATATGAGGAAATAAATAATAAATTTATTATTGCCTCTAGGGCATATTTCCTTCACCTCCTACTGGATTGATACCTTGGTTCTCAAAACTGAGGGAAATACTTATGCTACACTTTGCTGCATCACCCTATCCTCTTCGAGGAAAACCAACGCAAGCTCAAGACGTAGCAAGAAGGATTTCTGGCGCTGTTGCCGGGGAGGTCTTCGCTCAAGTCAAGACATACCAAGTAACCATCACAAACTCATCTCACTCGCATTTATATTATTTGCCATTTGCCTCTCGTTTTCCTCTCCCCCACTTCACCCTTGCCGTTTTATTCGCCCGCTCTTTCCCAATCTCCTCCTTTCCTTTTTGTTCTCTTCCCCCCGCCTTGCTTTTGTTTGCCACTATGTCTGAAATTGGGGAGATTATCATCGATATAGACAATAATGATAACACAGAAAATCCCGAGGCTCCGGTCGATGAACCCCCTATTTTGCATACTAAAAAGTTTCGAATCGGTAGTGGTAACATCATTGGCAAAGGTGTTATTCAAGATTTCTTTACTTGTGCCGGTGCTTTACCTTCCATAGGGTGTTCTATTCTTCATAGAACTAGTAGTATTGTGGATGCTGTCGCTATGCTTATAGTTGAGCTTGAAAGACAATTTATGCACATGCATCCTTGCATACAAAGAATTTTTCTAGAATTCTCTAATATTGAGCATTCTTCTGTTAAGTGCGCTGTTACCATCTTTTTGGCTCATGAATTTAGATTTATCATTAGAGAGGCCAAAGAAATCTTTGCACACTATAGGGTGGACGCCGGTCGTCCTCCCATAGAGGCGATCCTCTATGATCAAGAGGAAATTAGATGTTTTCAATCTTCGGACTATGTCGCTTTTAATGAAAACCTTAGAAAAAGGGTCCCTACCTATGTCTTGGTTGATTAAATTAACGAGCTTAATAATGATTTTGCCCTTCAAAATAATGAGCTAGGATACTCTCTTGAGTATAGGCTCACAAGATTTTGCCAAAAGAATGCTTTTAGTGATGAAATAGTTGTGCACTATGAAGGGCCAAAGGAGGAACCCGTTCCTCCTATTATTGATCTTGGGGATTTTTGTCCCACTAAATTTAGCCCTTTTGATTACTTTTTCTTGCCTCAAAGGAAACTTGCTGCCGAACGTAGAGAATATGAGATGAGTTTTCAAGATCTATCTTATTATTATGGCACTGGTTAAATCTATCCTTGCTTTTATGCCTAGCTAGGGGCGTTAAACGATAGCGCTAGTTGGGAGGCAACCCAATTTTCTTTATGTTTTTTGTTTTTGCTCCTGTTTAGTAATAAATATTGCATCTACCTTCTGTTTAAATGTGTTTTTATCTTTTAATTAATTATTGTGCCAAGTAGAACCTATAGGATAATCTACGATGATAGTTAATTTGATTCTGCTGAAAAACAGAAACTTTGCACGCACGAATATAATTTTGTTAAATCACAGGAACGTGATTTTGCGTTGATTCTTTTTGCTTCTGTTCAATAGACAAATTGTCCAGGACTTCCTGTTTTGGTAGGATTTTTAGAGTTCCAGAAGTTTGTGTTAGTTACAGATTTCTACAAACTGTTCTGTTTTTGACAGATTTTGTTTTTCGTGTGTTGTTTGCTTATTTCAATGCATCTATGGCTAGTAATTCAGTCTATGAACCATAAAGAAGTTGGAATACAGTAGGTTTAACACCAAATTAAATAAAGAATGAGTTTATTGCAGTACCTTATGTGGTGGTTTTGTTTTCTTTCACTAACGGAGCTTATAGGATTTCCTGTTGAGTTTTGTGTTGTGAAGTTTTCAAGTTTTGGGTAAAGCTTTTATGGACTATGGAATAAAGGGTGGCAAGAGCCTAAGCTTGGGGATGCCCATGGCACCCCAAGATATTCAAGAATAGCCAAAAGCCTAAGCTTGGGGATGCCCCGGGAAGGCATCCCCTCTTTCGTCTTCGTTCATTGGTAACTTTACTTGGAGCTATATTTTTATTCGCCACATGATATGTGTTTTGCTTGGAGCGTCGTGTATTATATTAGTCTTTGCTTTTTAGTTTACCACAATCATCCTTGCTGTACACACCTTTTGGGAGAAGCCTATTTGATTAGAATTTTCTAGAATACTCTATGTGCTTCACTTATATCTTTTGAGCTTGATAGTTTTTGCTCTAGTGCTTCACTTATATCTTTTAGAGCACGATGGTGTCTTAATTTTGAAGAAATTGCTAGTCTCTCATGCTTAACTTATATTATTTTGAGAGTCTTTTAGAACAGCATGGTATTTGCTATTATCATAAAGTTGGTCCTAGAATGATGAGCATCCAAGTTGGGTATAATAAAAACTATCATAGGAAGTGAATTGGATGCTATGATCAATTTGATGCTTGATAATTGTTTTGAGATATGGAGGTAGTGATATTAAAGTGATGCTAGTTGGGTGATTATGAATTTAAAGAATGCTTGTGTTGAAGTTTGTGATTCCCGTAGCATGCACGTATGGTGAACCGCTTTGTGATGAAGTTGGAGCACAATTTTATTTATTGATTGTCTTCCTTATGAGTGGCGGTCGGGGACGAGCGATGGTCTTTTCCTACCAATCTATCCCCCTAGGAGCATGCGCATAGTGCTTTGGTTTTTGATGACTTCTAAATTTTTGCAACAAGTGCATGAGTTATTTTGATTAATGTTGAGTACATGGATTATACGCACCCTTTCACCCTTCCATTATTGCTAGCCTCTCTTGTGCCGCGCAACTTTCGCCGGTACCATACACCCACCATATACCTTCCTCAAAACAGCCACCATACCTACCTATTATGGCGTTACCATAGCCATTCCGAGATATATTGCCATGTAACTTTCCATCGTTCCATTCATATGACACACATTACTTTTGTCATATTGCTTTTTGCATGATCATGTAGTTGACACCGTATTTGTGGCAAAGCCACCTTCATAATTTTCATACATGTCACTCTTGATTCATTGCATATCCCGGTACACCGCCGGAGGCATTCATATAGAGTCATATCTTGTTCTAGCTTTGAGTTGTAAATCCATAAAAGTGTGATGATCTTCATTATTAGAGCATTGTCCTCGTGAGGAAAGGATGATGAAGGCTATGATTCCCCCACAAGTCGGGATGAGGCTTCGGACTTTACAAAAAGAAAAAAAATGAAAAAGGAAAAAAATGAGAAAGGCCAAAAAGGGGGGGGGGGAAGGCCGAAGAAAAAAAAGAAAAAGAAAAAAGAAGAAAATGAGAGAAAAAGTGAGAAGGGAGAATGCTACTATCTCTTTTTCCACACTTGTGCTTCAAAATAGCACCATGATCTTCATGATAGAGAGTCTCATATGTTGTCACTTTCATATACTAGTGGGAATTTTTCATTATAGAACTTGGCTTGTATATTCCAATGATGGGCTTCCTCAAAGTGTCCTAGGTCTTCGTGAGCAAGCGAGTTGGATGCACCCCCACTTAGTTTCTTTTGTTGAGCTTTCATATATTTATAGCTCTAGTGCATTCGTTGCATGGCAATCCCTACTCACTCACATTGATATCTATTAATGGGCATCTCCATAGCCCGTTGATACGCCTAGTTGATGTGAGACTATCTTCTCCCTTTTGTCTTCTCCACAACCACCATTCTATTCCACATATAGTGCTATGCCCATGGCTCACGCTCATGTATTTGCGTGAAAGTTGAAAGAGTTTGAGATTATTAAAGTATGAAACAATTTCTTGGCTTGTCATCGGGTTTGTGCATGATTAAATACTTTGTGTGATCAAGATAGAGCAACAACCAGACTATATGATTTTGTAGGGATCACTTTATTTAGCCATGTTATTTTGAGAAGACATGATTACTTTGATTAGTATGCTTGAAGTATTACTATTTCTTATGTCAATATGAACTTTTATTTTGTATTCATTTGGATCTGAAAATTCATGCCACAATAAAGAAAATTACATTATGAATTATGCTAGGTAGCATTCCACATCAAAAATTCACTTTTTATCATTTACCTACTCGAGGACGAGCAGGAATTAAGCTTGGGGATGCTTGATATGTCTCCAACGTATCTATAATTTTTGATTGTTCCATGCTATTATATTACCCCTTTTGGATGTTTATGGGCTTTATTTTACATATTTATATCATTTTTTGGGACTAACCTACTAACCGGAGGCCCAGCCCATATTGCTGTTTTTTTGCCTATTTCAGTATTTCGAAGAAAAGGAATATCAAACGGAGTCCAAACGGAATGAAACCTTTGGGAGCGTGATTTTTGGAACAAATCTGATCCGGAGAGCTTGGAGTGCAAGTCAAGAAGCTCCTGAGGGCCCCATGAGATAGGGGGCCGCGCCCCCCTGTAGGGTGCGCCCCCTGTCTCGTGGGCCCCTCGGGCAGCCACCGACGTACTTCTTCTTCCTATATATACCACATACCCCGAAAACATCCAGGAGCACCACGAAACACAATTTCCACCGCCGTAACCTTCTGTATCCGCGAGATCTCATCTTGGAGCCTTTGCCGGCACTCTGCCGGAGGGGGAATCGACCATGGAGGGCTTCTACATCAACATCCTTGCCCCTCCGATGAGTTGTGAGTAGTTTACCACAGACCGTTATTAGCTAGATGGCTTCTTCTCTCTTTTTGGATCTCAATACAATGTTCTCCCCCTCTCTTGTGGAGATCTATTCGATACTCTTTTTGCGGTGTGTTTGTTCGAGATCCGATGAATTGTGGGTTTAAGATCAAGTTTATCTATGAATAATATTTGAATCTTCTCTGAATTCTTTTATGTATGATTGAGTTATCTTTGCAAGTCTATTCGAATTATCAGTTTGGTTTGGCCTACTAGATTGGTTCTTCTTGCCATTGGAGAAGTGCTTAGCTTTGGGTTCAATCTTGCAGTGTTCTTACCCAGTGACAGAAAGGGTTGCAAGACACGTATTGTATTGTTGTCATCGAGGATAACAAGATGGGGTTTATATCATATTGCATGAGTTTATCCCTCTACACCATGTCATCTTGCTTAATGCGTTACTCTGTTCTTATGAACTTAATACTCTAGATGCATGCTGGATAGCGGTCGATGTGTGGATTAATAGTAGTAGATGCAGGCAGGAGTCGGTCTACTTGTTATGGACGTGATGCCTATATACATGATCATGCCTAGATAATCTCATAACTATGCGCTTTTCTATCAATTGCTCGACAGTAATTTGTCACCCACCGTAATACTTATGCTATCGTGAGAGAAGCCTCTAGTGAAACCTATGGCCCCCGGGTCTATCTCTTATCATATTTGCTTTCAATCTATCTTTATTTGCATCTTTACTTTTTGCATCTATCTTATAAAATACCAAAAATATATTTATCTTATCGTACTATCTTTATTAGATCTCACTTCCGCAAGTGGCCGTGAAGGGATTGACAACCCCTTTATTGCGTTGGTTGCGAGTTCTTAGTTTGTTTGTGTAGGTGCGTGGGACTTTTGAGGAGCCTCCTACTGGATTGATACCTTGGTTCTCAAAATTGAGGGAAATACTTACGCTACACTTTGTTGCATGACCCTCTCCTCTTCGAGGAAAACCAACGCAAGCTGAAGACATAGCAAGCGTCTCTTGATGTGCTTGGTTCTCTTGTGAAATCTGGATTCCTTTGCCAAGGCAATTGAACCAGTATTGTCACAAAAGATTTTTATTGGACCCGATGCACTGGGTATGACACCTAGATCGGATATGAACTCCTTCATCCAAACTCCTTCATTTCCTGCTTCTGAAGCAACAATGTACTCCGCTTCACACGTAGATGTAAGTGCATCTAGTGCCCCTTAGTGATTTTGGTGTATTGAAGACTTATAGGTTAAGGGACTAATGCGTTTGTGAGTGTACACAGGTCTATAAGTCTATGAGGAGTTTGATATTTACAGAGAAAGTCGACCCCTAAAAATGAATATCTTCGACTGAAGATTTTGGTATTCCTGAAGACTTTCATGAAGACTTTGAAAGTGAAGAAATTGGTGTGTCCGTGAAGACTTGATATTCATGCGAGGAATATGAAGCTTGAAGACTTTCGTTTTCATAGTTTTGTTTTTCTCTTTCTTGAGTCATAGGAAACACCGTACTGTTAAAGGGGTCGAGGAAATACTAAGGAAAAATTTCCATGTGATGCTCAACTCAAAATCCTATACCTACCAATCCCTTCGAGTGAAGCCTTTGGAAATCTCATACAGTTCAGTCAATTTCTTCAGTGACAGAGATCAAGTTCTTTTGGTCGCTGAGGAATTTGTTCTGACTGAGGAGTTAGGAATTCGCCAGTGCGGATTGCCTACATAGTGAGGAACATGATAGCCCTGAGGAATTTGAGAGTCAAATTTCCGACCGTTGCTGTGCTGCACGCCAGCTGTCCCAAAATATCTTATCCACCTAACGGTCATATCAGACAAGGGCATTTATGTCTTATCATGTCGGGCTGCTCCCTAGGCTATAAATAGCCGCGCCCTACAACCACTAGCTGGTTGGCTGCTCCGAGAGAAACTGACACTTATCATTTGAGAGCAACCCATCCTCCGAGGACTTTGAGCAAAAATCATCGAGTGAGGAAAACCCAAACCCAAACACCTACAAACCCAAAGTGATTGAGCATCACTGAAGAGATTGATCCTGCGTGGATCCGACGCTTGTTACCATTGAAGATTGTGCTTCTTCCAGACGGTTAGGCGTCATGGTCTAGCATCCAAGAGGAATTGTGGATCGCCGAGTGACCGAGTCTATGAAGGTTTGGAAGTCACCTGAAGACTTATCACGAGTGATTGGACAAGGTCTGTGTAACCTTAGTTCAAGGAGGATACGGTGAGGACTTGGTGTCCTGAGCTGCGTGCTCAGCGACTGTGTGTCCTCGAGTTTAAATACTCAGCCGCTCCAACCAGACGTACAACTGAGTCAGCAGTTGGAACTGGTCTACCAAATCATTGTCTTCACCAACCTAACTGGTTCTATTTCCTCAACTCTTTCATTTCCTCATTACTGTGTTGAGTGATTGTTCATATATGTGTTTGAAGACTTTGACTAAAGACTTTCTGAATTTCCTCAGCTCAATTTCTTCAGTCTGTTTGTCTTCATCTTGTGTTATCTTGTGATTACGCTTTCTGTACTCTGTGTTTGTCTTTATTTCATCATGATGACTATGTCTGTATCCTGTTATGCTTACTTCTGAGTACTTATTCTGCTGCAAGTAGTTCTTCGCTAAGGAATTTCCTCACCGGCAAATTCCTCAGTGAAGAATTCATAAAAATCGGCTATTCACCCCCTCTAGTCGATATAACACACTTTCAATTGGTATCAGAGCAAGGTACTTCCTTGTTCTGTGTGATTTTGGTTTAACCACCTAGAGTTCTAGTTATGTCGACCGCAGGTATGATCAAGGTCTCCGCTGGGTGTCCTACCTTCGATGGCACGGACTACCCCTACTGGAAGAATAAGATGTGAATGCATCTTGAAGCAATTGACAATGATCTCTGGTACATTGTGGAAAATGGTGTTCCCTCAGTTACACCTTCCCTAAATGCTGCTGATGTGAAGAGATTCAAGCAACTCGATTCTCAAGCGAAGAATATCATATGTGGTCATCTGAGTAAAGGGCAGTATGGTAGAGTGAGTGCTTTGGAAACTGTTAAGCTTATCTGGGATAGGCTCTCCAAAGTAAACGAAGGAGTCTCAACTCAACGTGACTCTCGTGTTGACGTTCTTCGTAATCTCTTCAACCGCTTCAAAAGACTCGACAATGAAAATGTTCAGCAAACCTTCGACCGCCTCATTGATATCTCAAATGAGCTTCAAGCGCTCACTGCCACTGACATCACCGACCATGAGGTGGTGAAGAAATTGCCGAGTTCACTTGATTCTTCATTTGACACTCTGGCACTAATGATTCAAGAGCGTGCTGATTACAAGTCACTAGATCCCGCTAATATCCTCGAGAGGCTAAATACTCATGAGTTCCAGCTTGCTGAAAAGCGAGATCTCTATGGTTCAAGTTATGGCAGACCACGTGCCCTGAAGGCCAAGGCTGTGTCTGAATCTGAATGTGAAGACTCTGGTCATGAAGAATTGAGCCAGGAGCTAGCACTGCTCATGAAGAAGTTCCAGAAGTTCTCAAGACGTGGTCACTTTGGAAAATCCTCAAGGAGCAGTGATGCCTCATCAAGTGACTATAAGAGAAGGCTATGCCACAAATGCAAGAAGCCTGGTCACTACATTCAAGATTGTCCTCAGTGGGACAAGGAATTAAAGAAGAAGAAATACAAGGATTACAATTCTGATGATGCCAAGAAGAAGAAGAAATCTTCAAAGTCTTCATCATCAAAATCCTCAAAGTCTTCATCTCACAAGAAGAGCAGCTCCAAGAAGGCTCGGGCATTCATTGGCAAGGAAATGGACTCTGAAGCTGAATCTGAGGAACATGAGGAAGAGGAGGCATCCGAGGAGTCTGAGTCAGGTGTGGCAAGTCTAGCTCTTGCTACCGCATTTGTCAGCAAGTCTATCTTCAACACTGAAGAAAATGGCAACACCAACAACGCTGATGAAGATAATGATGACTACGCTCCCACCTATTGCTTCATGGCAAAATGTGCCAAGGTAACAAAATACCCCTCCTCTGAATCTAGTGAGGATGAATCTGATGAAAATCTTAAGCATAGCTACTCTAAACTTGCTAAGATTGCTGTGAAACAACAAAAGGCTATTGAAAAACTTCAAAACATGCTAGACAAAAGTGATGATATGTTGGGTGATGAAATGGACCGCACTAAAGACTTAACTGAAAATCTTCAGAGACTTCAGTCTAAGTTTGACAACCTTCAAAGTCATCATAAAACTCTCTTATCTGATCACAGGAAGCTTTCTTATGAATTTCTTCAAAGAAAGCAAGATCTTGAGAAGCTAAGGGTGAGTTATGAAGATCTTCAGAAGGAGCGCGATTCATTACTTGCTCAACAAATCAGCGCTACTCAAGAAGAATTTGTTCCTCCATGCTTAAAGTGCATTGAACGTGAATCTGCTAATTCTTCACCTGAATATTCAAATGCTTCAACTGTTACAAATTCCTCACCTGTCTCTGCTATCACTAATTCCTCATCTGAGGACATTGCTAGTACTACTAATGATGCAGGGCTGAAGGAATTGTACACGACAGGCATGTACAAAAGCCTCAAAGGGCATCAGATTCTTTGTGATGTGCTCAAAAAGCAGATCCTCAACAGAAACCCTAGGAAAGAGGGTATTTCCTTTGAGAGGAAACTCAATACTGATGAAACATATTGGAAGCTTGAGAAGTACCCCAAAACCTCATGGGTTGCTGCAAAGGGACCTCCAGTTGATCCATCTAACTTATCTGGCTTTACATGTGAATCTCCTCATTCTTCTGATGAGTCATTTGACTCCAACTATAAACTGTTCAAAAATCAGAATGGTGAAGTATTTGCTAGATATGTTGGCACTAACTGCAGGAACGGTTCCCCTATGAAGAAAATCTGGGTCCCCAAAAGTTATGTTGGAAGTCTTCAGGTGAATGTCCTCATGACACCACCTGTGAAGAACAGGAACCCCAGATCCAATTCTTCATATGGACCTAATTCTTCACATGGATCAAATTCCTCAAATGGATCAAAGTCCTCACATGAACATCATTGTGCTAACCCTTCTGTTTCACAAGGTAGAGCTAAGGGCTATGAATATGCGCATTATTCTTCAAATCATTATGTTCATAAGTCCTCGAAGAATTTCTCTACTTATTCATATGCTTACCCTAACCCCTCTTATGTGAAACAAAGTGGACTAGCTTCTATGCCACCTTTCTCATATGGTGCTCGTAGAGTGATGAATTCTTTGTCACCCCTTTAGATGTGGGTGGTGAAGAAAAAGAACTAACTTCTTCTGCAGGGTCAGGTCTCGAGACGCGGTTTAACGTCGGAAGAATTTGCTAGGGGCCTGACAAAAATGCCTGAAAGGACGCAGGCGAATCATGATGAAATGATTTCTCATTTCACACATCCTCACACTGCTTATCTGTGCTATTGCTTGATGAAATTGAACTGATGAATTTGATGTCATATTCTTCACTGATGAAGTATATGAGTTCGTAAGCTGCACTAATTCATCTGCAAGATGACCAACCCAAAGCGAACGAGTGGGTCCTCGATAGTGGATGTACAAATCACATGACTGGTGACAAGAACCTATTGATGGATTGTAAGTGCATCTAGTGCCCCTTAGTGATTTTGGTGTATTGAAGACTTATAGGTTAAGGGACTAATGCGTTTGTGAGTGTACAAAGGTCTATAAGTCTATGAGGAGTTTGATATTTACAGAGAAAGTCGACCCCTAAAAATGAAGTTCTTCAACTGAAGACTTTGATATTCTGAAGACTTTCTGAAGACTTTGAAAGTGAAGAAATTGCTGTGACCTTGAAGACTTGGTATTCATTTATGGAACATGAAGCGTGAAGACTTTTGTTTTCGTAGTTTCATTTTCTCTTTCTTGAGTCATAGGAAACACCGTACTGTTAAAGGGGGTCGAGGAAATACTAAGGAAAAATTTCCATGTGATGCTCAACTCAAAATCCCACACCTACCAATCCCTTCGAGTGAAGCCTTTGGAAATCTCATACAGTTCAGTCACTTTCTTCAGTGACAGAGACGAAGTTCTTCTGGTCACTAATGAATTTGTTCTGACTGAGGAGTTAGGAATTCGTCAGTGCGAATTACCTACACAGTGAGGTACATGATAGCCCTAAGGAATTTGAGAGTCAAATTTCCGACCGTTGCTGTGCTGCGCGCCAGCTGTCCCAAAATATCTTATCCACCTAACGGTCATATCATTGAGGGGCATTTTTGTATTATCATGTCGGGCTGCTCCCTAGGCTATAAATAGCCCCCCCTACAACCACTAGCTGGTTGGCTGCTCCGAGAGAACTTGACACTTGTCATTTGAGAGCAACCCATCCTCCGAGGTCTGTGAGCGAAAATCATCGAGTGAGGAAAACCCAAAACCAAACCCCTACAAACCCAAAGTGATTGAGCATCACTGAAGAAATTGATCCTGCGTGGATCCGACGCTTGTTACCTTTGAAGACTGTGCTTCTTCCAGACGGTTAGGCGTCAAGGTCTAGAGCATCCAAGAGGAATTGTGGATCGCCGAGTGACCAAGTCATTGAAGGTTTGGAAGTCGCCTGAAGACTTACCAGGAGTGATTGGAAAAGATTTGTGTGATCTTAGTTCAAGGAGAATACGGTGAGGACTGGGTGTCCTGAGCTGCGTGCTCAGCGACTGGGTGTCCGGGACTATGTGTCCTCGAGTTTAAATACTCAGCCGCTCCAACCAGACGTACAACTGAGACAACAGTTGGAACTGGTCTACCAAATCATTGTCTTCACCAACCTACTGGTTCTATTTCCTCAACCCTTTTATTTCCTCATTACTGTGTTGAGTGTTTGTTCATATCTGTGTTTGAAGACTTTGACTGAAGACTTTCTTAATTTCCTCAGCTCAATTTCTTCAGTCTATTTGTCTTCATCTTGTGTTATCCTGTGATTACGCTTTCTGTACTCTGTGCTAGTCTTCATTTCATCATGATGACCATGCTTGTATTATGTTATGCTTACTTCTGAGTACTTATTCTGCTGCTAATAGTTCTTCGCTAAGGAATTTCCTCACCGGCAAATTCCTCAGTGAAGAATTCATAAAAATCGCCTATTCACCCTCCCTCTAGTCGACATAACGCACTTTCATGGATGCTCCCTTATCACCGTCACATCTGAAGCATATCATCTTCCCTGACAAAGGCAAAAGTCAGGTATTGGGTATAGGTAAGGTTGCAATCTCAAAGGATCGACACATGGACAAAGTCATGCTTGTCGTGTCCTTAGGATAGAACCTCATGTCTGTCTCAATGCTTTGTGATCTCGATATGGTTGTTGTCTTTGGAAGATATCATTGTGTTGTGATCATGGAAGCTGACTGTTCCAAAGTCTTCGAAGGCTTTAGGAGAGGAGATCTGTATATTGTTGATTTCTCTACAGGACCATAACCAGCCGTGTGCTTACTGGCAAAAGCTTCAGAAGGCTGGCTATGACATCGACGACTTGGTCATGCTGGCATGAGAAATTTGCACACGCTTGCGAAGATGAAGCATGCCGTTGGCATTGAGAATGTCAAATTCCTCAAGGATCACTTATGCGGAGCTTGTGAAGCTAGAAAGATGACCAAGGCCAAGCATCTAGCAAAGACTATCATGACCACTACTCGTCCATTCGAATTGCTTCACATGGATCTCTTTGGTCCTAATCATTATTCTGCTGTTTCAAATGATGCATCTCTATATGGCTTTGTTATAGTTGATGACTATTCTCGTTACACATGGGTACACATTGTCACTTACAAACATGAAGTGCAGGAAATCTTCAAACGATTTTCCTCGAGGGCTTCAACCAACTTTGGTGTGAAGATCAAGCACATCAGAACTGACAATGGGACTGAGTTCAAGAATTCTGGTCTTGATGGCTATCTTGATGAACTTGGTATTACTCATGAGTTATCCGCTCCTTATACTCCTCAGCAGAATGGTGTCGTGGAGCGCAAGAACAGAACCCTCGCTAAAATGGCTCGCACTATGCTTGATGAATACAAGACGCCTCGTCGATTATGGATTGAGGCAATTGATACTGCATGCCACATCATCAATCGGGTATATCTTCACAAATTCTTCAAGAAGACTGCCTATGAACTCCTCACTGACAAGAAACCCAATGTGAGTTATTTCAAAGTCTCCGGTGCTAAATGTTGGATTAGAGATCCTCATCACAATGCTAAATTTGCACCGAAAGCACATGAAGGTTTTATGCTTGGTTACGGAAAGGACTCACACACCTACAGATCTTCAACAACGCTCTTCACAAGGTTGTTGAAACTGTAGTTGTGCGGTTCGATGAAACTAATGGCTTGCAAAGAGAGCACCTACCATCTGTGATAGATGAACCAGCACCTGAGGATTCTATCACGTTCAAGGCTACTGAGGATGTCATTCCTACCGAAGAATCTACTAAAGAATTCATTCCAGAACGCGAAGATCATCGAGCTAATGCACCTGAAGACAATGCTGAAGAAAATGGTGCTGAAGAAAATGCTGATCAAGTTACTCGACGACAACCAGCTCATCCTCACATTGCAAAAGAAGTGCAAGTTGAAAAGATCATCGATGACATTGAAGCACCAGGTCCTCTCACACGCTCAAAAGCTTCACATTTATCTAACTTTCGTGGGCACTATGCTTTTGTCTCCATCACAGAGCCCACTAAGGTAGATGAAGCATTTATGGAGCCTGAGTGGATTCAGGCCATGCAAGAAGAATTACATCAGTTCGAGCTCAACAATGTTTGGGAACTGGTCAAACGTCCAGATCCTCGCAAGCATAATATCATCGACACAAAGTGGATCTACCGCAACAAGCAAGATGAAAATGGCCTTGTGGTGAGGAATAAGGCACGACTTTTAGCTCAAGGCTACACACAGGTTGAAGGAATTGATTTCGATGAAACTTTTGCACCTGTTTCTAGACTTGAGGCTATTCGCATATTACTTGCTTATGCTAACCATCATAATATCACTTTATATCAAATGGATGTGAAAAGTGCATTCCTCAATGGTAAGCTTGAGGAAGAAGTATATGTTGCTCAACCCCCAGGTTTTGAAGATCCAAAGAATCCTGACAAAGTCTTCAGACTCAACAAGGCCCTCTATGGCCTCAAGCAGGCCCCTCGGGCGTGGTATGATACTTTGAAGGAATTTTTCGTGAAGAATGGCTTCACACCCGATTCACTCGACCCTACTCTCTTTACTAAATCTTATGATGGTGAACTGTTTGTGTGCCAAATATACGTTGATGATATTATCTTTGGCTGTACTGACCAACGTTATAGTGATGAATTTGCCTATATGATGAGTGAAGAATATCAAATGTCTATGATGGGAGAGTTGAAATTCTTCTTAGGTCTTCAAATTCGTCAACAGCATAATGGCAAATTCATATCTCAGGAGAAATACCTCAAGGATGTTCTGAGGAAATTCGGCATGCAAGATTGCAAAGGCGTCAAAATTCCTATGCCCACAAATGGTCATCTATGCACTGATGAAAATGGTATTGACTTCGATCACAAGGTATACCGCTCCATGATTGGTTCTTTATTGTACTTATGTGCATCTAGGCCAGATATAATGCTTAGTGTTTGCATGTGTGCCCGATTTCAAGGTGCACCAAAGGAATCACACCATAAGGCTGTGGAGCATATTCTTCGATATCTAGCTCACACACCAACACTAGGATTATGGTACCCCAAGGGCTCTACTTTTGATCTCATTGGATATTCTGACTCTGACTATGCTGGTGATCATGTGGACCACAAGTCAACATCTGGTACTTGTCATTTCCTCGGACGATCTTTGGTTTGTTGGTCCTCGAAGAAACAGAACTGCGTATCACTGTCTACTGCAGAAGCTGAGTACATTGTTGCTGGTTCTTGCTGTGCTCAACTGCTATGGATGAAGCAAACCCTCAAGGACTATGGCGTCAACGTGAAGAATGTGCCTCTCCTCTGTGACAATGAGAGTGCAATCAAGATTGCTCACAACCCACTTCAGCACTCGAAGACAAAGCACATTCAGATTCGTCATCATTTTCTTCGTGATCATGTGTTGAAGGGCGACATCTCCATCGAGCACGTGAAGACTGAAGAACAGCTAGCCGATATCTTCACAAAGCCCTTGGATGAGAAGAGATTTAGCAAGTTGCGGTGTGAGCTAAATATCCTAGAATCTTCGAATGTTCTTTGAAAAAGGACACTCATCCTAACACTTATGCAAAATTGATGACTTAGATGTGCAACACATGAAGAAACGTTTTTCTTCAATCAATGAAGAATAACACTCTAAGGGTGAAGAAATTAATGAAGAATTTGATTCTCAGAACCCTACAACAATTGTACATGGTGTCTGAAATCATCATTCTTATACGATGGGTCACGCCACCACCAAAGTTGAAAATCTTCATTTTTGAAATTCCGCAGTTTTGAAATTCTTCAGTTTTTCAAATTCTTCAACTTTGCAAAATCTTCGCTGTTTCTGTCGTTGTTCTTCATTGGCTATATATATATATATATATATATATATATATATATATATATATATATATATATATATATATATCCTCTACAACATTCACTTATGGCTATTTCTTCAAGTTGCATTTTCTGCTAAGTGAATGTGATCGGACCCTTTCCCCTCTATGCTATACTCAACCCAGTCTATTCACAAATTCTTCATGTGCATTCTATTTGAAACTCGTTCAAAATCTTCACTGTGTCCTTGTCAGCTGAAGAAATTGCGAACGGAACTTAAAAACTTATCTTATCCAAATTTTCGGTTTTATCGCTCAAACCATCCCGTATCCCATGATAGACTTATCTATTCACCCATGATCTAACACGATCTCCACTTCTCAGTACGTGGGTGACACATGTCATGCAAATGAGAAGGGTCAAGGGCATGTTCGTCCTAAATCTTCGGGCAAACAGTTTTTCACTACGACTATAAATAACCCCTCTCCCCTTACTCACTTTCTTTACTCTGCTCGACCTCTCTCTCTCTCGCTCGAGCTTCTCAAACCCTAGCGCTGCCGCTACTCCATCATCGCTGGTGAGGAAGAGCTTCACTGCCTCGTCCTTGTTGCCGTCATACTCACGCCGGCCGCGGAAGTCTTCACTCCGCCACCACCGTAGCTTTCTTCCTCCGCCGAGTTAGGGCGTGGAAGATCTACACCGATGAACTTCACTGTTCTACTTCACAGTTAGTCGTGTTCTTCATCCAGGGTAATTAAAAGTTACTTTTACTACCCTCTTTGATTCAAATTTTCTCTACAAAATCTTCAAAGGTGTTTTATTCTTCAAATCCTCACACACAAAACACCTCACTAGTCATCTGTTCTTGATTCATTTCTCTAAGCATCATTTTTCTTCAAGATTCCTCAATTCTGTGGATCCTCGATCTATACAACTCTGGAACCTAAGACAAAGAACGCTTAGTGAAATTCTTCAAGGCTCATCTGGTCAAATTCCTCAAACTTGTTCTTTTTGTAAAACCTTTTGAGAACGCATATGACCTCTCCAAATTCCTCGCAACTATACTCTGTTCACAGGTACTCATGTCCGCTGCTGAATCACTAGGTTCTCATCAACTTAACTCATTTGCAGCGTTCCTCGAAGAAAAGTTGCATACTTCTTCAGAGAATTCGATTGTTCAAATTCCTCATCTGAAGAATATGGAAGACGGTAATAAGCCACAGAAAGGAGGAAAGAGGCCCGAGGTCATGACTACGTTTGAAATACCCGAGGCCATCTATGCTGACTATTGCACACCTGATGAAGCTAAGTTCGGAAAGGAAAACAAAAATCAGCGCAAGGTGCGCATATAGAGGATTGAAAGGAGATGGGCAAGAGAATGGAGGGGGTACAGATATGTCACTCCAAAGTATATGAAGAAATTTGCACTAAATCCTCCATGCCCAAGAGCTCCATTGGCACCTGGCCAAGAAGCTGACCCCTACAGTATCAAGAGTGGTGAGGATTTTCCTGAAGAATGGGCCAAATGCCAAGCCAAGTTGGCGAGACAAGCCAAAGAAGCAGTGAGGAAATTCAATGAAGACTCTGCTGCTGCTGCTGCCACTAAGGCCTCTGTCAGGCCTAGAAAATCAATGGCAAAGAAGCCCGCTCACAAGCCAAGTGCTTCACCAAGTAAGCCCTCACGGCCAAGTTCCTCAGCAATGCCCTCACGGCCAGAATCTTCAAAGCCCTCACGGCCAAATTCTTCAAAGCCCTCACGGCCAGTTACTCATGCTGCTCCTGCTCCTCCAAAGTCCTCAGCTGCTCCAGCAAGGTCCTCAACACCTGTACATCTGGCCACGTGCCAAAGGACTACATGCATCTCTATTGCCTCTGGTGCCTCAGTGAGTTCCTCAGCTGCACCAAAATCTTCATCAGGCCCCACTCTGTTGAAGACAAAGGCAACGGCTGGTCGAGGTCCTCGGCCAAGTCCGAAGAAGAAATAGGTTGCCTTCCAAGTGCCATCTGACGATGAAGCTGATGATGATGAACTTGCAGAAATCATCAGAGATAGACAAGAAAGGGCCGCTAGAGCCAAAGGCACAAATATGCCACTGCTTTTGGATCCAAGGGCGATCCTAGATTACATTGATCTCTGGCACAAGGACCCAAGCACTCCTATGCCTGATCTTCATTTGACTCCTGGCCAAAGTCACATGCTGTCCCATTTCATCACTAAAGAGAAATGGAAATTTGAGAAGGCTAGGCAAATCAAGAAGGCTCAGTTCAAGAAAGAGAAGTTCCTAAGGAAAAACGTTGTCAAAATGACAACTGATGAACTCCTAAAGATCCAGTCTGAAATCAAAGCCCTCAGCGATGATTTCAATGCTTATTATGCTGATTGGCAAGGAGCCAAAGTCAGGTTTGTGAAACTGACTGAGAAGTTCACCAATGTTGCAGCCCCATCGCAACAAGAAATTCCTCAAGCTGAAGCTTCTGCTCAGCCAACTGAAGAACATGCCAGCACCGCTGATGACATTCAGGCTGCTAATGAAAATACTAGTTCCAGGGCTGATGACTCCATTCCATCCGTTGAAGAAATTGTCAGGGCATCCACTAGTGGTGCGCCTGAAGAAACTGAAGAAGTCAGGGCAACTACATCAGTTGCGCCTAAAGAAAATCAACCAGATTCCTCAGCTCCTCTTGCGCCTACACCAACTCCTACCCTTCCATCTGCATCAGATGTGAGGAAGACCAAGGCTGCAGAGCGAGCTGCAGTGAAGAAAAGGAAAGCATCAGGTACTTCAGATTCTTCAGCTCCGAAGAAAATGAAGCCTATGACCAGCTCGCTTGAAAATCTAATTGATGCTGTTCCGATTTCCACCATGCCATCAAAGGGCATTGTTCCTTTTGGTGAAGAATATGTGATCCCCAGCGGATCTGATGAAGAAAATCATTCTGCTGCTTCGTCAGAGCAGATTGATGAAGAAATTGAAGTGGATGCGATCCCTTTAACGCCTGTTGCTTCCTCGCCAATGCCTTAGTTCACAGCTGAAGAGGCTGGCGTTGAAGAAATTGAAGAGGGACATTGGCTGCACAACGCCCGTGACGAATGATGACTTTTGGGAAAGTCAGCACCCCAATTCTCCACTCTTCACCCCAATACAACAAATACCTCAGTCCCCTGCACCAACCGTTCAAATGGGCTCTGAAGAAACTCATCCCACCTCGTCTCTGCATGAAGAAATTCCAGCCACTAGTGCTGAAGAAACTGCTGGTGCTGATCCTCTGAACACACGGACTGCAACTGAAGAGGAACCAGAAATTCCTCAGCCTGAAGAACCTGAGTGTAAGTGCATCTAGTTCCCCTTAGTGATTTTGGTGTATTGAAGACTTATAGGTTAAGGGACTAAGGCATTTATGAGTGTACACAGGTCTATAACTCTATGAGGAGTTTGATATTTACATAGAAAGTCGACCCCTAAAAATGAATATCTTCGACTGAAGATTTTGGTATTCCTTCAGACTTTCATGAAGACTTTGAAAGTGAAGGAATTGGTGTGTCCGTGAAGACTTGATATTCATGCGAGGAATATGAAGCTTGAAGACTTCCGTTTTCATAGTTTTGTTTTTCTCTTTCTTGAGTCATAGGAAACACCGTACTGTTAAAGGGGGTCGAGGAAATACTAAGGAAAAATTTCCATGTGATTCTCAACTCAAAATCTTACACCTACCAATCCCTTCGAGTGAAGCCTTTGGAAATCGCATACAGTTCAGTCAATTTCTTCAGTGACAGAGATGAAGTTCTTCTGGTCGCTGAGGAATTTGTTCTGACCGAGGAGTTAGGAATTTGCCAGTGCGGATTGCCTACACAATGAGGAACATGATAGACCTGAGGAATTTGAGAGTCAAATTTCCCACCGTTGCTGTGCTGCGCGCCAGCTGTTCCAAAATATCTTATCCACCTAACGGTCATATCATTGAAGGACATTTATGTCTTATCATGTCGGGCTGCTCCCTAGGCTATAAATAGCCGCCCCCTACAACCACTAGCTGGTTGGCTGCTCCGAGATAAACTGACACTTGTCATTTGAGAGCATCCCATCCTCCGAGGACTTTGAGTGAAAATCATCAAGTGAGGAAAAACCCAAACCCAAACACCTACAAACCCCAAAATGATTAAGCATCACTGAAGAGATTGATCCTGCGTGGATCCTATGCTTGTTACCTTTGAAGACTGTGCTTCTTCCAGACGGTTAGGCGTCATGGTCTAGAGCATCCAAGAGGAATTGTGGATCACCGGGTGACCGAGTCTGTGAAGGTTTGGAAGTTGCCTGAAGACTTACCACGAGTGATTCGACGAGGTCTTTGTGACCTTAGTTCAAGGAGAATACGGTGAGGACTTGGTGTCCTGAGCTGCATGCTCAGCGACTGGGTGTCCGGGACAGTGTGTCCTCGAGTTTAAATACTCAGCCGCTTCAACCAGACGTACAACTGAGACAACAGTTGGAACTGGTCTACCAAATCATTGTCTTCACCAACCTTACTGGTTCTATTCCCTCAACTCTTTCATTTCCTCATTACTATGTTGTGTGATTGCTCATATCCGTGTTTGAAGACTTTGGCTGAAGACTTTCTCTATTTCCTTAGTTCAATTTCTTCAGTCTGTTTGTCTTCATCTTGTGTTATCCTGTGTTTACGCTTTCTGTACTCTATGTTTGTCTTCATTTCATTATGATGACTATGTCTGTGTCCTGTTATGCTTACTTCTAAGTACTTATTCCACTGCAAGTAGTTCTTCACTAAGGAATTTCCTCACCGGCAAATTCCTCAGTGAAGAATTCATAAAACCGCCTATTAACCCCCCGTCTAGTCGATATAACGCACTTTCAATTGGTATTAGAGCAAGGTACTCCCTTGTTCTGTGTGATTTTGGTTTAACCACCTGGAATTCTAGTTATGTTGACCACAGGTATGATCAAGGTCTCCGCTGGGTGTCCTACCTTCGATGGCACAAACTACCCCTACTGGAAGAATAAGATGCGAATGCATCTTGAAGTAATTGACAACGATCTCTGGTACATTGTGGAAAATGGTGTTCCCTCAGTCACACCTTCCCTAAATGCTGCTGATGTGAAGAGATTCAAGCAACTCGATTCTCAAGCGAAGAATATCATATGTGGTCATCTGAGTAAAGGGCAGTATGGTAGAGTGAGTGCTTTGGAAACTGCTAAGCTTATCTGGGATAGGCTGTCCAAAGTAAATGAAGGAGTCTCAACTCAACGTGACTCTCGTGTTGACGTTCTTCGCAATCTCTTCAACCGCTTCAAAAGACTCGACAATGAAAATGTTCAGCAAACCTTCGATCGCCTCACTGACATGTCAAATGAGCTTCAAGCGCTCACTGCCACTGACACCTCCGACCATGAGGTGGTGAAGAAATTGCTGAGATCACTCGATCCTTCATTTGACACTCTAGCACTGATGATTCAAGAGTGTGCTGATTACAAGTCACTAGATCCCGCTGATATCCTCGAGAGGCTAAATACTCGTGAGTTCCAGCTTGCTGAAAAGAGAGATCTCTATGGTTCAAGCTATGGCCAACCACGTGCCCTGAAGGCCAAGGCTGTGTCTGAATCTGAATGTGAAGATTCTGGTAGTAGCCTTGGTGATCCTGAAGAATTGAGCCAGGAGCTAGCACTGCTCGTGAAGAAGTTCTAGAAGTTCTCAAGACGTGGTCGCTTTGGAAAATCCTCAAGGAGCAGTGATTCCCCATCAAGTGACTATAAGAGAAGGCTATGCCACAAATGCAAGAAGCCTGGTCACTACATTCAAGATTGTCGTCAGTGGGACAAGGAATTAAAGAAGAAGAAATACAAGGATTATAGTTCTGATGATGCCAAGAAGAAGAAGAAATTTTCAAAGTCTTCATCCTCAAAATCCTCAAAGTCTTCATCTCACAAGAAGAGCAGCTCCAAGAAGGCTCGGGCATTCATTGGCAAGGAAATGGACTCTGAAGTTGAATCCGAGGAACATGAGGAAGAGGAGGCATCCGAGGAGTCTGAGTCAGGTGTGGCAAGTCTAGCTTTTGCTACCACATTTGTCAGCAAGTCTATCTTCAACTCTGAAGAAAATGGCAACACCAACAACACTGATGAAGATAATGAGGACTACGCTCCCACCTATTGCTTCATGGCAAAGGGTGGCAAGGTAACAAAATACCCCTCCTCTGAATCTAGTGAGGATGAATCTGATGAAAATCTTAAGCCTAGCTACTCTAAACTTGCTTCCCTTGCCACTAAACAACAAAGAGCTTTGGAAAAAGTTCATTACATGCTAAATAAGAGCGATGATATGTTGGGTGAAGAAATGGATCAGTCAAAAGCCTTGGCTGAAATTCTTTAGGGACTCCATTCCAAGTTTGACGATCTCCAAGGTCATCATAACGCTCTCTTGTCTGGTCATGAGTAGCTTTCTCTTGAACTTCTTCAAAGAAAGAAAGATCTTGAGAAGCTAAGAGTGAGTTATGAAGATCTTCAGAAGGAGCGCGATTCATTACTTGCTCAACAAATCAATGCTACTCAGGAAGAATTTGTTCCTCCATGCTTAAAGTGCATTGACCGTGAATCTGCTAATTCTGCACCTGAATGTTCAAATGCTTCAACTGTTACAAATTCTTCACCTGCCTCTGCTATCACTAATTCCTCATCTGAGGACATTGCTAGTATCACCGACGATGCAAGGCTGAAGGAATTGTACATGAAAGGCATGTACAAAAGCCTCAAAGGGCATCAGACTCTTTGTGATGTGCTTAAAAAGCAGATCCTCAACAGAAACCCTAGGAAAGAGGGTATTGCCTTTGAGAGGAAACTCAATGTTGATGGAACATATTGGAAGCCTGAGCAGTACCCCAAAACCTCATGGGTTGCTGCAAAGGGACCTCCAGTTGATCCATCTAACTTATCTGGCTTTGCATGTGAATCTCCTCATTCTTCTAATGAGTAATTTGACTCCAACTATAAACTGTTCAAAAATCAGAATGGTGAAGTATTTGCTAGATATGTTGGCACTAACTACAGGAATGGTTCCCCTATGAAGAAAATCTGGGTCCCCAAAAGTTATGTTGGAAGTCTTCAGGTGAATGTCCTCATGACACCACCTGTGAAGAACAGGAACCCCAGATCCAATTTTTCATATGGACCTAATTCTTCACATGGAACAAATTCCTCAAATGGATCAAAGTCCTCACATGAACATCATCATGCTAACCCTTCTGTTTCGCAGGGTAGAGCTAAGGGCTATGAATATGCGCATTATTCTTCAAATCATTATGTTCATAAGTCCTCAAAGAATTTCTCTGCTTATTCATATGCTTATCCTAACCCCTCTTATGTGAAACGAAGTGGACTAGGTTCTATGCCACCTTTCTCATATGGTGCTCACAGAGTGATGAATTCTTTGCCACCCCTTCAGATGTGGGTGGTGAAGAAAAAGAACTAACTTCTTCCGCAGGGTCAGGTCTCCAGACGTGCTTTAACATCTGAAGAATTTGCTGGGGGCCTGACAAAAATGCCTGAAAGGACGCAGGCGAATCATGATGAAATGATTTCTCATTTCACACGTCCTCACACTGCTTATCTGTGCTATTGCTTAATGAAATTGAACTGATGAATTTGATGTCATATTCTTCACTGATGAAGTATATGAGTTCGTAAGATGCACTAATTCATCTGTAGGATGATCAGCCCAAAGAAAACGAGTGGGTCCTCGATAGTGGATGTACAAATCACATGACTGGCGACAAGAACCTATTGATGGATGCTCCCTTATCACCATCACATCTGAAGCATATCATCTTCGCTGACAAAGGCAAAAGTCAGGTATTGGGTCTAGGTAAGGTTGCGATCTCAAAGGATCGACACATGGACAAATTCATGCTTGTCGAGTCCTTAGGATACAACCTCATGTCTATCTCAATGCTTTGTGATCTCGATATTGTTGTTGTATTTGGAAGATATCGTTGTGTTGTGATCATGGAAGCTGGCCATTCCAAAGTCTTTGAAGGCTTTAGGAGAGGAGATCTGTATATTGTTGATTTCTCTACAGGACCACAACCCGCCGTGTGCTTACTGGCAAAAGCTTCAGAAGGCTGGCTATGGCATCGACGACTTGGTCATGCTGGCATGAGGAATTTTCACACGCTTGCGAAGAAGAAGCATGTCATTGGCATTGAGAATGTCAAATTCCTCAAGGATCACATATGCGGAGCTTGTGAAGCTAGAAAGATGACCAAGGCCAAGCATCCAGCGAAGACTATCATGACCACTACTCATCCATTCGAATTGCTTCACATGGATCTCTGTGGTCCTAATCATTATTCTGCTGTTTCAAATGATGCATCTCTATATGGCTTTGTTATAGTTGATGACTATTCTCGTTACACATGGGTACACATTGTCACTTACAAACATGAAGTGCAGGAAATCTTCAAACAATTTTCCTCGAGGGCTTCAAACAACTTTGCTGTGAAGATCAAGCACATCAGAACTGACAATGGGAATGAGTTCAAGAATTCCGGTCTTGATGGCTATCTTGATGAACTTGGTATTACTCATGAGTTATCTGCTCCTTATACTCCGCAGCAGAATGGCATCATGGAGCGCAAGAACAGAACCCTCGCTGAAATGGCTCGCACTATGCTTGATGAATACAAGACGCCTCGTCGATTCTAGATTGAGGCAATTGATACTGCATGCCACATCGTCAATCGGGTATATGTTCACAAATTCTTCAAGAAGACTGCCTATGAACTCCTCACTGACAAGAAAACCAATGTGAGTTATTTCAAAGTCTTTGGTGCTAGATGTTGGATTAGAGATCCTCATCACAATGCTAAATTTGCACCCAAAGCACATGAAGGTTTTATGCTTGGTTATGGAAAGGACTCGCACACCTACAGAGTCTTCAACAACGCTCTTCACAAGGTTGTTGAAACTATAGATATGCGGTTCGATGAAACTAATGGCTCGCAAAGAGAGCACCTACCATCTATGATAGATGAACCAACACCTGAGGATTCTATCAAGTTCAAGTCTACTGAGGATGTCATTCCTACCGAAGAATCTACTGAAGAATTCATTCCAGAACGCGAAGATCATCGAGCTAATGCACCTGAAGACAATGCTGAAGAAAATGGTGCTGAAGAAAATGCTGATCAAGTTCCTCGACGACAACCAGCTCATCCTCACGTTGCAAAAGAAGTGCAAGTTGAAAAGATCATCGATGACATTGAAGCACCAGGTCCTCTCACACGCTCAAAAGCTTCACATTTATCTAACTTTTGTGGGCACTATGCTTTTGTCTCCATCACAGAGCCCACTAAGGTAGATGAAGCATTTATGGAGCCTGAGTGGATCCAGGCCATGCAAGAAGAATTACATCAGTTCGAGCTCAACAATGTTTGGGAACTGGTCAAACGTCTAGATCCTCGCAAGCATAATATCATCGGCACAAAGTGGATCTACCGCAACAAGCAAGATGAAAATGGCCTTGTGGTGAGGAATAAGGCACGACTTTTAGCTCAAGGCTACACACAGGTTGCAGGAATTGATTTCGATGAGACTTTTGCACCTGTTGCTAGACTTGAGGCTATTCGCATATTACTTGCTTATGCTAACCATCATAATATCACTTTATATCAAATGGATGTGAAAAGTGCATTCCTCAATGGTAAGCTTGAGGAAGAAGTGTATGTTGCTCAACCCCCAGGTTTTGAAGATCCAAAGAATCCTAACAAAGTCTTCAAACTCAACAAGGCCCTCTATGGCCTCAAGCAGGCCCCTCGGGCGTGGTATGATACTTTGAAGGAATTTTTCGTGAAGAATGGCTTCACACCCGGTTCACTCGACCCTACTCTCTTTACTAAATCTTATGATGGTGAACTGTTTGTGTGCCAAGTATATGTTGATGATATTATCTTTGGCTATAGTGACCAACGTTATAGTGATGAATTTGCCTATATGATGAGTGAAGAATATCAAATGTCTATGATGGGAGAGTTGAAATTCTTCTTAGGTCTTCAAATTCATCAACAGCACAATGGCATATTCATATCTCAGGAGAAATACCTCAAGGATGTTCTGAGGAAATTCGGCATGCAAGATTGCAAAGGCGTCAAAATTCCTATGCCCACAAATGGTCATCTATGCACTGATGAAAATGGTATTGACTTCGATCACAAGGTATACCGCTCCATGATTGGTTCTTTATTGTACTTATGTGCATCTAGGCCAGATATAATGCTTAGTGTTTGCATGTGTGCCCGATTTCAAGCTGCACCGAAGGAATCACACCATAAGGCTGTGAAGCATATTCTTCGATATCTAGCTCACACACCAACACTAGGATTATGGTACCCCAAGGGCTCTACTTTTGATCTCATTGGATATTCTGACTCTGACTATGCTGGTGATCATGTGGACTGCAAGTCAACATCTGGTACTTGTCATTTCCTCGGACGATCTTTGGTCTGTTGGTCCTCGAAGAAACAGAATTGTGTATCACTCTCTACTGCAGAAGCTGAGTACATTGCTGCTGGTTCTTGCTATGCTCAACTGCTATGGATGAAGCAAACCCTCAAGGACTATGGCGTCAACATGAAGAATATGCCTCTCCTCGGTGACAATGAGAGTGCAATCAAGATTTCTCACAACCCAGTTCAGCACTCGAAGACAAAGCACATTCAGATTCGTCATCATTTTCTTTGTGATCATGTGTTGAAGGGCAACATCTCCATTGAGCACGTGAAGACTGAAGAACAGCTAGCCGATATCTTCACAAAGCCCTTGGATGAGAAGAGATTTAGCAAGTTGCGGTGTGAGCTAAATATCCTAGAATCTTCGATTGTTCTTTGAAGAAGGACACTCATCCTAACACTTATGCAAAATTGATGACTTAGATGTGAAACACATGAAGAAACGTTTTTCTTCAATCAATGAAGAATAACACTCTAAGGGTGAAGAAATTAATGAAGAATTTGATTCTCAGAACCCTACGACAATTGTACGCAGTGTCTGAAATCATCATTCTTATACGGTGGGTCATGTCATGGTTCTAAGTCTGACAGTAGAATAGGGGGTAAGTATGGAGAGGCAAGATCCTAGCTATAGAGCAGTTGTGCACACAAGTGTTTTACGAGTTCAGGCCCTTCTCGGAGGAAGTAACATCCCTACATCTCGGAGCCCGGAGGCGGTCGACTGGATTATGTGTGTGAGAGTTACAGGGGTGCGAACCCTTACCAGTGGAGGGGGGTGGCTTATATAGAGGACGCCAAGACCCCAGCCAGCCCACGTAGCAGAGGGTTTAAAGTACATGAAGGTCTGGCGTTACTGGTAACGCCCTACATAAAGTGTCATCATGACCATTAAGACTACTTAATTACAGACCATTTGGATACAGAGTAGATCTTGAACTCCTGATGGTCGAGTGAGTCTTCATGGTCGAGTGTCTTCAGGTTCGTCGAGTGTCTTGTAGTCCGTCGAGTGGAGTTCCTCTTGGTCGACTGGAAGACAGCTTCTTCTAAAAGATGTCCTTGGGGAGGGTACCTTGGACAGGTTCATGACCCTACCCTAGGTACATGACTTCATCACTAGCCCCCGAATGGATCGAGTTTGAGTGAGGAAGGAGTTGGCAATCTTTCCGACCTGCTTTTTGGTGCTGTAAAGGTGTTTTGCCTTGGATCAATGGCTTTCAAGTGAGGGTGTCAACTTTCATTCAGTCGCCTTGATCCATTCTTATATTTGTCGAGTGAACTTTATGAACTTGGAGATTTCGGAGCGACGGATCGCAAGAGATCTTCCGTCTGACAAGTTGCCATGTGGTTAGCAAATTTAGTGGGATCCAAAATTTTGGGAAGCGCGCGAAGCGGAGAAGACCGCGGTACTCGGATGGGATAAGGCAGGGACGCCTCGATTCCCGCGCCGCCTTTTTCGCCACGTATCACCTGCGCGACTGTTTCGGGATTTGACAGGATCGCCTGGGCCTACCTGTCAGTCACTCGGAAGTGACTCAATATAAGGAAACTGACGGAGGTTTTTTGAATAGTGCCTCCTCATTTTCTCCTTCCTCGCCTCCAGATTCATCCGCTGCACCCACCAACTGCCCGACGCCGCTGCTCTGTTCCAGCCTCGTCGGCGACAATGGTGAAAGAGAAGACGGTGGCTTTGGAGCGGGCGAAGAAGGCGACGGCGATGACGAAGGTGAAGGGGAGAGCGACCAGTCGAGGGGGATCCTCATCGCGGTCTCGTTGGTCGCAAGGTTGGATCCACGGTGATTGGATCCGCTCGACCATCACCCAAAAGGATCTCGACGACCTGGCCGACGAAGGCCTGATTGCGCACGGGGCGGCGAGGCTCCCGGGGATGGAGTGGCAGCCACAGCCTCAGGAGGGTGAGTGTGTCCTCTTGGCGATGCATGTAGATCGAGGGTTCTCTCTGCCACTGCACCTTTTCTTTCGAGGGTTTCTGAATTTCTTTGGAGCTCAGCTTCACCACTTTACCCCCAATTCCATTGCCTATCTCGCCGCCTTTGTATCTTTGTGTGGAAACTTCTTGGGTTGTCGGCCGGACTGGGGCCTCTTCAAACACATATTCACTTGTTGTTCTCAGATGGTGAAAAAGGACAGCCCCAATGACGAGAGAACTCAGGTAATCCAGATGTGTGGGGGTCTTGGGGTCCAGATGAGGAGTAAGAGCGCTTTCCCAGCTATGACCCTTCCCGAGTCAATCAGAGGGTGGCAGTCGACCTGGTTCTACTACCAAGACCAGTCGATGCCAGGGCAGTCAACTGGGCTCCCTCCCTTCTCTATGAGTCGAGTGAACAAGCCATCCTCTCTGAAAGTAGTTCCGGAGGAGAAGGCTCAGGTTAAAATGTTGATGGAGCGAGTAGTCCAATTGATTCGCGACGGTGTGACTGGCATGGACCTTCTAGAGGTTTTCCTTCGGTGACGCATCCAACCGCTCCAGTACCGGGGCCACACGATGTGGTTGTACTTTGGTACCGAAGACACCAGTCGGGTCCATGTAGAGGAGGTCGATGATGCCACACTGGAGAGGTGGATGACTGCCATTACGGGGAACAAGGACAACCCTCGTGGAGCCAGGAGGATCCCGCCACTCGACCACTCTTATGAGGCGGACAAGGTATGACCACTTTTCTCCGATTGCTCCATCCGTTCTGTTTCATCGTAGATCAGTCGATTGACTTTTGTCTTGCTTGTTGTGTTTCAGAAAACCACCAAGTTGTACTCGATGCCCAACGGGGCGCAAGCATAGGCCAAAGAGGAGGAAGGAAGCGGAGGCGAAAGCCAAGAGGAGTGGGAGTTGGACACCGATGAGGGTGATGAAGATGCAGGCTCCGATGAGGAGGAAGAGGAGGAGGAAGAGGAGGAGGAAGTTGCGCCTCCTCGTTCCGAAAGGAGGTCCAAGCTCGCCCACGACCCTGCGGCCAAACATGGCAAGGGAGTCGTGCCTGCTGGGCAGTCGACGAAACGTCCTTGGACAACTTCACTGGCGCCGACTGAAAAGGCGTCGAAGCAACCCCGAGCGGCCCCGACAAAACCGGCGAAGGCCTTACCGAAGATGAGGATGGAGATTCCGACTGTTTCTAGGTAACGGCATAACTCATGTCTTTCATTCTTGGTCGACTCAACCGCTGACCGACTAGTATTTGAAATCGCAGCGCTGCTACTTCTGAGACTTCAACCAGGCATGAGGATCAAGAAATGGAAGATGCTGCTACTTCTCATCCTGGTATGATCTGCGCGGTTTTGCTTTTGGTCGATTGAATCTTTATTTTTGACTTTGAACTTCTTCTGCAGCTCCACCTAGCATTGTCATCAATCTCCCTGATGATGATGATGAAGCGCCACTGAGGCAGAGGAGGAGCAGGAAGGCGACTGTTGGCAAGGCTGCTCAGGTTCTGTCAGCACCTGGACCACAGATTCCAGAGGGGAGCAACGTTGCTCGGGCTACCGTGTCCTTTGCGGATCCGTTGATGGTTGCCCGCCCTTCATCGTCGAGTGCTGACCCGCCTTCTCTCTTCTCCACCTACCATGTCCCGGAGGACCAAGCAAGCGCTGCCAAGGAAGCCATACGCCAGGCCGGGATTATGATGGAGCAGGTGAAGGCGATCCGAACCGCCAGCCAAGCAGCTTATGACGTGAGTTCAGCTCTTCAGAGTAATGTCCAGGTTAGTTAAACATCGACTGGAAATCGTGATGTTTGTCATGCACCCACTGGGTGTGTCAATTCTACGGTGGACTGCTGGCAGTCGACTGTAGTCATTGTGTCTTGAGATTTCTCACTTTACTTATTTCACTCGAGCATGGTCGAGTGGAACAATAAAACTGGTGGGGGCACGCTGAGTGCACCCACTGGGTGTAGTCCCCGAGACCGTGGTCGATTGCTTGCAGTCGGCTATGGTCTGATTTTTTTTTACTGCTGACAGTTAACTGCTTCCGGTCGACTGATCGACTCTGAGTCTAGCTGATAGAACTAGTGGGGGCACGCTGAGTGCACCCACTGGGTGTAGTCCCCGAGACTACAGTTGAATGTTTAGATTCAGCTGTAGTTTTAGAAATACTACAATTTTTCTTTTAGTCACTCGAAAGTGATCTGTCGTTGATGTCTGTCGACTGAACTTTCGCAAAAATCTTGTGACCTTGTTTCTCGTTATACCGAATTGGAGAACAAGCATATCCAGCTTGAACTTGACCAGAAGCTTGTCCAAGAGAACTTTACAAAGTCGAAGGAGGAGGCAAAAGGTATGTTTGGTGAGAATCTTGACGACTGTCTTTGCTTCTTGCCTGTCTCCGAGTCTGATCTTATTGTGATTTTTGCAGAAAAACTGAGGGATGCTCTGAAGAAGAAGGATCTTGACCTCGCCGAGGCGCAGAAAGCGGCTTCGGACAAGACAAAACTTGCAGAAGAAAAGTTGGCTTCTGTTAACAAACTTGAAGAGGAAAACACTAATCTGAAAGCTGCTCTCGATGTGGCCAACCAAGAAGTCACTCGACTGAAGAAAGCCAATATGGTCCTAAGTGACAAAGCTGGCGAACTGGCGGGAAAGAAGAATGACTTGGAGGTTTATCTGGGAGGACTCGCCAAGAAGCTATTCCTCATGCTCGAAGGTAACTCCTTATCTCCGATTGGTAATTACTGACTTGCTGTAAGGGAATTAGCTTATCCTTGAATCGTGTCCACAGAATTCTGCCAAAACTTTGAAGAGGAGACTAGTCGAGTGGAGACTAGCTTGGATCCCATCAATTCTCCGGTGAAGGATGAAACCGCTATGAATGTGCTCCGCCTCGAGTCTCGCGTTGCTGCAGTGGTTGATTACCTTGCAAGACTGAAGGCCGCAACGTCGCGCATCGACACATCGCTCTGGCCAGAAGAAACGCTTCAGAACGACCTTGAGTCGCTGATGACTCGACTGAACGAAGTTCTGAGTCGAGTGCAAGAATGGAAGAAGTCTTCTGCCAGGTGCGGTGCTGACGTCACCCTGTCTTTGGTCCGCGTCCACTGCAAGGAAGCGAGAGAAGACAAGCTGGTGTCTCTCAAGGTGGCCAACACTAGGAAGCATGACTTCCGTTCTTTCATGGAGACCTTCATCGCGGCTGCCACTCGGATCGCAGATGGGATCGACCTGGACGAGTTTGTTGCGCCTTCCAGCCCTCCGCAGGAGGGGTAAAAAACTTCTATGCTCGATGATTTGAATTTGCCTCGGAATGTCGAGTGATTTTTGTAACCACCAAACTTTAACAGGCTTGATGCCTGAGCACTTCTGGGTCCGTAGGACGTTATCCGAACTTGATTTGCCATTGAAAAACGTTTGCTTCTTTCGGACAACCATCTTCTCTGGGTTGGAATATATACTAGCATCTGTAATGCTCTTTTGCAGGTAGGAGTGAAGCACAAATCACAGTCGACTTGTGCTCGTCATGTTTGGGCGAGTGCTGGGTTGCAACCAAGCCTCCAAGTGAGAAACTTGTTCTCCACTCGGAAGGATTTTAGAAACTTAGGCAAGCGCTGGGCTGCAGCTAAGCCCCCGAGTGGGAGGTTTGCTCTCCACTCGGTAGGTTTTTTAGAAACTTAGGCGAGCACTGGGCTGCAGCTAAGCCCTCGAGTGGGAGGTTTGCTCTCCACTCGGTAGGTTTTTTAGAAACTTAGGCGAGCACTGGGCTGCAGCTAAGCCCCTGAGTGGGAGGTTTGCTCTCCACTCGGTAGGTTTTTTAGAAACTTAGGCGAGCACTGGGCTGCAGCTAAGCCCCCGAGTGGGAGGTTTGCTCTCCATTCGGTAGTTTTTTTTTAGAAACTTAGGCGAGCACTGGGCTGCAGCTAAGCCCCCGAGTGGGAGGTTTGCTCTCCACTCGGTAGGTTTTTTAGAAACTTAGGCGAGCACAGGGCTGCAGCTAAGCCCCCGAGTGGGAGGTTTGCTCTCCACTCAGTAGGATTTTCGTGGCACGGCTTTGGAGGAGAAGGTAGCAGTCAACCCGCGCTTCGTCCTCCTTGCGGAACGCACGTTGTGTTTGTGACGTAGCTCGGAAGGAGGAAGCAGGGGTCGACCTGCGCCTTGTCCTCCTTGCGAAGCATACGGTGTCTTTTATTCTTAGGCGAACACTAGGTTGCAGCTAAGCCTCCGAGTGGAAGACTGGCTTATCACTTGGTAGGATTTTCAAAAACTTAGGCGAGCCCTGGGCTGCAGCTAAGCCTCCGAGTGGAAGGCTGGCTTACCACTCGGTAGGATTTTCGAAAACTTAGGCGAGCACTGGGCTGCAGCTAAGCCCCCGAGTGGAAGGCTGGCTTACCACTCGGTAGGATTTTGTTTACTTAGGCGAGTACTTGGACTGCAGCTAAGCCTTCGAGTGGGAGGCTGGCTCACCACTCGGTAGGATTTTGTTTTAACTTAGGCGAAACGGATTCGCAGCTAAGCCTCCGAGTGGAAGGCTGGCTTACCACTCGGTAGGATTTTTTTACAAGCTTAGGCGAAACGGGTTCGCAGCTAAGCCACCCACTGGGGGACAGATTTATGAGAGCAAAAGTGATAACAATTACTAAGAAAATTATGAAACTCTTGTCTTTGATGAATACACTATAGGAGTACTTTTATTACAACTCATCCGAGTGAAAAACTTAAGTATAAAAAGGGCGGAGTAAGTCCGCGTTCCATGCTCTGGGCTCGTCAATCTGGTGCTCGACATTGTAAAGGCGGTATGCCCCATTATGGAGAACCTTGGTGACGATGAAGGGACCTTCCCAAGTAGGAGCAAGCTTGTATGGTTTTTGCTGATCCACTCGGAGGACTAAATCTCCCTCCTGGAAAGCTCGACTCTTCACATTTCTGGCATGGAAGAGACGCAACTCCTGCTGGTAAATGGTCGATCGGATCAAGGCTATCTCTCTTTCTTCTTCTAGAAGGTCGACCGCGTCCTGTCGGGCTTGCTCTGCTTCAGCTTCGGTGTAGAGTTCGACTTGGGGTGCGTTGTGAAGCAGGTCACTTGGCAAGACTGCTTCAGCTCCGTAGACCAAGAAGAACGGAGTCCTCCCAGTCGACCGGTTTGGCGTGGTCCTTAATCCCCAAAGAACCGACGGAAGTTCGTCGACCCATGCGCCAGCTGCGTGCTTGAGGTCGCGCATCAGTCGGGGTTTCAACCCTTTGAGAATTAAGCCATTTACTCGTTCTGCTTGCCCATTCGACTGAGGGTGGGCGACTGAAGCATAATCGACTCGTGTACCATGAGATGCGCAGAAGGCTCTGAATTCTTCGGAGCCGAAGTTTGACCCATTGTCTATGATGATACTGTGGGGAACTCCATATCTGAATACCAACTCCCTGATGAAACTGACGGCAGTGCCGGCATCCAGATTCTTGATGGGTTTAGCCTCAATCCACTTAGTGAACTTGTCGACTGCTACCAATACATGGGTGTAGCTGTTTCTGCCTGTTCTTAGTGGTCCAACCATATCCAACCCCCATACAACGAAAGACCAGACGAGTGGAATGGTCTTCAAGGCTGAGGCGGGTTTGTGCGACATATTGGAGTAGAATTGGCATCCTTCACACTTGTCGACTATCTCTTTCGCCATCTCATTTGCTCTGGGCCAGTAAAACCCCGCTCGGTATGCTTTAGCCACGATGGTCCGAGAGGACGCATGATGGCCACAGGCCCCCGAGTGGATGTCATTGAGAATCATTCGACCTTCTTTCGGTGTTATACATTTCTGGTTGACTCCAGTCGCACCTTCTCTGTACAACTGTCCCCTCATGACGGTGAAGGCTTTGGATCAACGGACAATCTCTCGAGCCTCTTCTTCATTCTCGGGGAGCTCTTTCCTTAGAATATAAGTGATATAGGGCACTGTCCAGTCGGGAGTGATGACCAGAACTTCCATGATTAAGTCGACCACAGCTGGGACCTCGACTTCAGTCGGATCTGTGGCACTTTTTGGCTGCGGGGCTTCCTCAGTGAAAGGATCTTCTTGAACCAACGACGTGTGAACATGCTCCAAAAAGATGCCACTCGGAATGGCTTCCCTCCTGGAACCTATCTTCGCCAAGTCATCGGCTGCTTGATTTTTCAGTCGGGGAACGTGATGGATCTCTAATCCCTCAAATTTCTTCTCCAACTTTCTGACTGCATTGCAGTATCCAGTCATGGCTGGGCTTCTGACGTCCCACTCCTTCATCACTTGGTTGACCACTAAGTCCGAGTCACCGTAGACCATGAGGCGACAGACGCCGAGTGAAATGGCCATACACAACCCGTACAAGAGTGCTTCGTATTCTACTTCATTGTTGGAGGGAGGAATCAAAGTGAATCTGGAGTACATACTGAGCTTATCTCCTCTGGGGGAAACCAAGACCACTCCGGCACCGGAACCATTCAGCATTTTGGAGCCATCGAAGAACATAGTCCAGTGCTCCGAGTGAACTTGGGTCGGTAACTGTTGTTCAGTCCACTCGGCGAGGAAATCTGCTATTGCTTGGGACTTGATAGCTTTCTTTGCCTCAAATCTGATATCTAGGGGAAGAAGTTCAATCGCCCATTTTTCCACTCGACCGGTTGCGTCTCTGTTGTGCAGAATCTCTGGTAAGGGGGCATCGGTGATGACTGTGATAATATGGTCAGAGAAGTAATGAGCAACTTTCTTCGTGGTCATATAAATCCCATATACAAGCTTCTGATAATGAGGGTATCGTTGCTTGGATGGGGTCAGGACTTCAGAAATGTAATATACTGGGCGCTGAACTTTGAAGGCTTTCCCTTCTTCTTCCCGCTCGACCGTAAGTACAGTACTGACGACTTGTCCTGTGGCTGCAATGTAAATCAGCAAAGGCTCTTTGCTAATTGGTGCAGCAAGCACCAGCTGGGTGGAAAGCAGGGTTTTTAATTCTACAAACGCTGCGTCAGCTTCAGGAGTCCACTCGAACTTGTCTGACTTCTTCATCAGTCGATAAAGAGGCAATGCCTTCTCACCGAGACGAGAGATGAATCGACTTAAAGCGGCCAAGCAACCAGTAAGCTTCTGAACATCGTGCACACACACGGGTCATTTCATTCGGAGTATTGTGCCTACTTTCTCTAGCTTTGCATCGATTCCTCGTTCAGAAACGAGAAAACTGAGTAATTTTCCACCAGGAACTCCGAATGTGCACTTGGATGGGTTAAGCTTGATATCGTACCTCCTGAGGTTGGCAAATGTTTCAGAGAGGTCAGTCAGTAGGTCAGAACCTTTCCGTGACTTGACCACAATGTCATCCATGTAAGCTTCCACATTCCGACTAATTTGAGTGAGCAAACACTTCTGAATCATCCTCATGAACGTGGCTCCGGCATTCTTGAGGCCGAATGGCATGGTGACATAACAGAAGCACCCGATTGGGGTGATGAAAGCCGTTTTGATCTCATCGGGTCCAAACAGATGGATCTGATGGTACCCAGAATAAGCGTCCAAGAAAGAAAGTCGCTCACATCCCGCAGTCGAGTCGACTATTTGGTCGATGCGGGGAAGAGGAAAATGATCTTTCGGGTAGTCCCGATTGATATGCTTAAAATCAATTCACATGCGAAGCGAATTGTCCTTTTTGGGGACCATGATGACATTGGCGAGCCGCTCGGAGTGGTAAATCTCTCGGATAAACTCTGCTGCTAGGAGCCGAGCCACTCCCTCGCCAATGGCCTTCCTTTTCTGGATGGCGGACCATCGCAGATGTTCCTTCATAGGTTTTGCCTTTGAATCGACTCGCAGACGATGCTCAGCCAGTCCCCTGGGTACTCCTGGCATGTCAGAAGGTTTCCATGCAAAGATGTCCCAGTTCTCATGGAGGAACTGGATGAGCGCTTCTTCCTATTTGGGGTCGAGTGTTGTGGAGATATGAGGCGGAGCAGCATTAGGGTCGGTCGGGTGGATGTGAACGGGTTTTGTCTCACCGGACGACTGAAACGCTGATTCCGTAGCGGGCTTTTTGGCTCGCAACAAATCACTCGGGTCTGCATTCCTTTGGTGTTCCTGCCACTCTTCTGCCACCATCTGAGCATCGGCGATCTTTGAGCCTTTCTGGAAGCACTCTTCTGCCTTCTTGCGGTTACCAGTGACTGTGATCACTCCTTTAGGGCCAGGCATCTTTAGTTTGAGGTACACGTAACATGGTCGAGCCATAAAACGTGCATAAGCTGGCCTGCCCAAAATTGCATGATAGGCACTCTGGAAACCCACAACCTCAAATGTCAGCTTCTCTTTGCGGAAATTCTTTGGATCACCAAAAACTACATCAAGAGCAATCTGGCCGAGTGATGCGGCCTTCTTGCCAGGGATGACTCCATAAAAACTCATGTTGCTTGTGCTCAGCCTGGACATCGGAATGCCCATCCCTTTCAGCGTCTCAGCATACAATATATTCAAACTGCTGCCGCCATCCATCAACACTTTGGTCAGTCGAGTGCCTTCAACGACGGGGATCGACCACCAGCGCTTGCCTCCCAGGGGTGGCTATGTGCGTGGGGTGGTCAGATTGGTCGAATGTAATGGCAGTCTGAGACCACTTCAGGTAATTGGGTGTTGACGGAGCAGCCATTTTCACCTCTCGGTTTATAACTTTCAGTCGGTTTTTGCTCTCAACATCGGCAAAAATCATCAAGGTGGAATTGACTTGCGGATATTCCTCGTCACTATACTCCTTGTCCTCAACCTTTTCCGACTCTTTTTCTTTGTCCTTGGGCTGCTTCCCTTGGAACTGCTGTATCAGGAGTCGACACTGTCGAGTGGTATGCTTCGGGTAGATGAAATTACCCTCTTTGTCTTTCTTGGTGTGGATGTGACATGGTAAATCCAACACATCATTTCCTTCTTTATCTTTTACTTTCTTGGGGTTCCAAGGCCCCTTGGGTTTCCCTTTGAACTTTCCTTGGTTCAGGGCCAAGGCTTCTCCAGGAGCGGCTGGCTCGGCTTTACGCTTTTGCTTCCGACTGGAATTTCCGCCTCCGGTGTCCTGGGCGACTGACTTGTGCTTGCCGCTCCGGAGCCGATCCTCTTCCTCACCATTGGCGTATTTGGTGGCTATTTCCATCATTCGACTAAGAGACATGTCTCCGGTTCGACCGAATTTCAGGCTTAGCTCTTTGTACTTTACGCCCTCCTTGAAGGCGCAAATTGCCTGGTGATCAGATACATTTTATACTGTGTGATGCAGTGTGATCCATCTCTGGATGTAATCCCTCAGAGTCTCATTCGACTTCTGTACACAAGATTGCAGCTCTGTCAGTCCCGCCGGCCGCTTGCACATTCCTTTGAACGTCCTGACAAACACTCGGGAGAGGTCCTCCCATGTGTAGATGCTGCTGGGTGTCAACTGATTCAGCCATGCCCTGGCTGACCCTTCCAACATGAGAGGCAGATGCTTCATGGCCACCTCGTCATTTCCACCGCCGATCTGAACAGCCACTCGGTAGTCCTCAAGACAAGTATCGGGCTTGGACTCACCGTTGAACTTGCTGACTCCAGTCGCCAACCTGAAGTTGGGAGGAATCACCGCGACTCTGATGGCTCTGCTGAAATACTCTGGTCCGAAGACGTGCACTCGGCTGCTGGTGGGTACATCTCTGTCATTACCCTCTCTGTGGGCTCTGTTCCGGTCGACCAGACCTTGAACGATGATGGATCTCGCATCAAGGCCTGGTTCTTTGGGGTCGACTAGAATTCTTCGCCCGCCACTGTACTGCCGTCTGTCATCCTGCTGTCGAGGCATATATGATCCACCCCTCCGGGGAGGAGTGGGCACTCGACGACGATCGTTGCGATCGACTCGGTGATCATCCTGCTCATAGTTCCTGTACTGATCGTGTCGGTCGCCATGCTCTTCACGCCTCGGGGGCGATCTAGGGCTATGAGCTGACTGGACAGTATTCGCCGCCACGGACCAGCTATGAATCCTGTTTCGCGACTGTGAAACAGCCGAATTCTGATCTCCAGCTGCCCGGAGCAAATCCCTGATCTGCATCAAGCCTCTGCCAGCCTCTGACTGGGAAGGCTGAATCGACTCTGCTATACGTGTTGCAGCTGCCAAATTCTGGATTGGAGTGCGGTATACCAGAGTCGGAGGTTTAAATAGCTGGCGTCGACTGGAGTCTGGAATCCGTTGCCGCGCGCGCTCGTCGAGTGCCCGCTGAAGGTTCTCCAGTCGAGTGCGCTCAGCCAGGTTAGCCAAGCGCGTCCTCTAAGGCGCGAGCCTCAGGGGTTTCTCCAACGATCGGAGTATGAAGCCCATCCATGTTCCGGCGGCAAAGCTCTTCCCTCTACTGCAAGTCGAGGGGCTCGGGGCGGTACTCCTCATGGTCGTGCGACGGGTCGCCTCCGCCGTTGCCTCCCTCGGTGCCAGGAAAGCTGGGGGGAATGTGCGGCCCATTGACCATCAGGACCTCCACCGCCGGATCATTTCTGTCGCATTCGGATGCAGTCTCTGCAGAGCCAGTCGACAGGCCGAACAGGCCGTAGAGAGATTCGTCGGGCTCGATTGTCGCGACTTGGGCAGTGGTCGACTGGCGTGCCACTGCGTGCCTCACCCACCGCTGAAGCCTCGACCGACCGGAGTGCTTACGCTGGCGGGAAGCTGGGAGGGAGGATGACACGAAAACCGTCTGATATAGAGTCGACGGTTGCCGCAGAAGGATGCCGCGGACGCATGCTCGAAAGTGCGTAGCTCCGCGGACCGGGAGCGCATCCACGTCGAGCGGAGCCTCCTGCAGCCAGGCAGAGTCGTCGGCGACGAATGTGAGCACGCCGAGACGGATCTCGCGGCCCTCAACCAAAACTCCACGTGAAACCATGATGATGGGAATTGAAAAGCGTGCAACTTCTCCAACAAGTCGCTAAGACACCTGCCCCACGGTGGGCGCCAACTGTCGTGGTTCTAAGTCTGACAGTAGAATAGGGGGTAGGTATGGAGAGGCAAGATCCTAGCTATGGAGCAGTTGTGCACACAAGTGTTTTATGAGTTCAGGCCCTTCTCAGAGGAAGTAACAGCCCTACGTCTCAGAGCCCGGAGGCGGTCGACTGGATTATGTGTGTGAGAGTTACAGGGGTGCGAACCTTTCTACCAGTGGAGGGGGGTGGCTTATATAGAGGACGCCAAGACCCCAGCCAGCCCATGTAGCAGAGGGTTTAAAGTACATTAAGGTCTGGCGTTACTGGTAACGCCCTACATAAAGTGTCATCATGACCATTAAGACTACTTAATTACAGACCGTTTGGATACAGAGTAGATCTTGAACTCCTGATGGTCGAGTGAGTCTTCATGGTAGAGTGTCTTCAGGTTCGTCGAGTGTCTTCTAGTCCGTCGAGTGGAGTTCCTCTTGGTCGACTGGAAGACGGCTTCTTCTAAAAGATGTCCTTGGGGAGGGTACCTTGGACAGGTTCATGACCCTACCCTAGGTACATGACTTCATCAGGTCACGCCACCACCAAAGTTGAAAATCTTCATTTTTGAAACTCCTCAGTTTTTAAATTCTTCAGTTTTTTTTTCAAATTCTTCAACTTTGCAAAATCTTCACTGTTTCCGTCGTTGTTCTTCATTGGCTATATATATATATGTATAAGAGTTTATGTCCTCTACAACATTCACTTATGGCTATTTCTTCAAGTTGCACTTTCTGCCAAGTGAATGTGATCGGACCCTTTCCCCTCTATGCTATACTCAACCCAGTCTATTCACAAATTCTTCATGTGCGTTCTATTTGAAACTCGTTCAAAATCTTCACTTTGTCCTTGTCAGCTGAAGAAATTGCGAACGGAACTTAAAAACTTATCTTATCCAAGTTTTCGGCTTTGCTGCTCAAACCGTTCCGTATCCCATGATAGACTTATCTATTCACCCACGGTCTAACACGATCTCCACTTTTCAGTACGTGGGTGACACATGTCATGCGAATGAGAAGGGTCAGGGGCACGTTCATCCTAAATCTTCGGACGAACATTTTTTCACTGCGACTATAAATACCTCCTCTCCCCTTCCTCACTTCCTTTACTCCGCTCGACCTCTCTCTATCTCTCGCTCGAGCTTCTCAAACTCTAGAGCTGCCGCTACTCCATCGTCGCCGGTGAGGAAGAGCTTCACTGCCTCGACCTTGTCGCCGTCGTACTCGCGCCGGCCGTGGAAATCTTCACTCCACCGCCGCCGTAGCTGTCTTCCTCCGCCAAGTTAGGGCGTGGAAGATCTACACCGACGAACTTCACTGTTCTACTTCACAGTTCGTCGTGTTCTTCAACCAGGGTAATTAAAAGTTACTTTTACTACCCTCTTTGATTCAAATTTTCTCTACAAAATCTTCAAAGGTGTTTTATTCTTCAAATCCTCACACACAAAACACCTCACTAGTCATCTGTTCTTGATTCGTTTCTCTAAGCATCATTTTTCTTCAAGATTCCTCAATTGTGTGGATCCTCGATCTATACAACTCTGGAACCTAAGACAAAGAACGCTTAGTGAAATTCTTCAAGGCTCATCTGGTCAAATTCCTCAAACTTGTTCTTTTTGTAAAACCTTCTGAGAATGCATATGACCTCTCCAAATTCCTCGCAACTATACTCTATTCACCGGTACTCATGTCCGCTGCTGAATCACTAGGTTCTCATCAACTTAACTCATTTGCAGCGTTCTTCGAAGAAAAGTTGTATACTTATTCAGAGAATTCGATTGTTCAAATTCCTCATCTGAAGAATATGGCAGACGGTAAGAAGCCACAGAAAGGAGGAAAGAGGCCTGAGGTCATGACTGTGTTTGAAATACCTGAGGCCATCTATGCTGACTTTTGCACACCTGATGAAGCTAAGTTCGGAAAGGAAAACAAAAATCAGCGCAAGGTGCGCATACAGAGGATTGAAAGGAGATGGGCAAGAGAATGGAGGGAGTACATATATGTAACTCCAAAGTATATGAAGAAATTCGCACTAAATCCTCCATGCCCAAGAGCTCCATTGGCACCTGGCCAAGAAGCTGACCCCACCAGCATCAAGCGTGGTGAGGATTTTCCTGAAGAATGGGCCAAACGCCAAGCCAAGTTGGCGAGACAAGCCAAAGAAGCAGTGAGGAAATTCAATGAAGACTCTGCTGCTGCTGCTGCCACTGAGGCCTCTGTTAAGCCTAGAAAATCAATGGCAAAGAAGCCCGCTCACAAGCCAAGTGCTGCACCAACTATGCCCTCACGGGCAGAATCTTCAAAGCCCTCATGGCCAGATTCTTCAAAGCCCTCATGGCCAGTTCCTCATGTTGCTCCAGTTCCTCCAAAATTCTCAGCTCCTCCCCCGAAGTCCTTAGCTGCTCCGGCAAAGTCCTCAACACCTGTACATCTGGCCACGTGCCAAAGGACTACAGGCATCACTATTGCCTCTAGTGCCTCAGCGAGTTCCTCAGCTGCACCAAAATCTTCATTAGGCCCCACTCTGCTGAAGACAAAGGCAATGGCTGGTCGAGGTCCTCGGCCAAGTCCGAAGAAGAAACAGGTTGCCTTCCAAGTGCCATATGACGATGAAGCTGATGATGATGAACTTGCAGAAATCATCAGAGACAGACAAGAGAGGGCCGCATGAGCCAAAGGCACAAATGTGCCACTACTTTTGGATCCAAGGGCGATCCTAGATTACATTGATCTCTGGCACAAGGACCCAAACACTCCTATGCCTGATCTTCATTTGACTCCTGGCCAAAGTCACATGCTGACCCATTTCATCACTGAAGAGAAATGGAAATTTGAGAAGGCTAGGAAAATCAAGAAGGCTCAGTTCAAGAAAGAGAAGTTCCTGAAGAAAAACGTTGTCAAAATGACAACTGATGAACTCTTAAAGATCCATTCTGAAATCAAAGCCCTCAGCAATGATTTCAATGCTTACTATGCTGATTGGCAAGGAGCCAAAGTCAGGTTAGTGAAACTGACTGAGAAGTTCACCAATGTTGCAGCCCCATCGCAACAAGAAATGCCTAAAGCTGAAGCATCTGCTTAGCCAACTGAAGAACATGCCAGCACCGCTGATGATTTTTAGGCTACTGAAGTAAATGCTAGTTCCAGGGCTGATGACTCCATTCCAGCCGCTGAAGAAATTGCCAGGGCATCCACTAGTGGTGCGCCTGAAGAAAATGAAGAAGTCAGGGCAACTGCATCAGTTGTGCCTGAACAAAATCAACCAGATTCCTCAGCTCCTCCTGCGCCTACACCAACTCCTACCCTTCCATCTGCATTAGATGTGAGGAAGACCAAGGCTGCAGAGCGAGCTGCAGTGAAGAAAAGGAAAGCATCAGCTGCTTCAGATTCTTCAGCTCAGAAGAAAATGAAGCCTATGACCAGCTCATTAGAAAATCCAATTGATGTTGTTCCGATTTCCACCATGCCATCAAAGGACCTTGTTCCTTTTGGTGAAGAATATGTGAGCCCTAGTGGATCTGATGAAGAAAATCATTCAGCTGCTTCGTCTGAGCAGATTGATGAAGAAATTGAAGTGGACGCTATCCCTTCGACGCCTATTGCTTCCTCGCCAATGCCTCAGTTCACAGCTGAAGAGGCTGGCGTTGAAGAAATTGAAGATGAAGACGTGGACATTGGCTGCACAACGCCCGTGATGAATGAAGACTTTTGGGAAAGTCAGCACCCCAATTCTCCACTCTTCACACCAATACAACAAATACCTCAGTCCCCTACACCAACCGTTCAAATGGGCTCTGAAGAAACTCATCCCATCTCGTCTGTGCATGAAGAAATTCCAGCCACTAGTGCTGAAGAACCTGCTGCTGCTGATCTTTTGAACTCGCAGACTGCAAATGAAGAGGAACCAGAAATTCCTCAGCTTGAAGAACCCAAGATTGCGATTCCTGAGATTGTGATGCAACTCACTAACACTCCTCTGCCCAAGACAAAGGATCCCTTCTCAAAGAAGCAAAAGTTCAAGGCTGAAGATTTCTTCAGCGAGCATGTGTTCTTCACAGATTACAACCCCTATGATTCTGCTCGCATAAGGAAGAGGCGTTTCTAGACTGCTAGTCAAGCCAATTTTTATTCCTCAGTACTGTTTAACAAAGACAAAGTCTTCGATCATGAACATATTCCTCATGTCGACATGGAGTCTCTGCCGTGCTTCAAGCCAGTCCTCAGTGTTCTTCACGATGCTGGATTGCTGAATTTCTGCACTGACATCTGTGATTGGAATGAAGAACTCATTCTTCAATTCTATGTGACGCTGCACATCACAGGAAATTCTAAAGATGTGAACTCATGGGTGCTGGACTGGATGTCTGAAAATACTCACTACAAGGCACCAGCTACTGAATTGCTTCGTGTCTTACCACTCAGTCCTCCCCTTGCCGGTGCTCGTTGTGTCTACAGTGAACATGAGCTTTCAAATCATTACATGCAAGTGTTGATGAAGCCTTTGAAGCCAGGGCAGGCCCCTCGAACCAAATTCCTCGTCAGGGAATTACTGTATGTGCCTCGGACTGTCTATCGCATTCTGACGAAGACAATGAGTCCTATCAAATGCCACGACTCAAATGATGAATAAGTCATTGGCATCATGAAGAATATGCTTTTCAATGTCATTCATAGCGTTCCCGTCAACTTCCATGATTTCTTCATGAGGACTCTGGCGAACATTGCCATGTCACCATTTGAGCTGAAGCCTGATGCACCATGGATTATGAGATTCATCAGGACAAGGTCTTCACTCAATTACAAAGCTGATACTCTGAACCACGGCAGCTACTTGCCTCCAATTGAAGTCCTCAAACGGACATTTTCCTCAGCTGATGACAAAGGCAAGGCAACTGCTGTGATAGATAAAGGCATTCGTCCATTGGATGGTCAATTTCGCAAGGCTGCATCCTACTCCACCAATGATGACTCTGCCACACATGACTCTACCGCTAAGCAAAATCCTCAAGTCACTGCACCCAGGGTGATGACTGATCGTGAGTTACTTCTCAGTCTTCATCAGAAAGTTGATCGCAATCATAAATGGGTCAAGCGTCAGTTTAGTTCAATTCTTCACACCATGACCTCAACACACAATGCAGTGAAGAAAAACCACTACTACCTCCATGAAACCTTCAACCGTACCTGGGCTGTTCTATCTCATGTCTACGGCGCAGAAGATCTGAAGAGAATGGGTCTCAAAGAAGAATTTGACTGGTCTGCACCTCCACCGAAGAAATTCAAGAAGGTCAAGGTTCCTTCCTTGGTGCCAGCTCCTATTCTTCATCGCGCGACACTGATGAAAATGAAGACTTGGACGACACTGCAGTAGGCCCTACTACAACAACCGACCCCGACAACGCTGACGCTCCTCAATCAACTTGATATTCTTCAGGGGCGTTAGTCCTCAGTTTTGATCCTTTTGGTCATTAGATGACAAAGGGGGAGAAATTTGAGTTAGTCTTCAAGCGGGTCTATTATATGGGCGTTTTTGCTAAGTTACAACTCTCGTTCTTCTGAAACTTTATTGGATCGAGTTGTAAACTTAAACCAGATGGTGCTCTGATACTTTTGATGCACTGTGCTCTGATACTTTTGATGCACTGTGCTCTGATACTCTTGATGCGTTATTCTGCATGCTTGTTCCACATTAATATTATTGCACGCATGCTAAATTTCATCAGGCACCATATCTCATCATGCATTTCAAATTCTTCATATTATATGTCAAATGCGTGTATGAATTACAAGATATAGGGGGAGATCTCCATGATTCAACTCTTCAAGTGTGCATTGCTTCAAAAGCAAATTCCTCACTATGCACATCTTCAAGGGGAGTTCCTCTATATCTTGCAATCAAATTCCTCAATATCAGTACTTACACTTCATATGTTTATCCCCGTTGAGAACATAACCTATATTGTCATCAATCACCAAAAAGGGGGAGATTGTAAGTGCATCTAGTGCCCCTTAGTAATTTTGGTGTATTGAAGACTTATAGGTTAAGGGACTAATGCGTTTGTGAGTGTACACATGTCTATAAGTCTATGAGGAGTTTGATATTTACAGAGAAAGTCGACCCCTAAAAATGAATATCTTCGACTGAAGATTTTGGTATTCCTGAAGACTTTGAAAGTGAAGAAATTGGTGTGTCCGTGAAGACTTGATATTCATGCGAGGAATATGAAGCTTGAAGACTTTCGTTTTTCATAGTTTTGTTTTTCTCTTTCTTGAGTCATAGGAAACACCGTACTGTTAAAGGGGGTCGAGGAAATACTAAGGAAAAATTTCCATGTGATGCTCAACTCAAAATGCTATACCTACCAATCCCTTCGAGTGAAGCCTTTGGCAATCTCATGCAATTCAGTCAATTTCTTCAGTGATAGAGACGAAGTTCTTCTGGTCGCTGAGGAATTTGTTCTTGTAAGTGCATCTAGTGCCCCTTAGTGATTTTGGTGTATTGAAGACTTATAGGTTATGGGACTAATGTGTTTGTGAGTGTACACAGGTCTATAAGTCAATGAGGAGTTTGATATTTACAGGGAAAGTCGACCCCTAAAAATGAATATCTTCGACTGAAGATTTTGGTATTTCTGAAGACTTTCATGAAGACTTTGAAAGTGAAGAAATTGGTGTTACCGTGAAGACTTGATATTCATGCGAGGAATATGAAGCTTGAAGACTTTCATTTTCATAGTTTTGTTTTTCTCTTTCTTGAGTCATAGGAAACACCGTACTGTTAAAGGGGGTCGAGGAAATACTAAGGAAAAATTTCCATGTGATGCTCAACTCAAAATCCTACACCTACCAAACCCTTCGAGTGAAGCCTTTGGAAATCTCATACAGTTCAGTCAATTTCTTTAGTGACAGGGACGAAGTTCTTCTGGTCGCTGAGGAATTTGTTCTGACTGAGGAGTTAGGAATTCGCCAGTGTGGATTACCTACACAGTGAGGAACATGATAGCCCTGAGGAATTTGATAGTCAAATTTTTGACCGTTGCTGTGCTACGTGCCAGCTGTCTCAAAATATCTTATCCAGCTAACGGTCATATCAGACAAGGGCATTTATGTCTTATCATGTCGGGCTGCTCCGTAGGCTATAAATAGCCACCCCCACAACCACTAGCTGGTTGGCTGCTCCGAGAGAAACTAACACTTGTCATTTGAGAGCATCCCATCCTCCGAGGACTTTGAGCGAAAATCATCGAGTGAGGAAAAACCCAAACCCATACACCTACAAACCCAAAGTGATTGAGCATCACTGAAGAGATTGATCCTGCGTGGATCCGACGCTTGTTACCTTTGAAGACTGTGCTTCTTCCAGACGGTTAGGCGTCATGTTCTAGAGCATCCAAGAGGAATTGTGGATCGCCGAGTGACGAAGTCTGTGAAGGTTTGGAAGTCGCCTGAAGACTTACCACGAGTGATTGGACGAGGTCTGTGTGACCTTAGTTCAAGGAGAATACGGTGAGGACTTGGTGTCCTCGAGCTGCGTGCTTATTGACTGGGTGTCCGTGACTATGTGTCCTCGAGTTTAAATACTCAGCCGCTCAAACCAGACGTACAACTGAGACAGCAGTTGGAACTGGTCAACCAAATCATTGTCTTCACCAACCTTACTGGTTCTATTTCCTCAACTCTTCCATTTCCTCATTATTGTGTTGAGTGATTGTTCATATCTGTGTTTGAAGAGTTTGACTGAAGACTTTCTCAATTTCCTCAGTTCAATTTCTTCAGTCTGTTTGTCTTCATCTTGTGTTATCCGGTGTTTACGCTTCCTGTACTCTGTGCTTGTCTTCATTTCATCATGATGACTATGTCTGTATCCTGTTAAGCTTACTTTTGAGTACTTATTCCGCTGCTAGTAGTTCTTCGCTAAGGAATTTCCTCACCGACAAATTCCTCAGTGAAGAATTCATAAAAATCGCCTATTCACCCCCCCTCTAGTCGATATAACGCACTTTCAATTGGTATCAGAGCAAGGTACTCCCTTGTTCTGTGTGATTTTGGTTTAACCACCTGGAGTTCTAGTTATGTCAACCGCAGGTATGATCAAGGTTTCCGCTGGGTGTCCTACCTTCGATGGCACGGACTACCCCTACTGGAAGAATAAGATGCGAATGCATCTAGAAGCAATTGACAACGATCTCTAGTACGTTGTGGAAAATGGTGTTCCCTCAGTCACACCTTCTCTGAATTCTGCTGATGTGAAGAGATTCAAGCAACTCGATTCTCAAGCGAAGAATATCATATGTGGCCATCTGAGCAAAGGACAGTATGGAAGAGTGAGTGCTTTGGAAACTGCTCAGCTTATCTGGGATAGGCTCTCCAAAGTAAACGAATGAGTCTCAACTCAACGTGACTCTCGTGTTGACGTTCTTCGCAATCTCTTCAACCTCTTCAAAAGACTCGACAATGAAAATGTTCAGCAAACCTTCGATCGCCTCACTGATATCTCAAATGAGCTTCAAGCGCTTGGCACCACTGACATCACCGACCATGAGGTGGTGAAGAAATTGCTGAGATCGTTAGATTCCTCATTTGATACTCTGGCACTGATGATTCAAGAGCGAGCTGATTACAAGTCACTAGATCCCGCTGATATCCTCGAGAGGCTAAATACTCATGAGTTCCAGCTTGCTAAAAAGAGAGATCTCTATGGTTCAAACTATGGCAAACCACGTGCCCTAAAGGCCAAGGCTGTGTCTGAATCTGAATGTGAAGACTCTGGTAGTAGCCTTGGTGATCCTGAAGAATTGAGCCAAGAGCTTGCACTGCTCGTCAAGAAGTTCCATAAGTTCTCAAGACGTGGTCGCTTTGGAAAATCCTCAAGGAGCAGTGATTCCTCATCAAATGACTATAAGAGAAGACTTTGCCACAAATGCAAGAAACCTGGTCACTATATTCAGGATTGTCCTCAGTGGGAAAATGAATTAAAAAAGAAGAGATACAAGGATTACAGTTCTGATGACGCTAAGAAGAAGAAGAAATCTTCAAAATCTTCATCATCAAAATCCTCGAAGTCTTCATCTCACAAGAAGAGCAGCTCCAAGAAGGCTCGGGCATTCATTGGCAAGGAAATGGACTCTGAAGCTGAATCTGAGGAACATGAAGAAGAGGAGGCATCTGAGGAGTCAGAGTCTGGTATGGCGAGTCTGGCTCTTGCTACTGCTTTCGTCAGCAAGTCTATCTTCAACTCTGAAGAAATTGACCGCACCAACAAGGCTGACGAAGACAATGATGACTACGCTCCCACCCATTGCTTCATGGAAAAGGGTGCCAAGGTAACAAAATACCCCTCCTCTGAATCTAGTGAGGATGAATCTGATGAAAATCTTAAGCCCAGCTACTCTAAACTTGCTAAGATTGCTGTGAAACAACAAAAGGCTATTGAAAAACTTCAAAACATGCTAGACAAAAGTGATGATATGTTGGGTGATGTAATGGACCGCACTAAAGACTTAACTGAAAATCTTCAAAGACTACAGTCTAAGTTTGACAATCTTCAAAGTCATCATAACGCTCTCTTATCTGATCACGAGAAGCTTTCATATGAATTTCTTCAAAGAAAGCAAGATCTTGAGAAGCTAAGAGTGAGTTATGAAGATCTTCAGAAGGATCGCGATTCATTACTTGCTCAACAAATCAGCGCTACTCAAGAAGAATTTGTTCCTCCATGCTTAAAGTGCATTGAACGTGAATCTGCAAATTCATCACATGAATGTTCAAATGCTTCAACTATTACAAATTCTTCACCTGCCTCTGCTCTCACTAATTCCTCATCTGAGGACATTGCTAGTACTACTAATGATGCAGGGCTGAAGGAATTGTACACGACAGGCATGTACAAAAGCCTCAAAGGGCATCCGATTCTTTGTGATGTGCTCAAAAAGCAGATCCTTAATAGAAACCCTAGGAAAGAGGGTATTGCCTTTGAGAGGAAACTCAATGCTGATGGAACATATTGGAAGCCTGAGCAGTATCCCAAAACCTCATGGGTTGCTGCAAAGGAACCTCCAGTTGATCCATCTAACTTATCTGGCTTTACATGTGAATCTCATCATTCTTCTGATGAGTCATTTGACTCCAACTATAAACTGTTCAAAAATCAAAATGGTGAAGTATTTGCTAGATATGTTGGGACTAACTGCAGGAACTGTTCCCCTATGAAGAAAATCTGGGTTCCCAAAAGTTATGTTGAAAGTCTTCACGTGAATGCCCTCATGACACCACCTGTGAAGAATAGGAACCCCAGATCAAACTCTTCAAATGGACCTAATTCTTCATATGGATCCAAGTCCTCATACGGAAAAAATTCCTCACGTGGATAAAATTCCTCAAATGGATCAAAGTCCTCATATGATCATCATCGTGCTAACAATTCTGTTTCGCAGGGTAAAGCTAAGGGCTATGAATATGCACATTATTCTTCAAATCATTATGTTCATAAGTCCTTGAAGAATTTCTCTGCTTATTCATATGCTTACCCTAACCCCTCTTATGTGAACAAAATGGATTGGCTTCTATGCCACCATTCTCATATGGTGCTCGCAGAGTGATGAACTCTTTGCCACCCCTTCAGATGTGGGTGGTGAAGAAAAAGAACTAATCTCTTATGCAGGGTCAGGTCTCCAGACATGCTTTAAATGTCTGAAGAATTTGCTGGAGGTCTGACAAAAGTGCCTGAAAGGACGCAGGCGAATCATGATGAAATGAACTTTCATTTCACACGTCCTCATACCGAAATATCTGTTTTACTGCTTGATGAAATTCATCTAATGAACTTGATATCATATTCTTCACTGATGCAGTATACGAGATCGTAAGTTGCACTAATTCATCTGCAGGATGATCAACCCAAAGTCAACGAGTGGGTTCTCGATAGTGGATGTACAAATCACATGACTGGTGACAAGAACCTATTGATGGATGCTCCCTTAACACCGTCACATCTGAAGCACATCATCTTCGCTGACAAAAGCAAAAGTCAGGTATTGGGTCTAGGTAAGGTTGCGATCTGAAAGGTCGACACATGGACAAAGTCATGCTTGTCGAGTCCTTAGGATACAACCTCATGTCTATCTCAATGCTTTGTGATCTTGCTATGGTTGTTGTCTTTTGAAGATATCATTGTGTTGTGATCATGGAAGCTGACCATTCCAAAGTCTTCGAAGGCTTTAGGAGAGGAGATCTGTATATTGTTGATTTCTCTATAGGACCACAACCAGCCGTGTGCTTACTTGCAAAAGCTTCAGAAGGCTGGCTATGGCATCGATGACTTGGTCATGCTGGCATGAGGAATCTGAACACGCTTGCGAATAAGAAGCATGTCATTAGCATTGAGAATGTCAAATTCCTCAAGGATCACTTATGCGGAGCTTGTGAAGCTGGAAAGATGACAAAGTCCAAGCATCCAGCGAAGACTATCATGACCACTACTCGTCCATTTGAATTGCTTCACATGGATCTCTTTGGTCCTAATCATTATTCTGCTATTTCAAATGATGCATCCCTATATGGCTTTGTTATTGTTGATGACTATTCTCGTTACGCATGGGTACACATTGTTACTTACAAACATGAAGTGCAGGAAATCTTCAAACGATTTCCTCGAGGGCTTCAACCAACTTTGGTGTGAAGATCAAGCACATCAAAACTGACAATGGGACTGAGTTCAAGAATTCCGGTCTTGATGGCTATCTTGATGAACTTGGTATTACTCATGAGCTATCTGCTCCTTATACTCCTTAGCAGAATGGCGTCGTGGAGCGCAAGAATAGAACCCTCGCTGAAATGGCTTGCACTATGCTTGATGAATACAAAACGCCTTGTCGTTTTTGGATTGATGCAATTGATACTGCGTGCCACATCATCAATCGGGTATATCTTCACAAATTCTTCAAGAAGACTGCCTATGAACTCCTCACTGACAAGAAACCCAATGTGAGTTATTTCAAAGTCTTCGGTGCTAAATGTTTGATTAGAGATCCTCATCACAATGCTAAATTTGCACCGAAAGCACATGAAGGTTTTATGCTTGGTTATGGAAAGGACTCGCACACCTACAGAGTCTTCAACAACGTTCTTCAGAAGGTTGTTGAAACTGTAGATGTGCGTTCGATGAAACTAATGGCTCGCAAAGAGAGCACCTACCTTCTGTGATAGATGAACCAACACCTGAGGATTCTATCAAGTTCAAGGCTACTGAGGATGTGATTCTGACCGAAGAGTCTACTGAAGAATTCATTCCAGAACGAGAAGAAAACCGAGCTGGTGCACCTGATGAAAATGCTGAAGAAAATGGTGCTGAAGAAAATGTTGATTAAATTCCTCAACGACAACCAGCTCATCCTCGCATTGCAAAAGAAGTGCAAGTTGAAAAGATCATCGATGACATTCGAGCGCCAGGTCCTCTCACACGCTCAAAAGCTTCACATTTATCTAACTTTTGTGGGCACTATGCTTTTGTCTCTATTACAGAGCCCACTAAGGTAGATGAAGCATTTCTGGAGCCTGAGTGGATTCAGGCCATGCAAGAAGAATTACATCAGTTCGAGCTCAACAATGTCTGGGAACTGGTCAAACGTCCAGATCTCGCAAGCATAATATCATCGGCACAAAGTGGATCTACCGCAACAAGCAAGATGAAAATGGCCTTGTGGTGAGGAATAAGGCACGACTTGTAGCTCAAGGCTACACACAGGTTGAAGGAATTGATTTCGATGAAACTTTTGCACCTGTTGCTAGACTTGAGGCTATTCGCATATTACTTTCTTATGCTAACCATCATAATATTATCTTACAACAAATGGATGTGAAAAGTGCATTCCTTAATGGTAAGCTTGAGGAAGAAGTATATGTTGCTCAACCCCCAGGTTTTGAAGATCCAAAGAATCCTGACAAAGTCTTCAGACTCAACAAGGCCCTGTATGGCCTCAAGCAGGCCCCTCGGGCGTGGTATGACACTTTGAAGGAATTCTTCATGAAGAATGGCTTCACACCCGGTTCACTCGACCCTACTCTCTTTACTAAATCTTATGATGGTGAACTATTTGTGTGCCAAATATACGTTGATGATATTATCTTTGGCTGTACTGACCAACGTTATAGTGATGAATTTGCCTATATGATGAGTGAAGAATATCAAATGTCTATGATGGGAGAGGTGAAATTCTTTTTCGGTCTTCAAATTCGTCAACAGCACAATGGCATATTCATATCTCAGGAGAAATACCTCAAGGAAGTTCTGAGGAAATTCGGCATGCAAGACTGCAAAGGCGTCAAAATTCGAATGCCCACAAATGGCCATCTATGCACTAATGAAAATGGTATTGACTTCGATCACAAGGTATACCACTCCATGATTGGTTCGTTATTGTACTTATGTGCATCTAGGCCAGATATAATGCTTAGTGTTTGCATGTGTGCCCGATTTCAAGATGCACCAAAGGAATCACACCATCAAGGGTGTGAAGCATATTCTTCGATATCTAGCTCACACACCAACACTAGGATTATGGTACCCCAAGGGCTCTACTTTTCATCTCATTGGATATTCTGACTCTGACTATGCTGGTGATCGTGTGGACCGCAAGTCAACATCTGGTACTTGTCATTTCCTCGAACGATCCTTGGACTGTTGGTCCTCGAAGAAACAGAACTGCGTATCACTGTCTACTGCAGAGGCTGAGTACATTGCTGCTGGTTCTTGCTGTGCTCAACTGCTATGGATGAAGCAAACCCTCAAGGACTACGGCATCAACGTGAAGAATGTGCCTCTCCTGTGTGACAATGAGAGTGCCATCAAGATTGCTCACAACCCAGTTCGGCACTCGAAGACAAAGCACATTCAGATTCGTCATCATTTTCTTCGTCATCATGTGTTGAAGGGCGACATCTCCATTAAGCACGTGAAGACTGAAGAATAGCTAGCCGATATCTTCACAAAGCCCTTGGATGAGAAGAGATTTAGCAAGTTGGGGTGTGAGCTAAATATCCTAGAATCTTCGAATGTTCTCTGAAAAGGACACACATCCTAACACTTATGCAAAATTGATGACTTAGATGTGCAACACATGAAGAAACGTTTTTCTTCAATCAATGAAGAATAACACTCTAAGTGTGAAGAAATTAATGAAGAATTTGATTCTCAGAACCCTACGACAATCGTATGCGGAGTCTGAAATCATCATTCTTATACGGTGGGTCACGCCACCACCAAAGTTGAAAATCTTCAGTTTTGAAATTCCTCAGTTTTTGAAATTCTTCAGTTTTTCAAATTCTTCAACTTTGCAAAATCTTCAATGTTTCCGTCATTTTTCTTCATTGGCTATATATATATATATGAGTTTATGTCCTATACAACATTCACTTATGGCTAATTCTTCAAGTTGCATTTTCTGCTAAGTGAATGTGATCGGACCCTTCCCCCTCTATGCTATACTCAACCCAATCTATTCACAAATTCTTCATGTGCGTTCTATTTGAAACTCGTTCAAAATCTTCATTGTGTCCATGATAGCTGAAGAATTTGCGAACGGAACTTTAAAATTAATCTTATCCAAATTTTCGGTTTTACCGCTCAATCCGTTCCGGATCCCACGATAGACTTATCTATTCACCCACGATCTAACACGATCTCCACTTCTCAGTATGTGGGTGACACATGTCAAGCGTAGGAGAAGGGTCAGGGGAACGTTCGTCCTAAATCTTCGGGCAAACAGTTTTTCACTGCGACTATAAATACCCCCTCTCCCCTTCCTCACTTCCTTTACTCCGCTCGACCGCTCTCTCCCTCGCTCGAGCTCCTCAAACCCTAGCACCGCCGCTACTCCATCGTCACCGGTGAGTAAGAGCTTCACTGCCTCAACCTCGTCGCCGTCGTACTCGCGCCGACCGCGGAAATCTTCACTCCGCCGCCGCCGTAGCTGTCTTCCTCCGCCAAGTTAGGGCGTGGAAGATCTACACCGACAAACTTCACTGTTCTTCTTCACAGTTCGTCGTGTTCTTCATCAAGGGTAATTAAAAGTTACTTTTACTGCCCTCTTTTGATTCGAAATTTCACAACAAAATCTTCAAAGGTGTTTATTTCTTCAAATCCTCACACACAAAACACCTCACTAGTCATCTGTTTTTGGTTCGTTTCTCTAAGCATCATTTTTCTCCAAGATTCCTCAATTGTGTGGATCCTCGATCTATACAACTCTGGAACCTAAGACAAAGAACGCTTAGTGAAATTCTTCAAGATTCATCTGGTCAAATTCCTAAAAAAAAACCTTCTGAGAACGCATATGACCTCTCCAAATTCCTCGCAACTATACTCTGTTCACAGGTACACATGTCCGCTGCTGAATCACTAGGTTCTCATCAACTTAACTCATTTGCAGCGTTCCTTGAAGAAAAGTTGCATACTTCTTCAGAAAATTCGATTGTTCAAATTCCTCATCTGAAGAATATGGCTGATGGTAAGAAGCCGCAGAAAGGAGGAAAGAAGCCCGAGGTCATGACTGCTTTTGAAATCCCTGAGGACCTCTATACTGACTATTGCACACCTAATGAGGCTAAGTACGGAAAAGAAATTAAAACTCAGCGCAAGGTGCGCATACAGAAGATAGAACGGAGATGGGCAAGAGAATGGAGGGAGTATAGATATGTGACTCAAAGTATATGAAGAAATTCGCACTTAATCCTCCATGCCCAAGAGCTCCATTGACACGTGGCCAAAAGGCTGACCCCACCAACATCAAGCTTGGTGTGGATTTTCCTAAAGAATGGGCCAAACGCCAAGCTAAGTTGGCAAGACAAGCCAAAGAAGCAGTGAGGAAATTCAACGAAGACTCTGCTGCTGCTACTGCCACTGAGGCCTCTGTCAAGCCAAGAAAATCAATGGCAAAGAAGCCCACTCACAAGCCGAGTGCTTCACCAACTATGCCCTCACGGCCAGATTCTTCAAAGCCCTCACGGCCAGTTCCAACAACTGCTCCTCCTCCAAAGTCCTCAGCTGCTCCGGCAAAGTCCTCAACACCTGTACATCTGGCCACGTGCCAAAGGACAACAGGTATCTCTATTGCCTCTGGTGCCTCAGCAAGTTCCTCAGCTGCACCAAAACTTTCATCAGGCCCCACTCTGCTGAAGACTAAGACAACGTCTGGTCGAGGTCCTCGGCCAAGTCCGAAGAAACAGGTTGCCTTCCAAGTGCCATCTGACGATGAAGATGATGATGATGAACTTGCAGAAATCATCAGACACCGACAAGAAAGGGCCGCTAGAGCCAAAGGCACAAATGTGCCACTGCTATTGAATCCAAGGGCGATCCTTGATTACATTGATCTCTGGCACAAGGATCCAAATACTCCTATGCCTGATTTCAAGTTGACTCCTGGTCAAAGTCACATGCTGACCCATTTCATCACTGAAGAGAAATGGAAATTTGAGAAGGCCAGGAAGATCAAGAAGACTCAGTTCAGAAAGGAGAAGTTCCTGAAGAATAACATTGTTAATATGACACCTGATGAACTCCTCAAGATCCAAGCTGAAATCAAAACCCTCAGCAATGACTTCAATGCTTACTATGCTGATTCGCAAGGAGCCAAAGTCAGGTTTGTGAAACTGACTGAGAAATTCACAAATTTTGCAGCCCCATCGCAACAAGAAATTCCTCATGCTGAAGCGTCTGCTCAGCCAACTGAAGAACATGCCAGCACCGCTGATGACATTCAGGCTGCTGAAGAAAATGTTAGTTCCAGGGCTGATGACTCCATTCCAGCCGCTGAAGAAATTGTCAGGGCATCCACTAGTGGTGCGCCAGAAGAAACTGAAGAAGTCAGGGCAACTGCATCAGTTGCGCCTGAGGAAATTCAACCAAATTCCTCAGTTCCATCTGCGCCTACCCCAACTCCAATTCTTCCATGTGCACTCGATGTGAAGAAGACCAAGGCTGCAGAATGAGCTGCAGTGAAGAAAAGGAAAGCATCCAGTGCTTCAGAATCTTCAGCTCCAAATAAGATGAAGCCTCTAACAAGCTCTATTGAAAATCCAATTGATGTTGTTCTAATTTCCACCATGCCATCAAAGGACCTTGTTCCTTTTGATGAGGAATATGTGATCCCTAGCGGATCTAATGAAGAACCTCAATCTGCTGCTTCTTCAGAGCAGGTTGATGAAGAAATTGAAGTGGATATGATCCCGTCAACGCCTGTTGCTTCCTCGCCAATGCCTCAGTTCACAGCTGAAGAGGCTGGCGTTGAAGAACTTGAAGATGAAGACGTGGACATTGACTGCACAAAGCCCGTGATGAATGATGACTTTTGGGAAAGTCAGCACCCCAATACTCCACTCTTCACACCACTTCAACAAATACCTCAGTCCCCTACACCAACAGTTCAAATGGGCTCTGAAGAAACTCATCCCACCTCGTCTGTGCATGAAGACATTCCAGCCGCTAGTGCTGAAGAAGCTGCTGTTGTTGAACCTTTGAACACGTAGACTGCCACTGAAGAGGAACCAGAAATTCCTCAGCCTGAAGAACCCGAGATTGCGATTCCAGAGGTTGTGATGCAACTCACTGACACTCCCGTGCCCAAGCCAACGGATCCATTCTCAAAGAAGCAAAAGTTCAAGGCTGAGGATTTCTTCAGCGAGCATGTATTCTTCACTGACTACAACCCGTATGACTCTGCTCGCATAAGGAAGAGGCATTTCTAGACTACTAGTCAAGCCAATTTCTATTCCTCAGTACTGTTAAACAAAGACAAAGTCTTCGATCATGAGCATATTCCTCATGTAGACATGGAGTCTTTGCCGTGCTTTGAGCCAGTCCTCAGTGTTCTTCACGATGCTGGATTGCTAAATTTCTGCACTGACATCTGTGACTGGAATGAAGAACTCATTCTTCAATTTTATGCAACGCTGCACATCACAGGAAACTCTGAAGATGTGAATTCATGGGTGCTGGACTGGATGTCTGAAAATACTCACTACAAGGCACCAGCAACTGAATTGCTTCGTGCCCTCCTACTCAGTCCTCCCCTTGACGGTTCTCATTGCGTCTATAGTGAACCTGAACTTTCAAATCATTTCATGCAAGTGCTGATGAAGCCTTTGAAGCTAGGGCAGGCTCCTCGAACCAAATTCCTTGTCAAGGAATTACTATATGTGCCTCGGACTGTCTATCGCATTCTGACGAGGACAATAAGTCCTATCAAAGGCCACGACTCAAATGATGAAGAGGTCGTTGGCATCATGAAGAACATGCTTTTCAATATCATTCAGGGCGTTCCCGTCAACTTCCATGATTTCTTCATGAGGACTCTGGCGAATATTGCTATGTCACCATTTGAGATGATGCCTTATGCACCATGGATTATGAGATTCATCAGGACAAGGGCTTCACTAAATTACAAAGCTGACACTTTGAACCATGACAGCTACTTGCCTCCGATTGAAGTCCTCAAACGGACATATTCCTCAGCTGATGACAAAGGCAAGGCAACTGCTATGATAGATGAAGGCATTTGTCCATTGGATGGTCAATTTCGCAAGGCTGCATCCTACTCCACCAATGATGACTCTGCCACACATGACTCTGCCGCCAAGCAAAATCCTCAAACCACAGCTCCCAGGGTGATGACTGATCGTGAGTTACTCCTCGGTCTTCATCAGAAGGTTGATCGCAATCATAAATGGTTCAAGCGTCAGTTTGGTTCAATTCTTCACAACATGACATCAACACACAATGCAGTGAATAAAAACCAATACTACCTCCATGAAACCTTCAACCGTACATGGGCTGTTCGATCTCATGTCTACAGCGCTGCAGATCTGAAGAATATGGGTCTCAAGGAAGAATTTGACTGGTCTGCACCTCCACCGAAGAAATTCAAGAAGGTCAAAGTTCCTTCCTTGGTGGCCAGCTCCTATTCTTCATCGCGCGAGACTGTTGAAAATGAAGATTTGGACGACAGTGCGGCAGGCCCTACTACGACTACCGACCCCACCAACGCTGGCGCTCCTCCATCAACTTGATATTCTTCAGGGGCGTTACTCCTCAGTTTCGATCCTTTTGGTCATTTGATGACAAAGGGGGAGAAATTTGAGTTAGTCTTCAAGCGGGTCTATTATATGGGCGTTTTTGCTAAGTTACAACTCTTGTTCTTCTGAAACTTTATTGGATCGAGTTGTAATCTTAAACCCGATGGTGCTTTGATACTTTTGATGCACTGTTCTTTGATACTCTTGATATGTTATTCTGCATGCTTGTTCCTCATTAACATTATTGCACGCATGCTGAATTTCATCAGGCAGAATATTCCATCATGCATTTCAAATTCTTCATATTATATGTCAAATGCATGTATGAATTACAAGATATAGGGGGAGATCTCCATGATTCAACTCTTCAAGTGTGCATTGCTTCAAAAGCAAATTCCTCACTATGCACATCTTCAGGGGGAGTTCTTCTATATCTTGCAATCAAATTCCTCAATATCAGTACTTACACTTCACATGTTTATCCCCGGTGAAAACTTAACCTATATTGTCATCAATCACCAAAAAGGGGGAGATTGTAAGTGCATCTAGTGCCCCCTTAGTGATTTTGGTGTATTGAAGACTTATAGGTTAAGGGACTAATGTGTTTGTGAGTGTACATAGGTCTATAAGTCAATGAGGAGTTTGATATTTACAGGGAAAGTCGACGCCTAAAAATGAATATCTTCGACTGAAGATTTTGGTATTTCTGAAGACTTTCATGAAGATTTTGAAAGTGAAGAAATTGGTGTTACCGTGAAGACTTGATATTCATGCGAGGAATATGAAGCTTGAAGACTTTGATTTTCATAGTTTTGTTTTTCTCTTTCTTCATTTATAGGAAACACCGTACTGTTAAAGGGGGTCGAGGAAATACTAAGGAAAAATTTCCATGTGATGCTCAACTCAAAATCCTACACCTACCAAACCCTTCGAGTGAAGCCTTTGGAAATCTCATACAGTCCAGTCAATTTCTTCAGTGACAGAGATGAAGTTCTTCTGGTCACTGAGGAATTTGTTCTGACTGAGGAGTTAGGAATTCGCTAGTGCGGATTACCTACACAGTGAGGAACATGATAGCCCTGAGGAATTTGATAGTCAAATTTCCGACCGTTGCTGTGCTACGCACCAGCTGTCCGAAAATATCTTATCCACCTAACGGTCATATTAGACAAGGGCATTTATGTCTTATCATGTCGGGCTGCTCCCTAGGCTATAAATAGCCAGCCCCACAACCACTAGCTGGTTGGCTGCTCCGAGAGAAACTGACACTTGTCATTTGGGAGCATCCCATCCTCCGAGGACTTTGAGCGAAAATCATCGAGTGAGGAAAAACCCAAACCCAAATACCTACAAACCCAAAGTGATTGAGCATCACTGAAGAGATTGATCCTGTGTGGATCCGACGCTTGTTACCTTTGAAGACTGTGCTTCTTCCAGACGGTTAGGCATCATGGTCTAGAGCATCCAAGAGGAATTGTGGATCGCCGCGTGACCAAGTCTATGAAGGTTTGGAAGTCACCTGAAGACTTACCACGAGTGATTGGACGAGGACTGTGTGACCTTAGTTCAAGGAGAATACGGTGAGGACTTGGTGTCCTGAGCTGTGTGCTCAGTGACTGGGTGTCCGGGACTGTGTGTCCTCGAGTTTAAATACTCACCCGCTCCAACCAGACGTACAACTGAGACGGCAGTTGGAACTGGTCTACCAAACCATTGTCTTCACCAACCTTACTGGTTCTTTTTCCTCAACTCTTCCATTTCCTCATTACAGTGTTGAGTGTTTGTTCATATCTGTGTTTGAAGACTTTGACTGAAGACTTTCTCAATTTCCTCAGTTCAATTTCTTTAGTCTGTTTGTCTTCATCTTGTGCTATCCTGTGTTTACGCTTCCTGTACTCTGTGCTTGTCTTCATTTCATCATGATGACTATGTCTGTATCCTGTTAGGCTTACTTTTGAGTACTTATTCCGCTGCTAGTAGTTCTTCGCTAAGGAATTTCCTCACCGGTAAATTCCTTAGTGAAGAATTCATAAAAATCGCCTATTCACCCCCTCTAGTCGATATAACGCACTTTCAGTTCTGACTGAGGAGTTAGGAATTCGCTAATGCGGATTGCCTACACAGTGAGGAACATGATAGCCCTGAGGAATTTGAGAGTCAAATTTCCGACCATTGCTGTGTTGCGCGCCAGCTGTCCCAAAATATCTTATCCACCTAACGGTCATATCAGATAAGGGCATTTATGTCTTATCATGTCGGGCTGCTCCCTAGGCTATAAATAGCCCCCCCTACAACCACTAGCTGGTTGGCTGCTCCGAGAGAAACTGACACTTGTCATTTGAGAGCAACCCATCCTCCGAGGACTTTGAGCGAAAATCATCGAGTGAGGAAAACCCAAACCCAAACACCTACAAACCCAAAGTGATTGAGCATCACTGAAGAGATTGATCCTGCGTGGATCCGATGCTTGTTACCTTTGAAGACTGTGCTTCTTCCAGACGGTTAGGCGTCACGGTCTATAATATCCAAGAGGAATTGTGGATCGCCGAGTGACCGAGTCTGTGAAGGTTTGGAAGTCGCCTGAAGACTTACCACGAGTGATTGGACGAGGTCCGTGTGACCTTAGTTCAAGGAGAATACGGTGAGGATTTGGTGTCCTGAGCTACGTGCTCAGCGACTGGGTGTCCGGGACTGTGTGTCCTCGAGTTTAAATACTCAGCCGCTCCAACCAGACGTACAACTGAGACAACAGTTGGAACTGGTCTACCAAATCATTGTCTTCACCAACCTAACTGGTTCTATTTCCTCAACTATTTCATTTCCTCATTACTGTGTTGAGTGATTGTTCATATCTGTGTTTGAAGACCTTGACTGAAGACTTTCTCAATTTCCTCAGCTCAATTTCTTCAGTCTGATTGTCTTCATCTTGTGTTATCCTGTGATTACGCTTTCTGTACTCTGTGTTTGTCTTCATTTCATCATGATGACTATGTCTGTATCCTGTTATGCTTACTTCTGAGTACTTATTCCACTGCAAGTAGTTCTTCACTAAGGAATTTCCTCACCGGCAAATTCCTCAGTGAAGAGTTCATAAAAATCGCCTATTCACCCCCCTCTAGTCGATATAACGCACTTTCAGTAGATCCTTCCACAACGCTCTACTTGGAACTGCACCAACTAACAGCTCCTCCACTCAATAAAAATACGTTTCCGGATTGTGACTTACAGTCATCCGGATCAGTGTCAAATCTTGCATCGACGTAACCGTTTACGACGAGCTCTTTGTCACCTCCATAAACAAGAAACATACCCTTAGTCCTTTTCAGGTATTTCAGGATGTTCTTGACCGCTGTCCAGTGCTCCACTCCGGGATTACTTTGGTACCTCCCTGCTATGCTTATAGCAAGGCACACATCAGGTCTGGTACACAACATTGCGTACATGATAGAACCTATGGCTGAAGCATAGGGAATGACTTTCATTTTTTCTCTATCTTCTGCAGTGGTCGGGCATTGACTCTCACTCAACTTCACATATTGTAACACAGGCAAGAACCCTTTCTTTGACTAATCCATTTTGAACTTCTTCAAAACTTTATTAAGGTATGTGCTTTTTGAGAGTCCAATTAAGCGTCTTGATCTATCTCTATAGATCTTGATGCCCAATATGTAAGCAGCTTCTCCAAGGTCTTTCATCGAAAAACTCTTATTCAGGTATCCCTTTATGCTATCCAGAAATTCGGTATCATTTCCAATCAACAATATGCCATCCACATATAATATTAGAAATGCTACAGAGCTCCCACTCACTTTCTTGTAAATACAGGCTTCTCCAAAAGTCTGTATAAAACCATATGCTTTGATCACACTATCAAAGCATTTATTCCAACTCCGAGAGGCTTGCACCAGTTCATAAATGGATCGTTGGAGCTTGAACACTTTGTTAGCAACCTTTGGATCGACAAAACCTTATGGTTGCGTCATATACAACACTTCTTCCAGAAATCCATTCAGGAATGCAGTTTTGACATCCATCTGCCAAATTTCATAATCATAAAATGCAGCAATTGCTAACATGATTCGGACATACTTAATCATCGCTACGGGTGGGAAAGTCTCATCGTAGTCAACTCCTTGAACTTGTCAAAAACCTTTCGCAACAAGTCGAGCTTTGTAGACAGTAACATTACCGTCAGTGTCAGTCTTCTTTTTGAAGATCCATTTATTTTCTATGGCTTGCGATCATCGGGCAAATCCACAAAAGTCCACACTTTTTTTCTCATACATGGATCCCATCTCAGATTTCATGGCCTCAAGCGATTTCACGGAATCTGGGCTCATCATCGCTTCCTCATAGTTCGTAGGTTCACCATGGTCTAGTAACATGACTTCCAGAATAGGATTACCGTACCACTCTGGTGCGGATCTCACTCTGGAAGATCTATGATGTTCGGTAGTAACTTGATCCGAAGTTTCGTGATCATCATCATTTGCTTCCTCACTAATTGGTGTAGGAATCACTGGAACTGATTTCTGTGATGAACTACTTTCCAATAAGGGAGAAGGTACTGTTACCTCATCAAGTTCTAATTTCCTCCCACTCACTTCTTTCGAGAGAAACTCCTTCTCTAGAAAGGATCCATTTTTAGTAACAAATATCTTGCCTTCGGATCTATGATAGAAGGTGTACCCAACAGTCTCCTTTGAGTATCCTATGAAGACGCACTTCTCCGATTTGGGTTCGAGCTTATTAGGTTGAAGATTTTTCACATAAGCATCGCAGCCCCAAACTTTAAGAAATGACATCTTTGGTTTCTTGCCAAACCACAGTTCATAAGGTGTCGTCTCAACGGATTTTGATGGTGCCCTATTTAAAGTGAACGCATCCGTCTCTAAAGCATAACCCCAAAACGATAGAGGTAAATTAGTAAGAGACATCATAGATCACACCATATCCAATAAACTACGGTTACGGCGTTCGGACACACCATTTCGCTATGGTGTTCCAGGTGGTGTAAGCTGTGAAACTATTCCACATTGTTTCAGATGAAGACCAAACTCGTAACTCAAATATTTTCCTCTATGATCAGATCATAGAAACTTTATTTTCTTGTTACGATGATTTTCAACTTCACTCTGAAATTCTTTGAACTTTTCAAATGTTTCAGACTTATGCTTCATTAAGTAGATATAACCATATCTGCTCAAATCATCTGTGAAGGTAAGAAAATAATGATACCCGCCACGAGCCTCAACAGTCATTGGACCGCATACATCTGTATGTATTATTTCCAATAAGTCAGTAGCTTGTTCCATTGTTCCGAAGAATGGAGTTTTAGTCATCTTGCCCGTGACGCACAGTTCGCAAGCACCAAGTGATTCATAATCAAGTGATTCCAAAAGTCCATCAGCATGGAGTTTCTTCATGTGCTTTACACTGATATGACCCAAGCGGCGGCGCCACAAATAAGTTGCACTATCATTATCAACTTTGCATCTTTTGGCTTCAATATTATGAACATGTGTATCATCATGACCGAGGTTCAACAAAAATAGACCACTCAGCAAGAGTGCATGACCATAAAAGATATTACACATATAAATAGAACAACCATTATTCTCTGATTTAAATGAATAACCATCTCGCATCAAACAAGATCCAGATATAATGTTCATGCTCAACGCTGGCACCAAATAACAATTATTCAGGTCTAAAACTAATCCCGATGGTAGATGTAGAGGTAGCGTGCCGACGGTGATCACATTGACCTTGGAACCATTTCCCATGCGCGTCGTCACCCCGTCCTTAGCCAATCTTCATTTAATCCGTAGCCCCTGTTTCGAGTTGCAAATATGAGCAACAGAACCAGTATCAAATACCCAGGCGCTACTATGAGCATTAGTAAGGTACACATCAATAACATGTATATCAAATATACCTTTCACTTTGCCATCCTTCTTATCCACCAAATACTTGGGGCAGTTCCGCTTCCAGTGACCAATCCCTTTGCAGTAGAAGCACTCAGTTTCAGGCTTAGGTCCAAACTTGGGTTTCTTCTCTTGAGCAGCAACTTTCTTGTTGTTCTTCTTGAAGTTCCCCTTCTTCCCTTTGCCCTTTTTCTTGAAACTAGTGGTCTTGTTGACCATCAACACTTTGTGCTCCTTCTTGATTTCTACCTTCGCAGCCTTTAGCATCGCGAAGAGCTCAGGAATAGTCATGTTCATCCCTTGCATATTATAGTTCATCATAAAGCCTTTATAGCTTTGTGTTAGTGATTGAAGAACTCTATCAATGACACTATCATCAGGAAGAATAACTCCCAGCTGAGTCAAGTGGTTATGGTACCCAGACATTCTGAGTATGTGTTCATTGACAGAACTATTCTCCGCCATTTTGCAGCTCTAGAACTTGTTGGAGACTTCATATGTCTCAACTCGGGCATTTGCTTGAAATGTTAGCTTCAACTCTTGGAACATCTCATATGCTCCATGACGCTCAAAACATCTTTGAAGTCCCGATTCTAAGCCGTAAAGCATGGCACACTAAACTATCGAGTAGTCATTAGCTTTGCTCTGCCAGACATTCTTAACGTCATCAGTAGCATCTGTAGTAGGCCTGGCATCCAACAGTGCTTCCAGGATGTAATTCTTTTGTGCAGCAATGGGGATAATCCTCAAGTTACGGACCCAGTCCGTGTATTTGCTGCCATCATCTTTCAACTTAGCTTTCTCTAGAAACGCATTAAAATTCAAAGGAACGGTAGCACGGGCCATTGATCTATAACAACATAGACATGCAAAATAACTATCAGGACTAAGTTCATGATAAATTAAAGTTCAATTAATCATATTACTTAAGAACTCCCACTTAGATAGACATCCCTCTAGTCATATAAATGATCACGCGATCCAAATCAACTAAACCACGTCTGATCATCACGTGAGAAGGAGTAGCTTTCAATGGTGAACATCACTATGTTGATCATATATACTATATGATTCATGTTCGACCTTTCGGTCTCAGTGTTCCAAGGCCATATCTGCATATGCTAGGCTCGTCAAGTTTAACCCGAGTATTCTGCATGTGCAAAATTGGCTTGCACCCATTGTATGTGAACGTAGAGCTTATCACACCCGATCATCACGTGGTGTCTCGGCACGATGAACTGTAGCAACGGTGCATACTTAGGGAGAACACTTATACCTTGAAATTTAGTAAGGGATCATCTTATAATGCTACCGCCGTACTAAGCAAAATAAGATGCATAAAAGATAAACATCACATGCAATCAAAATATGTGACATGATATGGCCATGATCATCTTGTGCTTATGATCTCCATCACCGAAGCATCGTCATGATCTCCATCGTCACCGGCGTGACACCTTGATCTCCATCGTAGCATCATTGCATCACTACCTCTTAGTGATGAAGTAAAACAATTACATGCCGATTGCATTGCATACAATAAAGCGACAACCATATGGCTCCTGCCACTTGCCGATAACTTTGTTACAAAACATGATTATATCATACAACAAATTATATCACATCATGTCTTGACCATATCACATCACAGCAAGCCCTGCAAAAACAAGTTAGACGTCCTCTACTTTGTTGTTGCAAGTTTTACGTGGCTGCTACGGGCTTCTATCAAGAACAGTTCTTACTTACACATCGAAACCACAACGATTTTTCGTCAAGTGTGTTGTTTTAACCTTCAACAAGGACCGGCTGTAGTCAACCTCGATTCAACTAAAGTTGGAGAAACAGACACCTGCCAGCCACCTATGTGCAAAAGCACGTAGGTAGAACCAGTCTCATGAACGCGGTCATGTAATGTCGGTCCGGGCTGCTTCATCCAACAATACCGCCGAATCAAAGTAAGACGTTGGTGGTAAGAAGTATGACTATTATCACCCACAACTCTTTGTGTTCTACTCGTCCATATAACATCTACACATGGACCTGGCTTGGATGTCACTGTTGGGGAACGCGGTAATTTCAAAAAAATTCCTACGATCATGCAAGATCTATCTAGGTGATGCATAGCAACGAGAGGGGAGAGTGTGTCCACGTACCCTCATAGACCGAAAGCAGAAGCGTTTAAATAACGCGGTTGATGTAGTCAAATGTCTTCGCGATCCAACCGATCCAAGTACCGAACGTATGGCACCTCCACGTTCAGCACACGTTCAGCTCGATGACGTCCCTCGTACTCTTGATCCAGTTGAGGACGAGGGTGAGTTCCGTCAGCACGACGGTGTTGTGACGGTGATGATGATGCTACCGACACAGGGCTTCGCCTAAGCTCTACAATGGTGTGATAGCCTGGTTTTTGCCCTTTCTTCTTTGCCTAGTTTTTAGTTGATTTGGATTTGAGTTTGGAGTTTTTGAATCATTTCATTTGGACTTAACCACTTGGGTACCCCTTGACTTTCACCCAAGTACTTCAACTCCTTCTCAAACCATCACTCCATCTCTGGTTCATCTCAAATATCACTTGGAATATTTTTCTTAAATGAAAAATATTCATTTTGCCCTCCTAAACCCTAGCTAGCCCTTTGTGCTCCAAACAAACCCTAATTTTTCTTGCCCCTAAAATCCTGAGAAAAATCCCAATTATTCTTTGAACCCTAGGGCACCTTTCTGAGCAAAGATATTTCACCACTCTTTGGAATATTTTGGCTACATAAAATATTTTCATTTCTGGACAGAAATGGTAGTTTCTACAGCAACTACCATTTTACTAGCTCCATTGTAGTTGGTCTTTCTTGTGCATCTTTACCTTAGTAAGTGTTGGCTAGCCTCCAAAGCCCAGACCTCAACTCCCAGTGGTTTGACCACAGTAAACCTCCAAAGTTACTATCCAGAAACTTACTTGGAGTACAAATTCATTTCTACTACACCTGGAACCCAACCCAATCATGGTAACACTCAAAACTACCAAGGACTACACGCCAGACATGAAGTTTGCGCTTAGGTTGGCCTGATGTCATAGTTCACGTGGTGACTGCATTCATCCAGGTGTGCTGGCATGCAAAACACGCGCTCTGAGTGCCGCCAAGCGCTTTGTTGTGTGCGTGTTCGCTGCCTAGCCTGCCCGAGCATGCCAAACTGCGCCACCATCTTTGTCTCCACTCCCTTAACTCCTCCCTGGCACTCGCTAACGCCGGACCTCGCCGCAGCGGGCACAGTCACTGTCCGGCCAACGACACAGTGCACGGCGCACTGTGCTCGTCGTATTCCCCTCGCCCTTGTGCTCGTCCGTGCTCGCCAATAGTTCCCGCATGAGCTCCGTCCTCTTCCCCCTCTTTCACTGGCACCGTTTGTCGTAGGGCGCTGTGGACAAGTGTCCTCAGGCGGAGCCCAAACCCCCCTTGCTGCTCACCTATAAATATGGCCACCCCCAGCCTCCTCGAGCACCCGCATCCACTCTCACACACCCCACAACCTAGTAGAAAGCCGCAGCCCGGCCGGGCAGGCCGCGGGCTGCCGTCCCCGAGCTCGAGCTCGCCGGCGATCCCCTCGGGTTGTCCCCGCTGTCGGTGTCAAAACCGGCGGATCTCGGGTAGGGGGTCCCAAACTGTGCGTCTAGGCGGATGGTAACAGGAGACAAGGGACGCGATGTTTTACCCAGGTTCGGGCCCTCTTGATGGAGGTAAAACCCTACGTCTTGCTTGATTAATATTGATGATGTGTGTTACAAGAGTAGATCTACCACGAGATCAAGGAGGCTAAACCCTAGAAGCTAGCCTATGGTATGATTGTTGTTCGTCCTACGAACTAAAGCCATCCGGTTTATATAGACACCGGAGAGGGCTAGGGTTACACAGAGTCGGTTACAATGGTAGGAGATCTACATATCCGTATCGCCAAGCTTGCCTTCCACGCCAAGGAAAGTCCCATCCGGACACAGGACGAAGTCTTCAATCTTGTATCTTCATAGTCTTGGAGTCCGGCCGATGATGATAGTTTGGCTATCCGGACACCCCCTAGTCCGGGACTCCCTCAGTAGCCCCTGAACCAGGCTTCAATGACGACGAGTCCGGCACGCATATTGTCTTCGGCATTGCAAGGCGGGTTCTTCCTCCGAATAATCTATAGAAGATTGTGAACACCAGGATAGTGTCCAGCTCTGCAAAAATAAATTCCACGTACCACCATAGAGAGAATAATATTACACAAGTTCAATCTGCTGACGTATTTTGTGGCGTGACGTCACACCACTACCAAGCCTTTACTCGAATTGTTTTTATTGTACCACCTCAGCACGTTTAGCGAAGCAGTTTCCTTGGCACATCTTGTGGAAGCAGAGATCATGTTCCCCTTATTCCGGGATTCCCATCAATACGGACGTGGGTAACCCAACCACACCATTGATTGCGGCGCTTGGGAGAGAAGCGAGTTTTATCAGGCCGGTGGGGACACATGTTTTTGTCCGCCCATATAAGGGGATAAAGATCCAACCCTTTTACCTGCGCCTTCTTCCTCCTTGGCTTATCAATCTCCGCGAACTCGAGCTCCAGCGCCCAAGTCCGCACATCTCACCTCAACCTCCTCCAACTATGTCCGGAGCGGGAGGCAAGTGGATGGCCTCCTCCGTCACGGAGGGGCAGATCCAGAAGCTGCGCAGCGCCGGATATTTGTCCAGTAACATCACGCACCAGCTCCCCAACGAGGGAGAGCTCATCCCCATCCCCAGGCCCCATGAGAGGGTAGTATTTCTTCCCCATTTCCTCCGCGGACTGGGCTTCCCACTCCATCCTTTTGTCCGGGGGCTCATGTTCTACTACGGCCTGGATTTCCATGATCTGGCCCCGAATTTCATCCTCAACATCTCGGCGTTTATCGTCGTGTGTGAGGCCTTCCTCTGCATCCAGCCCCACTTCGGCTTGTGGCTCAAGACCTTCAGTGTCAAGCCGAAGGTTGTGAAGGGCAGCCAAGCGGAGTGCGGAGGCGCCATGGTGGGCAGGATGTCCCACGTTACTTGGCTCGAGGGTACTTTCGTGGAAACCATTAAGGGGTGGCAATCGGGGTGGTTCTACATCACCGAGCCGCGTGACCCCGAATGGGCAGCGGCCCCCGAATTCAGATCTGGCATCCCCACATGGCTCACCTCCTGGAAAGAGAGCGGCCGGACATGGGGTGATTCGGAGGAGCCGACCGAACTCCAAGCCTGCATCCAAAAGCTAGTGGACAAGAAGCTCAAGCTTGTCAATGTAGTCCAGGTCATGCTCATTCGCCAGATTCTCCCGTGCCAACGATGGGGCTTCAACATGTGGGAGTTCGATCCGGCGCAGCACCAGACTTTGAGCGGGCTCTTCGACACTATGTACGAAGATGTCTGGAAGGTGCTGTTCAAGGGCACCAAAGCTCCCACATCCGCTACCGAAGATCATGGATTCAGCTCACAGCATCCGGCTGACGAGGTAAGTGATTTTGTCCTTTTTGTTTTCCATAGTTTGACTCTATGCGGGATCTAAACTCCTTTTCCTTTGACAGGGCTGGCTGAAGAAGGCCGAACAGACTATCTGTCCGTCCCCATTACCAGAGGACCCAGCGGACGCCCGCTTAACGGGGCTGCTGGCTCCGGCACCCCACGGGCACTCGAAAGAGTTCCCGTTTTTAGGTGCTATCGGATGATGACTCCGAGGCAGACTCCTCCCACAAAGGCGAGGAGGAGAAAAAGAAAGCCTCTCCCCCAGCGGGGGGAGGGAAGAAAAGGAAGGCCTCCCCAACGAGGGAGGCCAAAGGGTCCAAGAAGGGAAAAACTCTTTCCCCAGACTGCTCTGCCACCGCCATGACGACGACGAGGACTGGCCTCCAAGGGCCAAGCCCCTGGCGAGATCGTAAGTATCCAGACTCCCGAATAACTTCACGGTTTTTCTTTTTTGCCACACAATGTCTATCTAATGCCGCATACAACCCTGCAGTCCGCCCAAGGATGATCTTCCCGCTTCGTCGAGCGGGTCCTTAGGTGCGTTAGATATGGATTCTCTTCCGACCGCCTCCACCCCCCGTGATGCGGACGATGCTGAGGTGGGATCCCGGGAAGGTACCCACCAGGAGGAGGAGGCCCCGGAGGTGTCGCAGGACAACCTCCCGGACTTTGCACCAGACTTGGCCCCGGAACCCATAGTGGCTCCAGAGTCCGGCGGGCGGCCCCTTCGCCAGAAGGGCAAGACTGTGACGCCGGCAGCCTCCGTCCAACCGGAGGCGCTGGATAGCTTGCTGGAGGCGCTCAATGGCGCCTCCATCGAAGAGGAACACCACACTGTTATGAGTGCGGTGATTCAGAAGGTTCAGCTCGCTAAGAGTGGGCTGACCGAAGCCTGCAGCAGCCTTCTAACAGGCTTTGAGGTAAGAATTTTGATATATGTAAAATAGTACCGCATAAACAGTAGCCCCTGATGCTTGGTTTGGTGTTCGGAAAGAAAAGCCGGACTGAGGATCTAAAAAGATATACGCAGGAGTCATAAAAAATATGTCAATATGGGATTGCAGGCTGCGCTGCTGACCACTGCCACACTGACTGTGGAGGTCAATACTTTGAAGCAAAGCCTCGAGCGGTCCGAGAACGAGCTCGGCCATGCCAAGAAGCAGCTCGGGGACAAGGAAGGTGAGTAACACCTTATTAAAATTGTACCTTACAGAAAAGGATTTTGGTTGCAAGAAGAATGACAAGAATAATGTGGGTATTGTAGGGGCCACTAGCGAGGTGGCGACCCTGAAGGAGGCGGTGTCCGTGGCTGAACGTAATGCGGCCGCGGAACACTCCGAGCGAGAGAAGCAGGAGGCGCGGGTGGCGGAGGTATAGCAAGAGCTCCAGGCTCTCATGGAAAAACATGAGAGTTTGGAGCGTGACTCGAAGACTCGAGAGTCCGAGCTTGCGACGACTCTTGAGAGTACTAAAGCCGCTAAGGCCGAAGCCTATAAGGCCCTCCAGGAAGTCGAGGCGTTGAAGAAAATAGCGGCGGGTAAGGCGTTTTTCATGCAAAGTAAGCATGTGAGTGTGAATTACATATCGCTTACCCGAATTCGGAGCTCTCCAGGAGCGTTCACAGATCTGCCTCGCAGCGTGTCCGATGCTGCCGCTTTCTACAGGGCCGAGGAGGGGAGCTCGACGGAGAAGGTCTTCTGGTCTCAGTATGCTGAGGCCGAACATCCGGTGCCCCTTAGCGACTAGCTGAAGCAGCTGGTCGAGCTCCACAAGGTGGCCGAACAGGCCATGTTGGGTCTCATAGTTCGGCTATGGCCTAAGGAGGCCATGCCTGGGAGCTACTTCGGCCTGGTGCGGCGGCTGGTGGATGCGTGCCAGTGGGTTGAAGTCATCAAGCACTCCACCTGTATTGAAGGTGCCCGTCGGGCCCTTGCCCGCGCAAAGGTGCACTGGGGCAAGATGGATGCCCAGAAGCTTGTGATGGACCCGCCACCGCAGGGCAAGGAGCATCGCACGCCCGAGATGTATTAAGAGAGTGTCCTGAAGGGTGCCCGCGTTATTGCGGGTGAGTGCTCCAAAGATGTAATATTTGAGTAGACTCACATTTTGTTATGCTGTGTGCTGAAAACTTAGTTCGTATGCGCTAAGCAACGCTTGTTAATTTAAAATATTACCTTCTGTGCGCCTGTTTATCAAATCTGAGAGATGGCAAGTCATCAGCTTCAGCCCCCATGCCACGAGTGCTGGGGTGTTCGGGATAAACTTGAGCACGCCTGTTCCCATTTTTGGGTCCATCTAGGGAGGCGCTCAACACAACGAACAAGGCAACCCGACTTATAATGCTTGAACACTCTCACTTAGACATAGAATTCTATAATTTTAAATTTCGGTGAAGCCCCTAGTCTTCGGAAGGCCGAATTATGGGCGCTATCCACGCCTGGGCCGGACAAAGCTGGCTCCTCGCTCTAAGCGGCATAAGTCTTTAGGGACTCGCAAAAAACCTCTCGAACAGCGACCGGCTCTCGCCTCATCATGACAGTCAGTTTTAGCTTTCTCCATTGAGGCGCTCGCCCAGCTCAACTAGGGCGCAATCGTAGTGGTTCTCCCAGTGCTACCTTAGCTGATACAACGGAACGTAAGGTACCAAAACATGGGAGCCGGGCAAACCCAACTATTGACCCAAGACATGATTCAGAGCTGATGCATATAATGCTATAAGTTTGGGGTGCCGCACTTGTGAAAGTGTTCGGACTTATCACACCATGATGCGGGAAACATAAGCCCCTGGTGTATTTAGTCGTACCAAAATGTACGGATGCAACATGTCATAAATGAACATATGTATAAGAAAGAAATGCAATTGCAAGCAAAAAGGTGCTGCATTACTTATTCAAGAAAAACTGCTGTAAATGCAGAACGATACAAATGGTGCGATAAGCAAGGGATGGGACTATTAAACATGTCCCCCTCCAGGGGTAGGCTGCGGAATGGTGCATAAAACAGATTTAATGCTCGTAATGGGACCACCTGGATATTCGTTGTAGCCTTTCTCCTTCCCTGGCTGTTGCATCATGAGTTCGGCAGGTCTGCTGCCGGACAGGGCCTCGGACGAACGGAGTCCTATGGGTAAAAATAAAAAGAGGAAAAAAAAGAAAAAAAGGAACGACACACTTGAGAGCCCCTGGTGTGGTTGATCCGCATTCTGGGCCTATCGTGGTCGTGCCCCTCTCCCCATGCCCATTGTATCTTCAGAGCGTAATGATGTACGCGAAGGACCTGTCTTGACGTTTTGCAGGGGCTGGGGTTGGGGCCGCACTGCTACGCGTGCTCGGAACGTGCCAGGTGGTCTTGTTGTAGGTTACTCTGGGCGCGTTTAGCCGTGTCCGGCCGCTTAACGGCCGGACTCGAGAATTGCCTTAAGAGGCTGCATTGTACTTCTGCCGTGAGAGACGCTATATGTTCCTCCGTTCGGAGAGAACGTTCAGTGTTTCCGTTGACCGTGATGACTCCTCGAGGGCCTGGCATCTTGAGCTTGAGGTATGCGTAGTGCGGCACCGCGTTGAACTTTGCAAACATGGTACGTCCGAGCAGGGCATGATAGCCGCTGCGGAACGGAACTATGTCGAAGATTAACTCCTCGCTTCGGAAGTTATCCGGGGATACGAAGACCACTTCCAGTGTAACTGATCCTGTACAATTGGCTTCTACACCTGGTATGACGCCTTTAAAGGTCGTCTTGGTAGGTTTAATCCTTGAGGGGTCTATGCCCATTTTGCGCACTGTATCCTGATAAAGCAGGTTCAGGCTGCTGCCGCCATCCATCAGGACTCTGGTGAGGTGAAATCCATCGACGATTGGGTCTAAAACCAATGCGGCGAATCCGCCGTGGCGGATGCTGGTGGGGTGGTCCCTTCGGTCAAAAGTGATCGGGCAGGAGGACCATGGATTGAACTTTGGGGCAACTGGCTCCATCGCGTATACATCCCTGAGTGCACGCTTCCGCTCCCTTTTGGGTATGTGCGTTGCGTATATCATGTTCACCGTCCGCACCTGTGGGGGGAAACCCTTTTGTCCTCTATTGTTCGACGGTCGGGTCTCTTCCTCGTCATCGCTATGCAGCCCCTTGTCATTGTTTTCGGCAATTAACTTGCCCGCCTGCTTGAATACCCAACAGTCCCTGTTGGTGTGGTTGGCTGGTTTTTCGGGGGTGCCGTGTATCTAGCACGAACGGTTGAGTATTTGGTCCAAATTGGACGGACCCGGAGTAGTTCTTTTGAATGGCTTTTTCCGCTGACCGGGTTTAGAGCCTCTGAATCCGACATTGACTACCGTATCCTCACTATTGTCACTGTTAATGCGGCGTTTGTTTTTGTTGCGACGCGACCTGTCATTACAGTCCTTGATATCCAGACTGCTAGAATTTTTGCTGAGGTTGTTGCTGCGTGCTAGCCAGCTGTCCTCACCCGCGCAGAAGCGGGTCATGAGTGATGTGAGGGCGGCCATGGATTTCGGCTTTTCCTGTCCCAGGTGCCGGGCAAGCCACTCATCACGGATGTTATATTTGAAGGCCGCGAGGGCCTCCGCATCCGGACAGTCGACGATTTGGTTTTTCTTGGTTAAGAACCGTGTCCAAAATTGTCTGGCCGATTCGTCTGGCTGCTGAATTATATGGCTTAGGTCGTCAGCGTCTGGTGGTCGCACATATGTGCCCTGGAAGTTATCGAGGAATGCGGCTTCCAGGTCTTCCCAACTCCCGATTGACTCTGCGGGCAGGCTGTTAAGCCAATGCCGAGCTGGTCCTTTAAGTTTGAGTGGGAGATATTTGATGGCGTGAAGATCGTCACTGCGGGCCATGTGGATGTGGAGGAGATAGTCTTCGATCCAAACCGCGGGGTCTGTTATGCCATCGTAAGATTCAATATTCACGGGTTTAAACCCTTCGGGGATTTGATGATCCATTATTTCATCTGTGAAGCATAGTGGGTGTGCGGCGCCTTTGTACTGGGCGATATCACGATGGAGCTCAAAAGAGGTTTGTCTATTTTGTTCGGCCCGGCCGGACTTACTGTGTCCGGCGCGATGGTTGTCGTCGCGTATCATGGGGCGCCCACGCGATCCATAGATCGATCTTGATTGTCTTGCCTTATCCTCCGATATATCTCACAAGTTCGGAGCGTTCCCCTGTGGCCTTATGCTTTTCGAGCGATGCCGGGGTATGGTTCTAGTGAAGGGCCTAGAGGCCTCTCTGTCGCGACCACGGGGTGGTCAGTCAGCCGTATTGTTTGCTGGTGATGCAGGTTCATACGCCTCCTCCTCTAGTCGGGGGAGCAGCTTGCGTTTAGGGTAGCTTTTGGAGGGGCGTTCGAGCTCATGCTCTTCGGCCGCGAGGACTTCAGTCCATCTGTCAGCTAGCAGATCTTGACAGCTCTAAGCTGTTGCTGCTTTTTCTTGAGGCTGTTCGCCGTGGCCATAAGCCTGCGTTTAAAACGCTCTTGTTCGACGGGATCCTCAGGCACGACGAATTCATCATCGTCGAGGCTTGCCTCGTCTCCGGAGGGAGGCATATAATCCTCTACCTCTTCTTCTGCCGCTCTCTCATGAGGGCTGGCGTCTCCGTCCTCCTGTGCTGAATCTTGCTGGAGTGGGTTGTCTTCGGCACTGTCTGGGGTGTTATTGTCTCCGGTGCCGGAATCTTCATTGTTGCTGTGGCGGGATTTAGAGCGGCGCCGCTAACGCCGGCACTTGGGCTGTTTCTTGGAGGGGTCATCCTCCGCTGTTCCTTTGCCTTTCCCATCCTTTGGGATATCCACCATGTATATGTCATATGATGAGGTGGCTTTCCAGTGCCCAGTAGGCGCTGGTTCTTGGTCGTCTCCGGCATCATCGTCCATACCGTCGATGTCTTCGGAGTCATAGTCTAGCATGTCGGTTAGATCGTCGACAGTGGCTACCAAGTGGATGGTGGGTGGGCTTTGAATTTCTTCGTCGTCCGCATCCCAACCGTCCTGACCGCAGTCCAGCCAGGGCTCTCCTGATAACGAGAGATACTTTAGCGAACTCAAAATGTCGCCGAAAGGTGAGTGTTGAAAGATGTCCACAGCGCTGAACTCCATGACCGGCGCCCAATCGGATTCGATTGGAGGGGGTGCGGGAGGTTCGGAGTCCGGCAAGGGGTCCGGCACCTCAGAGTGATGAGCTTCATGAGGGACAAGGTCAGTGTTCGGCTCTATTGCCGTAGAGGTTGCAGCCCCCGAGGCGGTGTCTAGCCATCCGTCCTCGATCTGCACAGCCGGCTCCGAATTGAAGATCGGAGCGGGCTCGAGTGCGGCCTCTAGGGTACTGTCCAGCTGCAGAGCTAGATCATGCCCGTCGTGACAGTGCGGCGCGCTTGGCTGTGGCTCGAATCCATCGAAGATCAAGTCCCCGCGGATAGCAGCCGTGAAGTTCAAACTTCCAAATCTGACCTGACGGCCAGGGGCGTAGCTTCCGATCTGCTCCAGATGGCCAAGCGAATTGGCCCGCAGTGCAAAGCCGCCGAATACGAAGATCTGTCCGGGGAGGAAGGTCTCACCCTGGACTGGGTCGTTGATGATGATCGAAGAAGCCATCAAGCCTGTCGGTGACGACACAGAGGAACTCTCAATGAAAGCACCAATGTCGGTGTCAAAACCGGCGGATCTCGGGTAGGGGGTCCCGAACTATGCGTCTAGGCGGATGGTAACAAGAGACAAGGGACGCGATGTTTTACCCAGGTTCAGGCCCTCTTGATGGAGGTAAAACCCTACGTCCTGCTTGATTAATATTGATGATGTGCGTTACAAGAGTAGATCTACCACGAGATCAAGGAGGCTAAACCCTAGAAGCTAGCCTATGGTATGATTGTTGTTCGTCCTACGGACTAAAGCCATCCGGTTTATATAGACACCGGAGAGGGCTAGGGTTACACAGAGTCGGTTACAATGGTAGGAGATCTACATATCCGTATCGCCAAGCTTGCCTTCCACGCCAAGGAAAGTCCCATCCGGACATGGGACGAAGTCTTCAATCTTGTATCTTCATAGTCTTGGAGTCCGGCCGATGATGATAGTTCGGCTATCCGGACACCCCCTAGTCCGGGACTCCCTCACCCGCAGCTCCAGCCCCTCCCAGGCCAGGGCAACCCCACCAGGGCCTCCTCCACTCTCCGATGGAGCCGTTCCGCCCTGTTGGAGCCCCTGGAGCTGCCTCTAGCCGCCGTCGTCTTCATCTCCGGCGACCGCTGCCCTCTACCTCCGGTGAAGAGGCTGTTTCAGACGCCGTCCGACCACCCCTAGACACGCTACAGGTACGTGTAGGTGTGCCTCCTTCTCCTCTACCGATCCCCCCTCTCGTTTTGGCCCAAGAGCCCTTGCCGCCGGCGTGCACTCCGGCGAGTCCCCGCCGGTCTCTGTTTCCCTCCCTCCTCCTCCTCACCTGACCAGCGGGCCCCGCTAGTCAGCCACTTTGTATGCATGTGAAGCAGTACGAGTGGTGGCCCCTGGGCTTTTTACGCCTTCGACGTCACCCCCCCCTCAGTCTGTTTTATTTTTTTCAAATTTCATTTAAATCCAGAAAACTTCAAACAACCACAACCTTTTATCTATAAGTCTAAATGCATTGATTCTTTTTGCATTGTGTTCTTTGTCCAAAAATCTAGCAGACCCCAAAAGATGGGATTTTCCCCTGCTATCTAGATTTTCTGGTGAATTTCAAAAGGTTTCTTGATGTTTTCTTTTGGTGTCTTTATTTATTTTCAAAAGAGCAGGCTTGTCTTGAGGATCACCAGGAGGCTTGTGAACCTCATCTGCACTAAGGCAAGCCACATCAACATTTTCATAGTGCCACTTCAATATTTGTGATTTTCCTACTTGAACTAATGGTTATTCATGCATTTATATAATTAATATGTTAATTATATTCTGTTAGATGCTTGTTATATTAAATATGCTTTATTTACAGAAAGTTTGAAGTGAATCTAGTTGATAAGCTAACAAGGATTTAGTTATGAGTAATGAGAAGATAATATGGTTACGGAGATAAATAATTAGTGAAATTATTTTTGCATGATGAAAAATGATAAATTTGCTAGAAAAGATTCTTGTTTAAGTGAGGTTTGATCTTAACCAGAGGAGTATCATGAGTTGTTGATTGCACAGTAAGAGCATAGTTGACTCAGTATTTTCGTTGATATGTGATGCTTATATTGGTGATGCATGTCATGTCATTATAACGCCGGTTATTTTCACTTTAAGTTGAACCTGATAATAACTCAACTTGAACATGGTGTTGACCGGGTCATGGTGCCACTGAAACGAGTCTTTCCCAGTGCAACCACATTTGCCGGTATGGGACGACCTTAAACCGTTTCATTCTCGTGCCTCTGGTCGGTGCCTCCATCTAGGGAAGGTTATGGGCGTGCTGTACCCTGGCCTGGTAAGCAGGCATAACCTTGTGAGCCCGTTGTTAAGTTTTTGGTACCGGGTCCTAGAGTGGATCGTGGCCACGATGGTGGTCGTTGTGTCTTGAGGTAGACACGGGGCCACCCAGGACTAGCCTGATGGGGACTGAGTTGGAGTGGCCGGGAGAGTGTCATGGCAATGAAGTGGTTTTGTCGGAATGCCGTTGGTCCACCCGAACGGGAGTACGAGGCCATGGGTTTCGTGGTGTGGGTCCAGTGCGCTACCTCTGCAGAGTGTATTAATCTATCGATAGCCGAGTCCACGGTTAAGGACACGCTCGAAAGTAGGGTACACCATGGGTCAACACTTAATAAATTTGCACACTAAGTAAGACGTTTGCACTGCGGTGGTGGCGGAAAGGCCATCGTGTTGAGTTGGACCAGATGTGGTCATGGTTGTGATCGCCGTAAGGATCACGAGCCATATATTGGTCGTGGTTGTGATCGCCGTAAGGATCACGAGCCATTTATTGGTCATGGTTGTGATTGCCGTAAGGATCATGGGCCATTTATTGGTCGTGGTTGTGATTGCCGTAAGGATCACATGCCATTTATTGGTCGTGGTTGTGATTGCTGTAAGGATCATGAGTTTTTCTCTGTGTTCGACACATTTGTGATAAGGAAACAGTCACATTTGGTAAGCTGGTCCAAGGGACGATTATCACAAGAGCATGGTCACAGCATGTTGGATATATTGTTGCATTGTTATTAATTGGTTAATTATCATGATATTGTTTGTTATTATGTTTATGCTTGTTGTGAGCTTGCAAGTACATTCAATGTATTGACCTGGCGCGTCATGCCAGATTTCAGGAAAGTCTCGTTGGAAAGGAGAGCTGTCCGAGTCTAGATCATGTCCACATCGGTGTCCTTGTGCTATGGAGTTCCGCTATGACGTTGTTCCGCTGCCGCGTAGTTGTCTTGATCAAGGCCCCTTTATGTTCACTAAATAATGTACATATTGTTCAGCCGCACCGTGTGTGCCGCTTGGCCTCATTAACTGTTGTAATATAAACTTTGATCCGCTATCATCAATAAAGCGGTTTTTTTTCTGTACCAAGTTGTTGTGTGTTGCCAGAAGACAAGGTCTCTGGCTGGCAATGCAGGGTAAACCGGTTCCTCTGAGCCGGGGTGCCACAACGCTTGGTATCAGAGCCGTGCTGACTGTAGACCACGCTAGACTATGACGAGTTAACCGGACGCTAGATACGAGTTGTAGTTGAGTGCCTGTAGCATTTGTAGCTGGTTGTTGCATTGCATGCACTGATTTTATTTTTATGCTAACCTGCTAATGGTTGGGAGTGTAAATGGCTCTGGTGCTGTATCTGTGCCAGTTGCAGCTAATGCCGTACATGTCGCCGCATCTCCTTCGTAATGTGTGGCGTCGGCTGTACCCCCACGGTGATGAACCAACCTATCGTGCGTACCGGGAGCATCTAGCTGACTTAGTGTATGAGTATCACGCCATGGTTACTCTGCGCACCACTTCCGACTCTAGCACTTACACTCGTACCTCTCGGAGCGGTTACGCTTCTACCGCTTCTCAGGCTGTCCAGTTTGCTGGATTCGAGGTACTTGTTGAGCTCCGCTACAAGGAGGTCCGGATGCAGAACCACCCAGGTTTCTACTACTATCCTTCTCTGCACGATAATGGTCGTGTACATTTCCCTGTCATTGATCCGGAGTATGATAGTGTTGCTAGCTACCTTTCTTGCTATATCACTGCTAGCTATCTTCTGATCTACGAGCTAGCTTGAGAGCTGAGTCGTGCCCGTACTGCTTTAGCCTCTGCTAGATCAGTCACTACTCCAGCATCTGTAGGATTTACTCTCTATATTCCTGCCAGTTCTAGTTCTCCTGTTTCCCTGGTTACTCCTCCGAGTAGCTCGGGCACCACGACAGTGAGTCCACTTAGTGCTCCTGCTGAGTGGGTTACACTTCTCGCCACTCCTGTAGCCCCGATGATTTATCCTCCACCTGTCCCGGAGGGAGAGCCCTTGAGGCAGCATTGTCGTGTCACCTTTAACCCGGAGGTCTCAGTTAACCCCATCAGTTCAGGATCCGAGTCCGCTTCAGGAGACACTACAAAAAAAATACACATCCGTGATGATACGTGTTTGTCACAGTAGGTCGCATTTTTTTGTCATGCATGTACATCCATGACAAATTTATGACAGAATCGAGATAGTCATACCTGTGCTATCGTAGAAGTGTTCGATGACATTACCAAAATTATCATCACGGAAGTGTCCACTTCCATGACGATAAATCGCGCGTCACAGAAGTGCTTTCGTCAAGGGTGACCGACATGTGGCATCCACCGTAACGGAACGCCGTTAAGCTATCAGGTCGGGTTTTGGATCCGATAACCCATTAACAGCCCCGACCAATGGGGATTTTCCACGTGTAAAATCATCATTGGCTGTAGAAAACACGTGTCGACTCACCGTTGGGACAAACGTCAACCACTCATTGGACAGAAGGTGCCTATGATACGTCGACACTTGGCACGGCCCAATAGAGGCCCATTCCTATGAAAAGGCCGGCCCGTTTGACTTGGTCAAAAGGTGGCGAGCCGGCCCATGGAAAGCCTGTTAACGGCCTGTTCGCATATAGCCCATTTACAGCCCGCCAACCCAAGGCCCGTTACGCCCTATCCGAATTAGGCCCAGTAGCGTCATCTGGGCCATCCAATATGATTCCAGCCCGTTTTCACTTCTGGCCCATGTATGGCCCATGACGTCTTTCGGCCCATATGAGGCCCTATGTAACTCTTGGCCTATTAACGGCCCATGGTGAAACTGGCCCGCAATGAACACTGTATCACTTTACACCCACTAACTGCCCATGATGAAACTAGCCCGTAATGAACAGTATATCACTTTATACCCATTAAGGGCCCGTTATTCAGTTGGGCCGTTTCCAGCAAATGTTATCTTTCGGCCTTCTCAGAGCCCATTTATTCTTGGGCTCATTTCCAGCAATCGTTTACTTACGGCCCATTACTGTCATTTTCTGCTTGTGGGCCAAATTCAGCCCGTGGTTACATCGGCCCGTTTGTGGTCCGTTAATACATTGGGTGTAACACCCACGATGCGGCTATATCTCCCACGTGTCGAAGCACGACTTAGAGGCATAACCGCAGGGTGGTTTTGTCGCAAGAAGGGTCATCTTCACACAACCCCATGTAATGAACAAGAATGGGATAAAGAGAGTTGGCTTACAATCGCCACTTCACACAATACATAAACTAAGATCATACATCATTCAAAGTACACTCATAGACCGACTACGGTCAAGTTCAAATGAAAAGAAGACAACCCCAAATGCTAGATCCCCGATCGCCCCGACTGGGCTCCACTACTGATCATCTGGAAACGATACATAGTAACGACCAAGGGCCTCATCAAATTCCCACTTCATCTCAGTTGCGCCATCTGCGCCAGTATCCTCGGCACCTGCATCTGTTTTGGTAGAATCTGTGAGCTACGGGGACTCAGAAATCTCACACCTGCGAGATCAAGACTATTTAAGCTCATAGGTAGGACAGAGTTAATATGGTGGAGCTGCGGCAAGCACTAAGCATATATGGTGGCTAACATACGCAAGTGAGAGCGAGAAGAGAAGCAACGCGTTGGTCGAGAAGCTAGAAGTGATCAAGAAGTGATCCTGAAACTACTTACGTCCAGCATAACTCAAACCGTGTTCACTTCCCGGACTCCACCGAGAAGAGACCATCACGGCTACACACGCGGTTGATGCATTTTAATGAAGTCAAGTGTCAAGTTATCTACAACCGGACATGAACAAATTCCCATCTGCCTCATAACCGCGGGCACGGCTTTCGAAAGATTATATACCCTGCAGGGGTGTCCCAACTCAGCCCATCATAAGCTCTCACGGTCAATGAAGGATAAACCTTCTCCCGGGAAGACCCGATCAGCCTCGGAATCCCGGTTCGCAAAACATTTTGACAATGGTAAAACAAGACCAGCAAAGCCACCCGATGCGCCGACAAATCCCGATAGGAGCTGCACATATCTCGTTCTCAGGGCAACACCGGATGAGACTAGCTACGAGTAAAACCAGCCCTCAAGTTTCCCCGAGGTGGCCCCGCAGGCAGCTCATTTCGGACCAACACTCGAAGGAGCACTGGCCCCGGGGGGGTTAAAATAAAGATGACCCTTGAGCTCGCGAAAACCCAAGGGAAAGGGCTTAGGTGGCAAATGGTAAAACCAAGGTTGGGCCTTGCTGGAGTAGTTTTATTCAAAGCGAACTGTTAAGCGGGTCCCATAAATCACCCAACCGTGTAAGGAACGCAAAATCAAGGAACATAACACCGGTATGACGGAAACTAGGGTGGCAAGAGTGCAACAAGTCACCAGGCATAAGGCCGAGCCTTCCACCCTTTACCAAGTATATAAGGTGCATTAATTTAAACAGGAGATATTGTGATATCCCAAAATATCCATGTTCCGACCAGGAACAAACTTCATCTTCACCTGCAACTAACAATGCTATAAGAGGGGCTGAGCAAAAGCGGTTACATGGCCAAACAACGGTATGCTAGGACAGGATGGTTAGAGGTTTAACATGGCAGTAGAGAGGCATGGTAAACAATGGAAAGTAGAGCCAACATAGCGATAGAGCGAGTACTAGCAAGCAAAGATAGAAGTGATATCGAAGGTATGGTCATCTTGCCTGCAAGGTTCTCAGAGTAGTCGAAGGCTTGATCCTCGTTAGCGTACTCAATAGGTTCCTCGTGCACGTACTCGTCTCCCGGCTCTACCCAAAGCAATAACACAAGCAAGGAACCACAATAAATCACGGTGCAATGCACAAACAACATGATGCAATACATGTTAAGATATGTGAGATGTGATATGCAATGCTTATGCGTGCTTCGGAAGGAAAGATGATGAACAAGGCATCAACTTGGCAAACCAAGTATGCCGCTGGAAAGATGAGATGATTTCGGTTGAAATCGATATAAAGATCACCGGGAACGGATGCACGGTTTGCAAATGACAAGCAAGACAAGAATGACACAAAGCTGCGATTAACAGCATGATGCTACTTTGCGTGCAACAAGAAACTATGCTACAGCACCCCAACATAAAAACAAAGCATATGGGAATGATCTACAGGAGATGCTTTACAAAATAGGAACACTGAGCTACGGCTAAATCACATCATAACAGGTTCAAACAAGCATGGAGAAAGTGCAAAAAATATCAGGTTGGACATGGCATAAACAGCATCACGAAGCAATGTTCAGAGCAAGTTATCAACATGCTACAGGAACTTATAATAGCAAAACAAGGCATGGCGTGAATCTACTCAAAGCATAGATCAAAAGTCCCTTACTGACCATAAGCCAAAAAGGATCAGAAAATATGATGGCACCCACGTAAAGATAGCAAGTTTCGTTAACAGATTCAACAAACAAAGCATGGCATTGACATAATTACGAAGGCACTTTCGTGAGCTCGATGCACTCACTACAGAGCATCCCATGATAAACTAAGCATACATCCATCAAGAAGACATGTCATAGAAGCTATACATGGCAAGAAACAACATCATAGCATATCCGGACCAACTACAACAACCTTGGCCAAATTGAATAACATGTAAACAATCTGCCAGGAAACATTTTGAAGCAAAAGTAGAGCACGAAAATAACATGCCATACTACTCCATAATTGCAACCAGGACCATGGATGGATAGATCAAAACCATGTTTTGAAAACACCCTTACTGAAGTATCTTAAAATATGCATGGATCTCTCTGTAGCAACATATTTACATGGCATCAAAATTACAGCAGAACAGGGACAAAACAGCATTATCACGAAGCCTAGTTTGCATGCTTGTGCTAGTCACCATATCGATCACAAAAATACATGGTAAACACCTCTGTAAAGAAGACGTATCCTAGTTCAAAACACATTTAGGGATCAAGTCCATAGGATGCACACATCAATCATGGCAAAAATGACAAAATAGCTCGTTCTGAAAAGAATCTGAAACTAACATTATGAAGCCCTCTTCCAACAGCATTTCGGGCATCAAGATGAGCTCAAATGTAAATGATGCAATGGATTGAAATGATGTACTCTTCGAGAAGAACAATTCGGTATGCTACATGCCCAAAACGGAGCCACGAGTGCGAAGATGTGATGCAATGAAGATGCAACAAATTTATGGCAGAATATGACTTAGTGGAATTTTGGGGAGGAGTCAACCGTGGGATCTGGAGATCGCCGGAGAACGCGGGGTCACCGGAGAGCGCGGACGACGCCGGAGCTTGGGGAAGCCGGAGGACGGGCAGAGAGAGGCCGGGGCGGCCGGATCTGGCCGGATCCG